>NW_016690228.1:2894070-2931690 GCF_001604755.1 Lepidothrix coronata | reverse complement strand
CCCTCCCCTCCCCTCCCCTCCCCTCATTATTCTCCTGCCTTTTCTTGCCACTGCCTGTTTTTCTTTTGCCTTGCTTTCTACTTGGCTTCTTCTTGCCTTCCCCTGCCCTGCCTTCCCTTGTCTTTCCTTACTTTGACATCTTTTCTTTTGCTTTCCCTTCTCTTTGCTTTGCCTTGCCTTCTCCTTTCTTTTGCTTTGCCGTGCCTTGCTTTTTTCTTCCCTTGCTTGCACCTTACTTTTTCCTTTTTCTTTTGTCGGTGAAGAAAAGCTGAAAAATCCTTTGTGGGCTCACTCTGAAGACAAAGCCAAACTCAGGACTGGCTTAACTCAATTGCCACTGCTAGAAAACAGCAGCTGGTGAGTCTGTTTCACCAGTGGGTTGGGTGTCCTTGCCCAAGATGACAGCATCCACTAGTGGATGCTGGGGACAAGAATGGCAGTCAGCTGCAGTGATGTGTCCCAGCTGCAGCCAGATGCCCCATGCCAAGCTTGGAGTTAATGGATCCCAATTTCTTCCAGCAGGGTCCTGGCAAGTCTGGTGCAGAACCTGGCATTGCCCCATCCTGGCCAGTGAGCCGTGTGGCCTTAGTCACCTCACCCAAATCCCATGGGATGCATTGAGATGCCCTTGTGCCAGATGGCCTGTGAGAGTCAAGCAAGGGGTTGAGGACACTTGCATTTGAGCAAGTTCACTTGCAGCTGGAGAGATGTCATCATAGCAAGTCATTGTCACTCACTCTGATGGTTGTGGTAATAAGAAGAGACAATTTAGAGTTGTACAGCTCCAACTGGGAGTGTTTCCCAGCCGTGTATGATTCTCAGCCATGCCACAGCTTTCCTCTGTGTCATGCAGAGCTTGAAGTGCCTCAACTGGTGTGACATGAAGAGCTCCTGTCTGGAGCTCTGCAGCCTCCTCACTGCTCCACATCTCTCTGCCATGCTGCTAGGTTTTCTTAAGCTCCTGGTCAGTGGTTTTCCCTTGTCAACCTGTGTTGATTTTGTCTTACTGTCGTGGCCCTGCACCTGCAAGCCCTGTTGTGACAGCCTCCCATGAGAAGTGATGGACACCAGTGTGAGAATCACCTTCCTTTCCCATCTCTTTTCCTATTTCTGTGCTACTGCTCTTAGCTTGCATTAGAGAACATGACAAAATCATAGAATCATATAAACATTTATAGAATCACAAAATCATTTAAATTGGAAAAGACCTCTAAAGTCATCTAGTCCAACCAGCAGTGAGTTTGAGTGGGCCAAAAAAAAAACAAAACAAAAACCCCCATATACTTACCATGGGAAATTTGTCTGCAAAGAGGTGACAGATGTCATCAGAGAGGATGCTTAGGGGAGGACACTCCTCTGGAGTGTCCTTCTCCTCCCAGCTGGTCATGGGGATGAGCTTTCCCTTCCCATCTGTTTCTCTCCTTTTATTTTTTTATCTTTCCTAAAAAGTAGCTATTACCTGTGAAGTCAATGCATGTCACCAGCTACAGATCTTGTGAAGAAATCTTTGTGCAGGTCCACCTGTCTCAACATCCTCTACACAACAACCTGTGTGAGGCTGTGAGCAGCTGAATACAAGTCAGAAGGTTAGCACCAATGGTAAACGGTGCCCAGCTTGCTGACGGACTTGGTGCCTGCCAGCTCCTGGCACTCCTGCATAGGGATGACATAGGAGGCAAGCTCCAGAAGTGAGGCAGAGTTGGGCAATCAGGAGAGAAGGTCCATGTGGTATCTGGTGACCTGCAGGAAGAAGTGCATCCATGCACCATCCTGCTGGAACACCCTCAAAGGATAGAATCAAGGTCCATCAGAATGGCAGAGAGCTGTGAGTAAAGAAACTGACCGTGTAGTTGATTCTTTCTTCATCATACGTTATCTTCAAACACTTCAGGTAGCAATAAAGATGAAAACAAATTTCTATTCTTAACCAAAACAACTCACAAGGCTTCTCCTATTTTGATTAACAGCTCTGGTCCACCTGGGGAACACGTGAATATACAAAATGAAGCTAGAATACATTTTTCTCCCTCTCTTTTTCTGTGGCACCATTTCAGTGGTTTTTTGCTGGGAAGAGTGATGCCTAGTGGGTTCCCGGTGCACGTACACCACAACAGATATCATTAGAAAGCCATTCAAAAGGGGGGATGCAGGCCTGCTTTAAAAAGTGACAAAGCAAAAATGTCCCTCCCTGACTTGACACATCTGACCAAATAGAGCAGACCTCTACATGCACTTGGAAAACAGCTATTTACTTTCATGACTGAAAGGAACCCTCTCCCTGCAAGCATGCACCCTTATGTTGAGCCTTATGCATACGTGGCATCTGGTTTATTGAGTCAAAATAGCTATACACATTGTTATTTTCAGGATTTGAGAAGCTATTGCCATGGGGACTGAGGATCCAAATAGATCCTGAGATCAGATCACAGGAGGTTTTAAAATAAAATTGCCATTTCTGCCAATAATCATGTGAAACCGGCTTCAATATGTAAGCACAGAGACTTGCCACTTTGGGGACTTTTTAAAAATTGTAGTTACCAAAACAAGAAGGATATTAGATGTTGTTCATAACAGCCTGGTACCAAATGTGTTTTCAGGATTTAAATACCCGAAACGCCTCCTTAAAGGAGCAGGAGATGCTGGCAGTAGTCAGCTGTAGTGGGTCTGCATTGGCACCAGAATCAAAACTACAGCTGAATTTTCTTCCATCAAGGCACACAAAAGGAAGTCTCTCTTGTTCCAGATTCACAAAGAACTGCATCTATGACTCTCTTATCTCTGCAGGAAGACGAGCTATTATACACAGAGAGAGAATAAATACAAACATATATAAAATATAAACTTATACCAAAGTAGAAACTAGAACTTGTTTTGCAGAACAGAAGTTATTGGAATCTGCTTCTACTTTTGCGTAATCTCTGCAGTGAAGCGATCTCAAGCTGTGCTATCAGCTCTGGCAAATGAAGCGATGTCAGAGCAGGTTAATATTTGGATATGAGAACACGAAAGAAAATCCGCCTTTCTAAGGATGATGTAATCAGAGCTGCATTAACCGGGGACAGAAACAGCCTGCTTGGGGTGGGTGCAGGGAGGCACTGTTTGTACAACATGCATGCAGCAAGCAAATGCGTATTGTGTTGCTGGGATCAAGAGGTGGGGGGTGGGGGTAGTGGAACCAGAAGCCCCCCAGATCCTCGTCAGTAAACTGTTGCACTGTTTGTCATAATTATTTGCATTAAAAAAAAAAATTATTTGCTTATTAAAAAAAAAAAATCTTAGTCTGAGTTAGTGAAATTAGATCAAGCGAAGGCTTTGGTGTCACTGCAATTCCACCTTGAAATACTTCTGTTAAAAAAATGTCTTTTTCCTGCAGTGCAGATGTAAGTCTTCAGCTCTCAGCAACTGTGTTTAGGAGAAAAAGTGTATTGCTAACATGTACCAAAATCTGAAAAGGGTCATCATGCTCTGTGATAGTGTGGTGGGTTGACCCTGGCTGGACATCAAGTGCCCACCAAGTCACTCTATCACTCTCCCTTCTCAGCAAGACAGGGGGAGAAAAATAGGACAAAGGCTCATGGGTTGAGTTAAGGATAGGGAGAGATCAGTCTCAGATTACTGTCATGTGCAAAACAGACTCAACTCAGGCAAATTAATTTATTGCAAGTAAAATCAGAGTAAGGTAATGAGAAATAAAACCAAATCCTAAAACCCCATGGGATCACAAGTGCACAGGTCCATAAGTCCTGCCAGGAGTGTCCTCTCCAGCATGGGCTTCCCATGGGGTCAACAGCCTTCTCCCTTCTTCTGCATGGGGTCCTCCATGGACTGTAGAGGCATAGCCTGCCCCACCATGGACTGAACCACAGGCTTCAGGGGAATCTGTTCTGATGCCTGGAGCACCACCTCCTTTTTCACCGACCTTGGTGTCTGCAGAGTTGCTCCTTGTAGGAGTCAGGTTTCAGGAAGGGTGCCAAATAGCACCCTGGGAGATGTAGTTCCCATGTACTCCCACACACATGGGCAGTGAGATACCCCAGGGTGATTGGTCAAGGGAGTCACGTATTACTTTGCATCCAGGTATATAAGATGTTGTTTGATTTGAATAAAGAGGATTTGGCTCAGTACCCCCAACCAGGGTAGTTGGGTCCGTGTAATTTATTCATGTATTATATTAACACGTCGCAAATGGCGCCCAACGTGGGGCAGAACACTGTATCAGGGATGATTATGTAATAAATAAGCAATAGTGAAATCATTTACTCATCAAATCATATATGCATATTATATAATATTGTAATTACTGCTTTGCTGAGGCTGGGGGGGCTGCGGGTTGCAGAATAGTTAACTGCCATGATACTATTATAAGTTGGCTGTTCTGCAGCTGGTAGTTCTCTAGCTGGCAAGAATAAAGTATTATGCTTTGCTGAACACATATGCTATATCCTGTTTTTCTAAAAGGATTATCTAGGTGTACTCATTAGATAAAAAAGAGGAGAACAAGGATCAGGGAGTCAAGTACAAAAATGATACAGAAGAGCCAGAACGGACATCTGGAGAGCAGTCCCACACACCAAGCTTCAAGGACTTTTGAGCTAATTAAAACTACTGATGGAAAGTACCTGGCAATTGGAATGGGCCTGCAACAGAACCAACCAGAACGAAGCGCACGAACTCAAGCCCAATGAAGACCTAACAAGTGACTATGGGAGGGGAATTGATAAGGGTATAAAAGTTACTGTTTGTATCTATTGCGCTTGCGGGCCATTGGTGGAGCGAGGGTCTCCCCAGGCCGCCCAGCGCGCTGATTTGCTTATTTGCACTTTATATAAATCTCAAAATAAATTTTGCTGCTATATTTCGATTTGGTTTATTTACTTATAACAATTAGAGACTGCCTTGTAACAAGGAAAATTTCGATAGCGTTCAGACGGGTTTGTTTTAAAAACTTGGAACGCTCTCTAAAAAAAAAAGTCAGACATCATATACCGAGCTAAAAGCAGGCAAAAAACATCTTTAAAGAAAGGACGTCAGGAACCAGTGCAAAAAGCCGACTGGGACATTGTGCAGAGGACCACGTGGAGCTCCAAGAATCGAAGTATTGTGCACATGAGAGACTGAGCAGAGTTGCTTTGAAAGAAAGAAAAGGCAAAGCTACAGAGAACTCAAGGTAAGAAGTTAAAATTCAAGGGAAATTATAGAAATAATTATATCAGGACTTCTGTTAAGTAGAACCCTTAGCAAAACTGCTTGGAAAAAATTTGGAGAGACTGCTCAAGAGAAAACAGAAAGAGAGAAGATGTGGACACTTTAAAAATCTCACAGAGAAACTTAAACTTGTCCACGGAGCAAAACTTTAAACCTTTTGTTCCCTCCAAGAGCCCTAACAAAGGACTCCACCAAACATAGGAGCGGACGCGGGGGTGGGGTAGAACCACGTGCAGACAGAGGACCGGGTGCAAACCTAAAGGACCCGAAAACAAAGGACTTGGGCTGAGTTTTTACGCAGGCAGGAGCAAGCACGTGGCATGGACTGCCTGATTGTTAGGGAAAGACAGACCTTGAGTCCACGAGGCACTGCCACGCTGCTGTCACATGGCGGCCACCCCGTGGCTTCAGAATCATCATCTTGCCCATAGCTAGCTTGCAGAGTGTCCCAGCTTGAGGAAGCACGCTTAAAACGTGATCCGGTAAGCAGTGAAACAACAGAGGACACTGGGAAGGAATCGGGTTTCCCCCTCCGAAAAAGAACAGGCATTTATGCAGTGCAGGGACGGAGACCTACCCCTGCACCCGCTGCCTCCGCGCTGTTAAAAAAGCGTCTCGCACTTGATACGCTTCGCAGAAGCAGTGCCAAGATCCCTTAAATAAGCACCAGCCACAACGCCTGCAAGCGAGCGGCGGCGCGGGGTTTGAAAAGGCACTGTTCACGGGCTGGCGGCAGCGCGGGAGGCGCGGACACACGGCTTGCAAAAACGACGCGAGTTGGCAGTGGCGGCGATGCCAAGGCGGTGCGGGGCTCTGGGTCCCGTGTAGCTAGGGCGCCGACCCGACCCGACCCGACCCGGCTTGGCACGGCGGGACGCCGGCAGTAGCAGTTTCCCCAGCGCCTGAAAGGGACGCGAAGAGTGCCGAGACCGTGCCCGCAGCCATGTCGAGTCCCTGCCGTGCCGCGGCGCAGAGGCGCAGGACCCACGGGCGAACACCTCCCGCTCAGCCCTAGCCCGGCGCAAAAGCCCCGGGGCCGCGGAACAGCGGCTCCGGCTGCGCGGGAGCGGGGCGGGCTAGAGCCGCTCCGAAATACAGGCGGCGCGCCGTGCCGGGACGGGATGCAGTGCGAGCTGCCGGCACGGCAAACTCGGCACCAGCAAGCCGCTTATACGGGCTCAAAGGCGGCACAGAGGAAAAAAGCGGCAACAAGCCACAAGTGGGAGTCGGTGCTGCTGCAGCTTTGCAGGGAGCGGTGGTGCCCCGACGCGGGGTGGGACGGGCAGCGAGCGTCTTGCCTCGCTACAAACCCCCCCACAGCGGCGCGGCAGGGAGCAGTTCCGCCGGAGCCGGGACGAGAGCGGGGCCGCCGAAACCACGGCAAAAAAACTACCTCCCCTTCCACGGTGAAATGCATGGAGCGGGGCCGAGGCCAGGACAATGGGAGCTGCTGGCAAACGGCAGAGCCCTGCACGGTCTGCTGTGAGCAGAGAGGGAGACAGCATCCCGCACCCGGCGCCGACAAGAGATCCCCTGTGGGGGGGCAATTCTGCCGTCTACGGTCGAAAACAAGTAGCAAAAACCGGGGCCGAGAGGACAGCTCACACCCTTTGTGCAGAGACAGAGCGAAGCTGAGCTGCAAATAGCTCAGGTGAGCCTCTGCACAACTCCGTGCTACCGGACTTTGCGGTGAGCCTCCAAAACCATACAGAGCTAAGTTAACATGTTGTCTTGAGAAACCTTTGGTGGAAACACTGCAGCTTAAAGGTTTTGTTTCTATTTTTCATCAGTTCCCTACGACTTTTGCTTAAATTACTAAGACTGTTACAGTTGTTAAAGTTGTTAAGCCCTCAAAGACACCTGAATAGATGCAGTTGTTGTGACAATTTCGTTCAACTAACATGTTTAAAAAGTTCTTGAGCATCTCCATACCCTGTCAATTAATGCATTCAGATGTTGTTTATCCCAGAAAGGTGTGCCTAGTGTCAGCAAAATGCAAGGGTAGCTACTTATGAGTCATAACTATCTAAGAGGCTGAGTTAAAACTAATTATGACAGCTCTAACCAATATTATTGAAGAAATTGTTAAAGTTGTTAAATTCTTAAATATATTTACATCTATTAATAGAAGCTCTGTTAATCAAAAGCCCTTCGCAGGACTGTCAGTCTTTCGAAGCTGAAGAAGGTGAATTTTCTTAGTTTTTTGCCCCTGTCTCGAGGAGAGGGGGAAGAGTGAAGCTTTTCAAAAATCCAGATGTTAGTGCTTATATAATAGCAATGATTTGTTTCTTGGCAACTAGGTGGAGAGAGATTCTGTTGTCCCAACCCCTGTCCTATAGGAGGGAAAACAAAGCATAACAAACTGAAATCTCCCCCATCACCCGGTTTAACTCTTATTAACTGTTTTAACTTGTATCACTATGGGGAAGGAAGATTTTCTTTGTTGTCTAAAACCCTTAAAATTGCCTTTTGAGTTTGTCTCCACAAAACCAGGACACTAGACACCTGCCTGAGCAAACAAGACAAACTGCTTTCAGTGAGAATGAAGAAAACTTTTCTGATTCCTGTGATATCCATGAATGATGGAATCCACTGAATGCTTGCTTTTGTCTTTGCAAGTGGAAAATCTTCTAGTGCCAAAGGGTATTAAAACATGCAACTCATGAAGTTACATATAGCCTTCAACCTTGAGGTAAAGAGACAATAAAAGCATAAAATTACTTTTTGCTTTTACTTCAAACTCCAGCAAAAGGCAACTTTGAAGTAAAAAGACACTGAAAGCCATCAAATGACTTCTACTGCTTTACTTCAAAAGGCCATTCCTAGATAAAGCTACAGAGAAACCGCGTGTTTGCCTAACCTCTACGTCTGTTTCTTCCACACAAGCCACCTGAGACTGTTTAAATTGTTATTAACATGTTTGTTAAGTTTGTACTAAAGGCAAAAAGCAGCTAACAGAAATGGATGGACAAAAGCTGAAAATTAACTGCATTCTAGAAACCACAGACAACTTAAATTGGTTGCTTGCAAAGGATGCTAAATTTCAAGCTGTGTTAACATATTGTAATGATAACTCGTTTTATATACTGTGTTATTGTGATGGTAACTTGGTCTAGTTGT
Source organism: Lepidothrix coronata (assembly GCF_001604755.1). Taxonomy (NCBI): domain Eukaryota; kingdom Metazoa; phylum Chordata; class Aves; order Passeriformes; family Pipridae; genus Lepidothrix; species Lepidothrix coronata. The sequence goes on along the minus strand of NW_016690228.1, from coordinate 2,923,365 downwards.
TTACAGGAGATGCTAAGTTTTAAGTTATGTTAACATATTGTGATGGTAACTTGTGTATATATCTTTGAGTTTATTAACTTATGGTTTTCAAAAACAAAAGGGGGGAAAAAAGAGAAAATGCACATGCATAAACAGGTAAGACATTTAGGTTTGTTAAGCTTTCTATTCTTCATATTAATTCCTTTTCAAATTTTCAAAACAAGTACAGTTGCCTAACATGATTACCAGAAGTGGCAGATTGTGAAACATACAACCAATAACCACTGCAAAAACCCAAACTAGGTGATTTAAATAGAAATATAATAAAAATTCTAAGTATGCATCTGTGAGGAGACAATGTGAAGTGGCCACTTCTCAATGAATGAAAAAACTGTATGAATGAGAGAAACTGTGTGAACGTGTATGTATGTAGACTTTGAGATACTTCGTGCTCCATGTGCTTTGAACAAATTACATTTGCATCACAACACTTGTTCTCTAAGGGCCCTTTTCTTGAAATGGAGTTGAATTTTTCCTGGTTACCAATTACATGCAGGCCCTTGGAGAAGTGGGAATCGATGTTCTGCCCGATTATGCAAAAACCCTCAGGTTAATAAAGTTGTTGTTTATCCTAAATACACGCAAACCCTTATGAAATAAAAGTTCAAATTTATGTCAAGCAAGTTTCAAGGATTACAGATAAAGGTTCAAATAAGTAAGTTTGTTGAGAGACCAAGGTAGGCAGTGAGCTGAATCACTGTGACACTGTGGTCATTGTTAAAGGGGGTTTACAAAGTTTAAAATGTGCTGTTATATGCAATGTTCTGTATTTCCTCATAATAATAAAAAAGAAGAGGGGAGATGTAGGAGTTGGGTTTCAGGAAGGGTACCAAACAGCACCCTGGGAGATGTAGTTCCCAAGTATTCCGACACACATGGGCAGTGAGATACCCCATGGTGATTGGTCAAGGGAGTCACGTATTACTTTGCATCCATGTATATAAGGTGTTGTTTGATTTAAATAAAGAGGATTTGGCTCAGTACCCCCAACCAGGCTAGCCAGGTCTGTATAATTTATTCATGTATTTTATTAATATGTCACAGTTCCTCTAACATATTCTCACTCTGCTCTCCAGCTGCAGTTTCCCAGGAGTTTTTCCCCTGGTCATGGGCAGGTCATGGGCAATGTGTCCTGCCAGCTGACAGGAGTGGGCTGTGACAGCAGACCTGCCTGTCCCCTGCTGAACCTCACCAACACAAGGCCTGGACAGCACACCCAGATCTGCGTTGTCCGTCTCGTGCACACACTGTGACCACACAGAAATGTGCAATACCATCACCCTGCTGCAAGTGATGCAATACCATCACCCTGCTGCAAGAGGATTGCTCCAAGCTCGCCCAGAGTCTTCAAGGTGAGGCCAGATGGTTTGTGACAGGTGGATCCTCCTCATGCTAGAGTTTACGGGCTGAAATACACACTGTGGCTGCTGACAGTGATCCCAGGGGCCATTTCCTCATAGATGGAGAGCAGTAACCTTCAGCTAGGCCCACAGCTCTTGCAGGATGCAGTACACGGGCTTTGGGTAGCTGACATGAGTCCCAGGGATCCAAATACAGGCTTTCCCTCAGCCGCTGTGACATTCTCTACCTTGCTGCAATCTTCACAGCTCGCATGAGGACTTTGAGGAGCCCTTTTGCCTAGAGGATGCAGCGAGGCAAGGAATAGGAAGACATATGGGAAAAGACAGGGATTCGCACACTGGTGGCCATCACTTCTCATGGGAGACCATTGTCACAGGGCTTGCAGGAGCAGGGCCATGATAATAAGACAAAACTCCCAATTATGCCAATTGAATTATGCACTTTGAAATATAAATTTAGAGAGCCATCTTGCAGACAGTCACTCCCAGGTCTTGAGGGATCTTTTCTAAAATGCATTCCTTTGATGTCTCCTTGAGGCGCAGCATTGCCTGTGCCAGGGATTTCCTGGCCCTTTTTGGCTCTGGGACTGGTCTTCAACCAGTGCACCTTCAGGCTGCCTGTGCTAAAGGCTCTGGGCCATGGAGAAGACTGCCCAGAGCCATTCCTACCAGAAAAAAACCAGCGAGCCCATCAGGTTTTGCTGTTTGTGGCACAGCCCAGCCCAGCCTCCTGAGCACCTGCATCCCAAGGCCAAAGCCTAGAAGGCTGATGAATCCATGGCTCTGCAGACTATCTCAGGAGCTCTGTTTGGATTCTCTGGGCAGGAAGACATTCTTACTTCTGATCATCACCTATCTTAGATTTGGGAAAGCTGGTGTAAATCTCCATGACTGTCCAGTTCTGTGGCTGTGTAGAGCTCAGACATCAGGAGAAAGGGATGTCTTCAGCTCCAGGTGGGTGCCTGGGCCCTGAGCACATCCCCCTCCTCCTGGGGCTTGGGCTGCCTGGGCCCAAGGCCAGCTTTGACAGTGCAGCTGCCTGGCCTTGAATCAAAGAGCTGTTTGAGAACAAGCTGTGAGAAGCCTTGGCAAGGACTCACTCCCCTTGTCTCATGGACTTGCTCTTGGTCTCTGCCTGAACTACATTGCAGCTATTCCTGTGCCTGGCTGTATAACTCACCGCTCTGGACCCAGACGTGACCTGGGACCTGCCTCATCACTATGGTCTTGTCTGATGACTGGGCTATTGACTGACCAGCTACTGTCACCCAACCAAGCTCTTGTTGCTTGGGTAACATAGCAGCAGGTCCTTGTCTATGAAGCCCCTACTCCATGCCCACCTTACTGTCACCCTCAACACCAGCTCACCGGCTCTTTTGTGGAGTTGCCTGACTGTGGGAAACAGCAGAAGATGAGGAAATATTGCATACTTACCCTATGATTTCCTATGGGAATAATGGGGAAGGAAAGCGATGCCCTGAAACAGAAGGAGCAGAACCTAATTCCCCCAGTAAAAGTGGACAAAGATGCTGAGACAGCAACTTGGCTCAGACAGGACACAGGGCCTATGAATAACCAGAGGTTTTATGGTTCCTCCTTCACTAACAATGTCCCCCAGATTCTGAAAATGCTAGCAGACTAGCCAGCTGCTCCGTCAATGCTTCTGTTCCTCATCTGCAGATAACGAGGCATTTATAAATGCTGACCCTGGACTGTTCACTGGTTCTTCCAAAGCCAGCCTCATTCCTCCTTCACCAGCTCTTTGTGTTGTCTCCCAGAAGTGACTTCTTCCAGCAGAAAGGACAGCTCTCTGGGACTGGTCCTGGCACAGCTATGCTGAGGAGGGCCCTCATTTCCCTGAGCCCTGTACCAGTCCCACATCTCCTGACATCCCACAGGAGCTGCTTGTTTTTGCAAAGTTCTGCCTATAGCAGGATAAGGTGCACTGCTGCAGAGAGGTATTTCAGACTGTCAGGTCTGCTGACACACTGTTGAAAGACTGGGAAAGGACATCAGAGAGCCAATTTGATGAGGTACATAGCCCCACTGCAGCCAGAGGGGGTTTTCTTATGTGCACCATTCTAACCTATGGCTGGAGTTTTCTTCCAAAAAAAGCAGCTGTTTTCATCTCAGACTGGGGTCTGGCATACGGTAAGCTGCCCCCAGGATGGATGACTGAAGAACTCAGACCCTGGCATAAAAGGGACAAAGCAGCAACAGGACAGCCAGGTGACACCCATAACATACTGGTTTGAAACTGGAGGATCCCACTGTACTCTGAGAATATTCAGATATCAGATTCATACTGACATGGTTCACTGAGCACTTTCTGCTGTGAATATAAAGACTACTGTGGGTCAGACCGAAAGACTGTCTTAATCAATATTGCATCTCCAACAGTCACCAGTAAGCAAATGTATTAATAAAAGCATAAGAACAAGAAAAAAAGTGATGTTTCCCCCAGCACTTTCCCAGCTTCCAACCATTTTCAGATTAGGGGTTTCCTGACCTGGAGGTGTGGATCTTTGTACACAGCAACTTACCATGGGCTTCTATTCCATGCATGTTACCCCTCAGCTCACACGACATTTCTTTGCAGCCTTTCACAAAGCTGGAGTCTTTACCAGGATTTACTTCACATCCATTACTAAGCCTTAGTTACGATGAGGTAAAAAAATGACCCTTTTCCCATGAAGACAAATTTTTTACTTCAGTGATGGAGAGGACTGCAAACGTGCATTAATGGTCTCATCGAAAAAATACCTGTATCTTAAGGGAAAATGAGTGTTAAGGCACTGCTTTAATTTACTTTATGTGTTACTCACCCCTTTTTGTAAGAGAGCAACACCTGACGAGACACTGCTTAGCCAGTTGTTGTAGAGCCATACATAGAGTGGGGACAGCTACAGATGATCAGGGCAGGGACCCCAGCCACACAAGTGTCTGAGCCTGCGCCAGTCACGCTGTCTCTGACAGATACTGGAAAGCAAGGCATGAAAGTTAACATCTGCTGAGAGTTAGAGAGCACATGAGCAGCCGATAATTTTGTAGGAAAAGAGGCTTTCTCTCGCTCTGCCGCATCAATGGTAACACGTGGTTACAGCTGTTGTGCATCCCAAAACAGAAATGCATAGGTATCTCATTTTGAGATGGGCAAGCAAGACTCAAGACCCATGAATGGTTTAGGTAACAACTCAAGCTTACATACCAATCCTTGCACCTTTCTGTGATTACAGGTTGCATGATTTTACAGACTGTTCTTGACAGGTGGTTTGTAGCCAAGTCAGCAGCAGTGGTTTAAGATGATAGCACCTTGCCAGTCACCCCGCTCGTCTGCTGGGGAGGCATCCACACCTCCTCCACCCCACAGGTCTTCGTTTCAGCTGCTCATGGACATGAACAGAGACTGAGGAGCTGACACATTTCATTTGTCTATCCTGCCTTACCGTATAACATCCATTAGCAGGGTGGGACTGCATCTTAAAGCACTGCACCTAAATCTCCCCAATCCTTCTTGGAGAGATTGCCAGCAAGAACATGACTCAGGTTCATTATATTTATTTTACATGCTGGTTTTCTTGAAGCTGTATTGACTGGTGGATACAGACAAAATCACTGACTGCAAACCTCTGACTCTGGAACTGCAGGATGGACTCCTGAGCTGACCACGTGCACTTCCCAAAATACGGCAGTGTCACCTCCTGGGTTCATTCCATTTTGCTGAAGCCAACAGGTCATCCCAGAAACAAACACTGCTCAACTCTGTTCAGTAATGGGACACATGAAAAGTTCTTATTGTCCCACAGCTTTGAATTACAAAAGATCTTTCCTCCCCATAGCTCTTTAAGCTACAAAGTTTATGTTGTCAGGGCAGTGAAGGCACCCACAGACCTCGCTGGCCTTAACCACCCTCTCTTGCTCCCTTTCACTCTTTCCCATCACCCAGGGCCCGTTTCAGCTCAGCCAGTACATCAACCTGCGTATTTGGGCCAGGGCTGCAGTGGAGCTGGAGACTGGCACCATTGCAGCAACGCTGGGGCGGGAGGCTGAAATGGCATGTGGGGAGGCTGCTCAGGGTGAGTAAATCCTATTAATGTGCTCGTGGCCCTGATGCATGTCTTGCAGGTCATGGCAACAAGAACACATGATATGAAACTCATATGGTGAAGAAGATTGGCCACCCTGAACCACATGGTTTGTTCTATTTTCAAAGAAGCAAAGTACTTGTATTTTATTAGTGTCTATTAATTACAGTGCCAAAAAGTAGTATTTGCTTAACTGCATCAAAATATTGTCTCCCTGAGTACATGCAACTTTAATTATCAAGTAAAGAGCTCCACCAAGAAGCTTTATTCAGGCAGTAAAACCAAGCAAACTTCCATGTAGCTCTGCCTAAGAGGTGTTCAATTCCTGAGTGTCTACTAAGACTAATGAAATGCACTATAGAAACTGAAAGGATTATATCATGGATAGGAAGGAATGGGAAAGAAAAGACCACGGAGCCTATAAATCCTACCTAGTGGAATTGGTATATATTTATGGACTGGTAAATTGAGTTGTCCCAGTCTGGAGACACTCGATTTTTCAGTTGCAGGTTTCCTTTTACCTCTCAGATTACGTTAGGTGGTGATGAACAACACTCTTTTGTTCATGGTACTCCTCCAGAGGATAACTGCAGCACCCCTGTCTAGCAGGGATCATATTGGCATTGCTTTAATGGCCTGAGTAAGCCCCAGCTGGCAGGTATGGCCACCTCCCTTGGTGGGTAAAACAAAGTTCTCAGCTGCTGAATCTGCTTTAGCAGCTCTCTTGAAGACAGCTGGACAGCTGGGGCCAATTCTGCTTCAAAACAGCAAGTGCCAGAGCCTAGAAACCATCTCTTGACGTTAGTGGTCTTGTCAAACACTGGGTCACATGGGTCATGCCATTTAGGCTTTGCATGCTACTGGTTCCTTTTTCTCTTCCATTGCTAGCAACAGTGGAGCAGCACACCCCGATAAGCTGCTGGGAAAAGACACAGAGGAATGTGCATTGGGAGCCCAAACTACTTGGAAACAAGAGGGATGGCAATGCTATATTGATCCCTTAGATAAGAACATTTGGCACGCAGCTGAATGACAGTGAAGAAGAGCATTAGTCTTCTAGATTTTTACTCATCTCCATCAGGCTACAAGCCTTGTTTTGCCAGAACTGTAAGTTACAAGTTAAAGTCATCTCAATGATATGAAGAGGGGTTGGGGGAAGGCAATTAAAAAGCCGAGTTGTCAATTAGAGGGAGAGTCTCTGAAAGAGGTCTGTGAAAAGCTTATATATAGCCATAAGGGTCTGTTGCAGAACCTGATGTGGTATAAGATGAGCTAAATTTGAACATTATATATTTTCTTTATTTTGGGATCTTGGTTTTCTTGGATACTTTTCTTCCAAAGAAATAACACTCTGCATTATAGGAAGTGTTAGATCAATGCTTACCACTGTCTACAACTACATCACCCACACACATCCTCTTTTCTAGCCTGGAAATTCCAGCAGTGACTTCAAGGCACTGTATTTGACCCAAGCTGCTGTGCTCAGGCTGCCATTGATCTGGAGGTCCTGAGTCTGTTTGCAGTCTGTCCAACCACCCCCACAGCTGCACCAAGAACTTAGGGAGTGATGGTGCAGTAATTCTGACAGTGTGGGGAAGATTTGTTGGGCTGGCAGAGGCTCTTTGTGCTCTGCATTATGCCATACGCACGTGTTGTATGAAGGCCATGTTGGCAAAGCTTTGCATTTGCTTTTTTCAGGTAGGGCTTGCTTGCACAGCAGCCTCACCAAAGGGGACACCAGGATTTTTTATGTGCTTGTTGTGCAGCATTTCCTAGGGTGCATACAGCAACGTGAGGGTAGTCACTGGGAGCAAAGGGAGGTGCGGAGCAGACCCTTGACACACCCTTGGCTGGCAGAGCTGCCTGAGGCCCTTGCGCATGAGCTCTGCCAGCAGGGTCACTGCAGAGTGCATTTGGGGAGACAGCTAACAGCCACAGCCCTGCTGTCAGGGATGACCCTGATGGGGTAGGCTGGGTGCTGGCTCCCTCAGAAGCACGAGGCCATGGAGGAGTGTATGTACATGAGCCAGTAGCGTGCCTTTGTGGCCAAAACAGCCAAGGGAATTCTGGGATGCATTATGAAGAGCACAGCCAGCAGTTAAAGGGAGGTGATCCTGCCTCTCTATTCAGCCCTGTTGAGGCCACATCTGGAGTGCTGTGTTGTGGGTATGAAAGAGACATGGAGCTCCTGGGGCAGGTCCAGTGGCGGGCAAAAAAGATAATTAAGGGACTGGAGCATCTTTCTTATGAGGAAAGGCTGAGGGAGTTGAGCCTGTTCAGCCTTGAGAAGAGATGACTGAGAGGAGACATCATCAGTGCTTATAAGTACCTGAAGGGAGAGTGTTAAGAGGATGGAGCCAGGCTCTTGGTGGTGCCAAAGATACAGGCAATAGGACAAGAGGCAACAGGCAGAAACCGATGCACAGGAAGCTCCACCTGAACATGAGGAAGAACTTCTTTGCTGTGCACATGACCATACACTGGAACAAGTTGCCCAGAGAGGTTGTGGAGTCTCCCTCACTGGAGATATTCAAGAATCGTCTTGATGCAATCCTGTGCCATGTGCTTTAGGACGACCCTGCTTGAGCAGGGAGGTTGGACCAGATGACTCACCGTGGTCCCTTCCGACCTTACCCATTCTGCGATTCTCTGATTCTGTATGCGCAGCACCGCCAGGCCCTCCCCGCCGCCCCCGAGGTTCTCCCGGAGCCCCACAGCGCCCGGCGTCGAGCCGGAGCCCCGCGGCCGGAGAGTCCGCTCCACGTGCGAGGCCGCCCCCGCCGGGCCTACACGCCCCAGAATGCCGCGCGGGGCTGTGCGGGGAGGGGCCCAGGACGGGAGGGGGCGGGGCCAGGGCGGCGAGGCAGCGCCGCGATTGGGCGACGCCCGCCCGCCCTTCGCGTCACGTGCGTCCGCGCCCCCCGCCCTCCCCCCCCGCCCCAGTCACTCAGCAACGGCGCGCGCGCGCCAGTGCCCCCCCGCCCCGCTCCCCCCGCGCGCTCGTCACGGAGCGCGTCCCGCTTCCCTCCGCCCCTCGCGCGAGCCGCCGCCGGGAGCTGCCGGAGCCGCCTCGCAGGAGCCGCTGGGAGCCGCCGCCGGGAAGCCGCCATGGCCGAGAACGCCGCCGCCGGCCTGGAGAGCCACCGCATCAAGAGCTTCAAGAACAAGGGCCGCGACGCGGAGGTGCGTGTGGGGCCGGCGGGACCCGGCCCGGCCTCCGCCTCCGCCGGCGGCCGCCAGAGGAGGGGCCGGGCCGGGCCGCGCTCGCCGCGGGGAGGCGGTGGCGGGGGGAGCGCCCGAGGGGTTTTTTTTTTTTCTTCTCCGTCATGCGGGCGGGCGGGCGCGGCCGGCGGGAGGCGGGGGCGGGGGGAAGGGTTGGCGCGGCTGGGCCGACCGTGGGCCCCTCCGCCACCAGCCCGGCTTGCCGGGGCCCGGGCAGCGCCGCCGGGATGCGGCACCCGCTCCTCCCGCGGCGCTTCCCGCGCCCACCCCGGCGGCCTGCCGGTCCCGCCACTCTCTCGGGGCTCGGCTGGGGCCTCGGACAATGGTGCGGCCGCCTTTTGTGCCGCCCCCCGGGGCGGTGGCGGCCCTTCCGCCGGGGCTCGGGGCTGCCCTGCCCGCGCTCCCGCGCCCCGCGGTGCCGCCGCCGCGCACGGAGGCCTGTGCTGGTGCCGGGGACCGCTCCCACGCTCTGGTGAGCCGTATTACGGCGTGCTATGCCGGCCGATTCTGCTCCCTGTGCTGCCTCGACTCAGCCCCTTTTTTAGTTTTAATTTTTATTTCTTTTATTTTCAAATGCCGGTAGGCACATCAGTAATGGTTTGCTGGGCGTCTCCGTCTAAATCGGGAAGGAGTGTGGTGCTCGGTAAGGCTGATGGGGTAGTAGTTTGCTCCCCCAAATTTGAGAGGCGCAGGGTTATTGGAAGCTTATTACCTGAAGATATTCCAGAGGTCTTCCGAATCTGCGTGTTATTACCGGAGACATCTTCAGTTCTAGTCACAGTTGAAAAGGGAGGAAATCCCAAATCTCGTGTTTAAGTTTCTTTAATAGGAAAGGAAGAGGGAGGGAGCTCTCAAATCAGGCTAGGATTGAAATCGGATTAGGATTTGCTACAGTGAAAACCTAAAAATGTGCCAAATTACTTTGGCTTCACCTGAGACTGTTTTTCATGCTTCTGTTGATTTTATCGCTTCACTTTTATAATCAGCGGGACTGGAATTGTAGTCCTCTGAAAGCACATTTTGTATGTTAGCAGAATTCACACTTCTGCTGCTATTGTTTGGGTGGAGACAATTTTATGCAGGTCAGGCTTAGCAGCAGCAGTGTCTTTAAGATGACATTCATAGTGTAAAGTAGTCTTTAATTTTTGTTTAACTTGGTGACAGTGAATTTCTTACAGAAAATATTGCATGTAAAGAGTATGATAACTTCAACACTTCTGACTAACATTAGTAAATGTTAGAAAGTAACTAAAAATTGCCAATCCTTCTGTTGAGCAGTTGGCTCTCAGGGCAAGGAGGAGTTGTGGTGGGTTTCTTTTCCCCCTTCTCATCCAGTGAGACTCTTCCTGCTGCTCCTCATTCATTTCGTCCTTGTCTCATCTCCCCGTATTGGTTACCGGCTTTGTTGTTGCTTTCTCAGTCACTGGCCTGAATCCATCACAGCTCTAAACAGGGAAAGGTTAGGTATGTTCGTGCCTAGTGTGAACTGATCTGTCATCCATGGTTGCTTATATTATATCGTGCCTGAGACTAGGGGAGTTAAATATCTGCCTCCATGGGGAGGAAGGAGGACTGCCTAAGCTTTACTGAAATTACTTATACCAGACCAGCTAAGGTAGCTTAGCTCTCATTTCCCCCTGAAGGGGAGTAATTATTTTGGAGTAGTGTATTTGCTGTTATGGAGAAGTATATCCCCTAGGGTTGTCTTCCAGTGTGCTGACTGACTTCCTTTTTATGGCTGGAGCCTAAGATGGGTAGATAGCTCCAGTAGTGTTAATATGGTTAAAGCTTTCATCCACGCTTTTTAAAAAGGGTTAAAATCTAGGAAGCATCTTTCTTTTGGGGTTAACAAACAGATAAATGCAGAAGTATTTAAAAGCTGTATACCCATGAAGATATGCTAAAATAAAATTTAGGTTCATTTAGTCCATAAAAGATTGGATGTGTGTCAGCATCTTTCAGAACAACTTTATTTGTATTAAAAGTCTGCATTTTTCTGCTCCACCTCCTTTTTGACTCTTTTCTGATCAAGGTACTTCCTTAAACGTTCATGTTTGAAGTACTCTTCTGAGTAAACTTTTATCTAACTTAAGTCTCTAAAAGTAAACCAATGTAAGTTAAGTTTAGAGTGGAGAATGAAGGAGTACAGCAGTGCTATATAATTGCCATCAGTTACTGTGCTTCTCTTGAGCTGCTGATACACAGACTGACCTGCTGATTGGACAGTTTGTCTCTAAGTAGTGAAAGTTATCAGTTCTCCACAAAGTTTATTTTCTAAATCAAATATACCTGATTCCCAACTGTCAGCAATTGACTACACTTGCTTTGCTCCCTGTGCTGCAGTAAAGAGATTTACATAGAGCTCCTGCCTCCATTTTTCTGTACTTAACTTCAGAAATCAGGAGGCATCAGTACTATCATTGGCATTGATCTGCATCTTCACATTTTGTCAAATTCCACCAAAGGAAATGAAGTGGTTAGAATGATGGCATAATAAATCATGGTCTGATATCTAGATTTTATCCTCTGGAAAATTTAAAATACTCAAAGCTATATGCTCTCAACTTCAGTTTGAAAACAGTGACACTTGAGTCACCTTCTGCTTGGAAACAGTCACTTGAACTCATCAGGCTTGAACACATTCTTTAGTAATCTTCCTTTAACTTCTATTAAATACTTGTAAGTTATTATTGATCCCCTCTGGGTACAGACTCTTCTGGCAGACCAAAATACTTACTCCTTTAATTTGTAGTTAACTCATATTTTATTACTGGGTTTGCTGGGCCATATAATTGTCTTTGCTTTTTGTTAATGCAACTTTAAGGGAAACAAAACATGAGTAAGTAGTTTAGTTTTATGTTATGACAGACCTCAGTATCCTGTGCAACTTCTCATTGTGCTTTTCTAAGAGCCAAGAAACAGATCTGCTGAGCAGAAGTCAAAGCTTCTGAATCCTTGACCTGCACAGGTTTACTCTCCTTTTTCCAGCTTCAGGTTTGAGTGGAAGTTTCATACCTCTTAGTTGGCTTCCTCTTTTAGGGGGGTAGAGTTGTCTGTATAGAACTGGAATTCTGATTTTGAGGTATTAATACTTCCAAAAAGTATTTTGCCCCCAAAAGAGATAATAGCAAAATCAAATGCCAGAAATTAAGTATTCCTCACTTAATGAGAGTTTCTGTTCTTGCTTTTATTAGTGAGACTCTTCTGTTTTTATAGGTACTGACATGTGATTAGCAGCAAAGTTAACCAGAACCTGCAGAGCTGATCAGTAAGGAGCCAAGACACTCATGGCTTCATCTGGACAAATAACTGCCAGTTTTCTCCTCACAACCTTCTCAATTCTGTATTCTCCAGATACGTGAAAGAGATTTTTTAACTGTTGCACATTCAAAGAGAAGGCTTTTCTGTGTTGGTCATGGGCATGTAGTCTTAAGTCTCGGTGGTTTTTCCTAAGTGGACAGCGCTGATCTTTCCAGTACAGTTGAGGCTTTACAGGACAAGATTAAACAGTTGCAATCACTTAATTTACAACACCCCTTGTAACTGCTGTGTTTATTTGTTTATGTTGATATCTAAGCTAGCCTAGCTTTTAGAAAACCTAATTTGAACCTTCTGATTTTTGCGGTTCTTCAGCTTTATTTTTTGCCTAGTAACATTGCTGTTAGCCTTTTTTACTCCTCCATCATCTTGTATTAGAAGTGTTGCTTATTCTTTATTACAATAGCAGGCACCCATTTGTTGACTCACAGTTCTGATGTTTAAGGTGATGGATCAAACAACGCAGCCCATTTCTTTTGTCAGGATTAGTCAGCATCCCTGACTGAAACTGAGGAAAAGTTCTTGATGAACAGGGGTGTTATAATTTGTAGGGCTGTCTGCATGACTTGCTGGGGTTTTTGTGTGTGATATAATGAGACTGTGATCGTGTATGCAAAATGCACAATAGATCAAAAGTAAAACTTCATATGCACTCATGTGAAAGAAAACAAACCAACCAAAAAACTCCCAAAACCTAGTAAGGAGTTAGTGTGTTATAACCTAAAAACTGGGATTAAAATATCCCTTTTGTGTACTTGTCGTACCCCTAGTCATAAGAACACAAGTCCTTGAACTTCTGTTGGTTAGGCTGTATGGTTATCCTTCTGAAATTTGTTGAGGGCTATTTACCAAAAGGAAACATAGCCACTCTGTCATCTTTCACCTTCTCCTGCCCTATTTGATTTTAAGCTTCAGAGGTCCTGGCCACTGATGTCTTTTCCCCAGTTACAGTTTTTTGGGGGCAATTGTGTCAGCTTCTGGTCTGTATCACCTCTGGGACCAGGAACTTTGAAGGACACATTTTTATTCTGTACCTTTAGCATCCTGACCCCAAATGAGGGAGAGGAAGAAACGGGGCTTAGCCCAGATCTCCATCATCAGCTCTAGCAGCTTCAGTGTATTTACTGTTCCTGCTTTGCTAACAGCGAGGATCTAGTTCTTGAGGATGCTCGAATTCATTTGCATTTGTGAATTCACTGGGACATTTTTTGCAAGTGGAGGAACGTCATTCTGGGGAGGCCAAATCTGTACAGTCTCTGGGCATCTGAGAAAAGGTACAGGTTGACTTAAAGCCACGTTCCCGTCAAGTGTCAAAGGCTTTTTGCAGTGGAGGTACCGTAGCTGCGCAGTGTTAGTGAATGAGCCAGCGTGCTGCTGCCAGCTCATTCCTTCATGCTGTTCTGCGCTAACTAGTGTTTTTGCTGTCTCCCTGTACTCCTCCAACACTTCATGAAACAAATAAAGGTTGTAGCAGTCCCAGAAATCCTGTTATTCCCAGCTACTTTGTAACGATCCAGTTTCTTTCAGGAGCTCACTTTTACAGCTAGATCAGCTCTGCTTCACTTTGCTGACACAGGAATGGATACTGGGAAGAGATTGGGCTGTAACAGCTGATTTTAGCTAGTTTTAGGGTACTGTGGACCTGCTGTCTTAATAGGCTCATTGGCTTCTTGAGTCTCAGTAGGTTAAGTGAAAACACAAGGTGTCAGGTAGCTTCCTGTTGGGAACTGGATGTAATACAAGATCCAGTACTCTCGTGCAGAGTTTCCAACTCCTGCAGCTTCTTTATTGCCCTTTAAGACCATTATATATACTCTTGGGAGAATAGAGATGTGCATTTGTACCTTGGAAAGAATTATGTGGGTAAGAAGTAAGATACAGATGTGGGAAGCCTCTTTGGTTGCTCTTTCTCCAGAATTTTCCAAACTTTAGTCTGCAGGTAAATGGTACAATGTTTGTGACTCTTGGCAGAAAAAACCCACCTGCTAAGTCCACTTGGATGTACTGCCCAATGTTTTCAAGGTCCAAATTCAATTGAATCCATTGCATTTTAAAAGGTTCAAATACACAGATACATTAGGAAGTCATTGTTTATTTCAAATATACCTGTGGAGAGTGCAATTTGGAGATGGCATCTCATGATGAACGTAATCTTCATAAGCTGATTGGGATCTGTGCTGTGGCTGTATTGAGGCCCAATTATTGCTGTTTGCTGTTGTGATATACCAAGCCTCTGATAATCTTCCCATAATTAAAGAATTTGTTTTTCTTCATTCTTGTGTATTTTTAACACCTACAGCAGTGGCACTGGTATCTCTAAAGATTCTTTTATCAAAGGATTGATTTTTAATTTGTAGAATGTCAAAGTTGGTAGCAGTGTAATTGTCGTACTACTTTTAAAGAGCTCTTAAACTATTTTTTGCCTAAGTTCTTTGAGGCTTTCATAATATTTGTACAGTTCCAGCACAAATCCAAGCAGGACGTTTTGTCCTCTGAAACTGTGTTTTATGAAAAGACAGTAATTAGGAGGATATGCCAGCTACCAGTAAGTGATCAGATTTGTATTTATTGTGGGATTAGAAGTGGAATGAGGCATCTAATTTACAGCATTAGGCTAGAAGAGGCAGTGAAGTAGTTGAAGATGATGGGGCATGTCATCAAGTAGTGAAGACAAATTGTTGACTGAACTGACTTGAAATGAAAAAGAAATGTAAAACCTGTATCTTTTCCAGGAGTAGAGTTCATCAGTTGTTTCCAAAATACCTGGCGCTGTGAAATTCTGATAATGAATTGGCAGCAGTACTCCTGATTACTTTTGTACTAGCAGAAACTGGGCTTTGTATTCCATTTCACAGAATTTGACATAGATAGTCAAAAGCACTAGTTTCTTCCTGCATCAGAACCGTTTGTCTGTGCCTTGGAGTGAACGGGTTGCAAAGCTCTTCATGTTTCTTTAATTTTCTGCTTCCTTAGCTTCCTGAGCCAGCCCTTCACATCTGGAGAAGACCAGTGGTGGCTCAAAGAGGTCAGTGTGAAGGGGAGAAGGTATATCTTGTCTAGTGGTATTTAACTGTTGGATTGCTATCCCTTCACAGTCAGATTAACACCATTTAATCTGCTGGGGAGGCTCCATCCATATTGTTTCTCCTGAGTCACCTGACACTCGTCTCCTTTCTCAGGTTAAGCAAATGTTACACTTAGTTTTTGTGTGTGTTAATACAGCAAGTACAGAATAGAAATATATACTGTACAAATGGCTGCAGAACAGAAGACAAATTACTATCTTCCCCATTCAAACACTGGTTACGGAGTTACTCATTTCCCTCATATGCTGTTAAGTCTTATCATCTGAGGACCTCTTCTTGTGCTTTTTTAACCTTGGTTATTGTCAAATCCAGTAACAGGTGGACTTTGGAGGTGGTGACAGAATAAGGGATTTGAAAAATCAACTTGGAGTAGTAGCTTCCTTTCAAGACTTATTAGCCTTGATGGAGATGTATTTTATTGAGTGTTCAAGCTCCACTGCAAGAGGAGAAAGTGGTCAGACAGAGTGCTAGGGTGGCCAGGTGTTCAGAGATGTAGTAGGGGATTTCTGATCAGGTGCAGCATCAGGTTTCAGGTTTGCAGTTCTCAGAATGTCCTAGTCCTTGCCTTTTCCTAGTTAACTACAGTGTAAGTCAGAAAGTTGATGAAATTATGCAGAGACACATTGTCACATCTCTCTCAGGTAAGCTAAAGTCACCCTAAAGCAGATACTGTCTTTGCATGCGGCTTTCTGACATCAGGGTCTCTCACTTTTGATACACACAAAACGTTAGTTGCAAAGTTAGTGGTAGTGATTTCTCTGCAATGAAAATGTGACTTGCAGCCAGATATAGAGAGGGCTTTCCAGGAGAGAATCCTGAAATGAGAGAACCCTACTACGAGCAGCAGGATCCTGTTAACCACTGTTTGTCTGGCATGCAAGAAGAATGTTGGCTGGTAATGTGTAGTGTTCATATCACCGATTGAACAGCAGTGTGGAGCAACCTTCCAGACAAGAAGAGATATTTAAGGAGCTCTGACCCATGCAATCAATGTGACTGCACCTTTAAGCATCCCAGGTTGGATATGGCAGTACTCCTTTCCCATGTCCCTTGCCAGTAGGGGTATGGCTCACTGTACCTCAGTGCTCCATGTAACCTGTGTTTTACTGGCTTCGTTTAGCGGTGAGGTTCAAAGGGGTTTTGTTTTGGTTCTTGTTCGTCGAAACTGGACCGCTTTTGGTAATCTAAGTGAGTTCTTAAGGCTAGCCAATGCTTTTGTTATTTAGGATGTATAAATTGGAATTTTGAGAAACTGAAGGTATCCTCAGGGAGAAAAGTATGGTACCCAAAATGTTCAAATGATAGAAACATGGAATTAGTGCTTATGTCACATTGAAAAGTGAGGTAGAAGCATCTAGAATTCCTGATATTGAAATGATTAAATCAGAGGGATAACTGACAGGGTTCATAAGATTGTGGGATGTTGCTGGAGTGTATTTGCTAATTCCTAATGCTTCATCTTTTTCCTGGGTTGTCAGCTGGGTTTGTTGTTTTCTCTTGCATCTTGAGCAGGATGATCTCTTCATAGATTTAATTAGGCAGCTAGCACATGTTTAATCTTCTTTTGCCTTTTGATTATGTCTTTCAAAAACACCAAAGAAAATCTGATTTCATTTGAGCCATGTAATATTATACCAAAAAAGCTTGCTGTGGTTGAATATAGCCTAGCTCCGTAGGGACTTGATTTGCTGGTTTTTTCATGGCGCCATTTGAATGTATGCAAATTGCAATTGTTTTCCCATTTTATAGATGGAATAACAGAACTGTTTTCCTCACTTCGGGGAGGTGCTTATGAACACGTCATAGATTCATAGAATGATTGAGGTACTTTGATATTACAGTTGAAGACTGTTTAAGTATCTGAAGAGAGAGTGTCTTTGTTCAAACATAGATTGCACAAGAAGATATCTGGCTAGTATTTAGCGTAGTAGGTTTTCTTATACTTTTTTTTCTTCCTAAGGGAAACTAGTATAAATATTTGGCAAGCCTAAGAATGTCTGTCTTCTGGCATTTGCCCCAGAAATCTGTGAGGCTTTTCTGACCAAACACTTAAATTTGTAATTAGTTCCTTGAAAGTGGTTATCTGCAATTTATAGAAGCTATTACATTTGAAAGAATTTATTAAAGTCTTTATGTTGATCTGAAGATCAAAATTTTAGTCTGTTGTTTGCACCTAGTTATCATGAAAAGTAGTAATTTCGCTCCGCTGTTTTCTTGTCCTGTACACAAGTGAATGTGGTATCTTGTCTGTGAAAAATGGTGTTAAGTGGTAGATTTGGTTTCTGGTAACATCCTTTAGTAAAAAAAATGAACCTGTGCCTCTGAGTTGATCTTTTAGACTCTTCTTCAGACTCTTCTGGTCTTCTAGACTGTGGAGGAGGAAAGGAACTCCTGCTCTTTTGCAATGACAATGAGGTGTTCTGCTTGAATAGACAAATCTTGTACTTTCCCTCCTCAATAAGGGAATGGGAGGGATGCTTGCTTAGAAATTCTAGGAGAGGACAGAGGTGTTGTGTCTTAGGAGAGACCAAGGAGTCAGTAGGTGCTTCACTTGTTCTCCCTCAAAGACAGGCTAAGCTTCTGTTTCCAGAAAACTCTGAAACATCTACACTGCTCATGCAATACAGGAAAATAACAAGTATCTTTTTAGAAATTTGTGTACCAGCAAAGGCATATTCCTGCAACATAAACCTACCAAATTTCAAATCCGTGTACCGATTTAGTGTGTCAAGAAGCCTTAATCTTCTAACTTCCTAAAAAAAGTAGGAATAGGAATGACTTGTAATTAGACTATCTTGGTTATCCACTTTCTTTGGTGCTTATATGGCATATCTCAGTATTCAGATAAGGCATTGTAAAATTCAGTATGCCCTTCTCTTTACAAAAGATACAGGAGAAGAAGAAAAACTTAATATAGGTGTCCTTCAGACCAGTAGTTTCTTTTTGGCTGCAGCAGAAATGACTGAACTCCACCGTTAAGTTTTTCAAGGTGAACCCTTGTCAAAATGAAGATACCAGTGACTGCATTGCCAGTGCTCTTTGGAATGCTACGTGGATGATTTGCCATGATGATGATGATGGACAGGTTCCTTGCCCCGTTAGGACCACCCTCTTTGAATTAGTTGGTGATTCTTGCTGCCTGCCTGCCTGTTGGTTTTGTGCAGTGGTGAGTTTAGCTTGGATGCTGTGGGATTACCTGGAAACTTCAGTTTAACTTCAGGGGGAGCCCATATGGGTGTGTTGCAGCCTTGGGTCTGATATCAGTAAAGATGGGGTTAGCAGTGTTTTAAGATCTATATCTGAATGGAAATGCTGTAAAACTTTTCACTACATACCATGTCCTTGATTCACACAATAGCAGTAAGTGGAAATCTAGATTCTGTCTTCCTTCCCCCAGCTGAGTTTTGATGTCAAATAGAGAATTCCAGCTCTTTTATTCTATATAAAACCAGTAGAAAACATGTTGATTGTATTCCGGACTGCTTTGTGTCCTTCACTATTGGTGCAATTTGTGTTGAATGCCGCCAACTAACTTGCTTCAAGTCCAGCCTCTGGAGTATTGTTTGATATGTCTGTACTTGTAAACTGGGTAATTGGTATATGGGAGTTAAAACATGGGTGCTCACATCCCACTTCTTTGCTGGTAGTAGCTCAGTATGGAGATTAAACAAATGCAAAGAGGATATTGGGACCTCAAAGAATATGCTTTCAAAAGAGCTAGTAAGAAATAAACACAACAATTGCTTTTCTGCCAAGATTTTTTGAAGCAGTAGAAGTGGACAATGTGGATGGGCACCTTTGTCTGCTTGCATAGGGCTTTCAGGCAAGTCAGCATCATGAGCAGTGATAATTGGAGGCTTGTGGCTTTCCATCAGACAGTGAGTCATTACTCACCAAGTAAAAGACTTACGGTAGATATCTCACTCATCCAGTTTGCTGAGGCTAGCCAGGTTCAGATATTTGAATTATCTTGCCACAGATTGGTTAACAAAAAGCAGCTGGTCTTAATTTTAGGGGCCTTAAACTGAGGATTAAAAAAAATAAGTGTGGCAGCTCCAACTGCAAAAAAACTATTTTTCCTTCGGTGGTCTTTATGAACCCTGAGGAACATGAGTCCCAGGCAGATTGTGGTATAAAATACAGTAGCATAAATACTGCACTCCATTTCTGATGTACCTAGTGCTGTGTTAAAGGTTACAAGCCAAAAGGAAACTTTATAATATTAAGTTTCTGCAGCACACAGAGAATCTCAACTAAGTTTTAAAACCTTCTGCAAAATAATAGTGTTTCCCTAAAAGAGGACTAAATACCTTTCAGGTCAAATAATAATCAAATGAAATAAAACTGTCTTGGGAGTATCAGATCAGTGTACAGACACATTGTAAGTTTGTTTGACTGCTTTGGTAGATCTGTTGCTTGTACTGTGGAATCCATGCCCCCTGCCTGCATTTTTAACTGGGTCAGCATAATTTAATATGGAGCTGTGATAACAAAGCCAGAAGTGAAGTTGTTCTAACTGTGTAGTCTATACCACTGGAAAAAAAAAATCACGTTTTTTTCTTAGAAGGACAATTTAGAGCTTATGGGAGTACTTGGTAATTAGCTAAGTCTCAAAATTGGGCATGGGGAAGAAGAATCTGCCTAGAACATACATTGGGAGGGCAAAGCTGGGTAATAATCCATGATGCTTGTAACTAAAGGGATAAGCCTAGCTGGAAGGGTTAATTTGGATTAAATATTTGGTTTAGTTTGGCATGGATGTCAAATCTTTTTGCATGCCCAAAAGAAATAGAGGGAATTGGTCTGCACAGCATCATTGTTTTTAATTCTTGCAATTGTGACTAGGTAGTTACATTTAGACCATTGTGATGCTGTCCCAGAATTTCGATTAAGTAGTTCCAGAATTCTTCCTTTCTGTATTGAGATATACTTGTAATTCTTGGAGTAAGTTATATGCACTTTGAAAGTGAGAAGAGGTAGAACAGCACTGTCACCTTCTGTCAGTGTCCCTTTGTCTCTTATTTTTTTTTGGCTGGAGCAAGCTATATCAGAACAAGTAGAACAATATCATCAGTTTAAGCCTCAACTTTACACATACTAATTATATGCCTATGCAAATAAGGAATATTTAGCTTCTAATGTTAACTAAAGATAGGCAGCTGACAACCTTAATCGTCTCAGCAATTGTATACAAACAAGCGTTTGAATTTTTTTTCTGCCCAAAACCAGCCCAGCTCCTGAGGCTTCTGCATTTTCATGTGCATTGCAGTATTTCATGCTTGTTAAAAGGTGTCAGAGAAGGAATAAGGAAAAAAGGCTAATAAAGCAGTTTCTACAGAAGAATGGTATTTACTTCATCAATGCAAACACTACCTTTCATGTCTTGCACTTGCACCTATGTCATAAAGTATATAAACTATACTCTAGAGAGTATAGTTGCAATGCAAGTGGGAAGGCATTAGTTAAATCCAATCCAGCTGTTGGAACTGGGCCAGTCTTTTTTCTTTCAGTTAGGCAGGTGGAAGGAGTCTGGAATTGACTTGCAAATGCTAAGCTCTTTGGGTACCCTGTATGTTTAATCAGGCTGCTTTACTATCCCAGCTATGTATTCAGAGTAGCTCTTTCCTCTAAGCATGTATCTTCTGATTTCCCAAGATCTGTTCCTGTAATGTTGAGAGGCAAGAGCAGAAATAAAGAACTTAAATGACCAGTTATCTTTTCATGAGATTTGTAGATGCAGAGAAATTAGAATCAGTCAGTGAATTTGTTCTTTCCAATTCATTTAATCGCTGAACATTCAAAGGAACTAAAGGCACATCTCACCCAAGTTCCTGAAAATACAGATTTTATGTCCACAGAATAGCCAAAACTGACACTGGGCCGTGATGTTCGTCTTGTCAAGGTGAACTTGGCCTTCCCACTTCCTTGGGCTGGCTGATAGCTGATGTGTGCTGGTTGGCCTGCAGGAGGGCAGGAGGGCAGGAGGGCAGAGGTGGCCAGCTACTGACAACTGACAGTATTGGTATGCTGGCTGGATAAAAACATCTGTTTCTTGCCTCTCCATCTCTGATGTTTTGTGGACTTGCTCCTGTTGTAATGGAAGTGGTATGAACGTATTGATTAAAACATGACACTGATGAGGTATCCCACTTAATGTGGTGTCCAGTCAGGATGAGCACCATGCTGAGCTCCCTATCTCACTGTTACAATGGTAGGCAGATTTTTCATCATTAAATGCTAGTTATGCTTTAGTCTTCCTTCTGACACAATTGATATGGCTGAAAGTAGTTAAAATTATTAAAATTCATCAAATGCTGCAACAGCAAGTGATATTGTTTTCTGTGATGGGAGTGTACATTATTAAACACCTTGTACATGAAACTTAATTTTTAATTTTGTTTAAGAAATCTTTAGTCCAGCATACCAAGTGAAATGTAATGACTTGAGCTTTTCACTAGTTGTGTCATTCACGCATTTAAATAGTTTTGGTTTTCTGTTTTGTATTGTAACTGGGGATGAAGTAATCTTATCAAGTATCCAGAATATTTTGTCTCTGAAAGTGGTATACTTGAGGAACTTTGTGTTTATAATCAATTGAGATTGATTTTTAGATATGAAGTATAAATTTCAAGTTAACAGACTAGTTCTGATATTTCATTGTGAATGGGATTGAGCTTGCTCGGAGTAGTAACAGTATGTTAAATAATTCTTTCATAAATGGAAGACTGTTCTGATTGCTTTGTCTCAGGTGTGATTTTTGTCCTTTTGATTTTTCTTTTTTTTTTTTTTCTTGTAGTCTTGTATAGCTTTAGTAGGGTTTGGGGTTGTATGTATTTGCTACAGAGGATTTTGGAAAATGTTGTCTTGTTCTCATGTACAGGTACAGCTGATTGGTTTGGGGCTTCCTTGAATTTTTTATTTTATTTTTTTTTTTAGTTTGCTGAAGCTATATGGGTTGCCTTTTCAGGTAGTTGAATGTATTATGCAGTTAAACGTTTTTTATGTTAAACAAAGGATCAAGAAGCTTGTTAGATGTAATTATTTTCTTAGAATCTCAATGTTATTCAAAACTTTACAGTAATCATTTTAGTTTTTTTTTTGCCAGAAAGGTCTTTATGGTCCATCTTAAGGCATCAAGTGGCAGAGTTACAGCAGTGCTACTTGCTCTTTGACACGTAGTGAGCATCCCGTGCACCTCTATGTATGGTTTCGTGGATGGTACTTGTGAAGTATGTGTGGGAGAGCGAGAGGGTCCCAAATGTTAAGTCACTGAAAAATAATTCTTTGAATGTGCTGGCAGTATGAGGTACTGTTATGCTGATAATTTAGAATTTCACAGGTCATTGCTTTTTTACTTCAAGAGTTCTATATAGTTATGTGTTCTGACATAAACCAAATATCAACTGAGAAATCAGGAAAACATTTTCCCTTCTCCACAGGTGGCTAAAACTGAACTTTGAGTTTCTTGTTAGCTTCTTGTTGAGAGAAAGATTCCAAAGCTGAAGCACTGATCTGATGAGGACAGCTGTATTCTGTGTTGCTTCTGCCCATTGAGCGTGTCAAAGGCAGTTTTACAGGGACTGTGGCATTCTTTGATTAATTTTTTTTTTCCCCCCAAGGTCTAGTGTCTCTTAAATCTCTTGTCTTATGTCAGCTTAGCATTTTGTGTTTTCAAACTATGACAGTATCACCATGAAACAAAGTTCCCTTTCAGCTCTTAACACAGCAGTCGTAATATGTGCAGTAATTTTCTTCATTGACATATGAAATTAATTTCAGATTTGATACTTTGAGGGAACTAGAAATTATTTTTCCTTCAAGTGGAAGGTGTTAGGGAGAGATTCTTGTTATGTAGCTCTTTGTATCTGGTTTTGGAAGAATATTCAGAAATTCATGGTAGAAGTGAGAACACTAATTTATCTAACAACATCTAGTGGATCTTATAGGTTTTCCTGTGGTTTATTTTAAAAAATAACAAAATGCTGAGGAACTTGAACTTAGAAATACTGTTCAACATCTATTTTTGACTTCTAACAAGACTTAGAGTACTTGGTGCGTTACTGTGGTTGTGTCACCTGTCAAACACACTGGTAAGTAATTGTTCTTTACAGATGGTGAACAGGGGGGAGAAATCACTTGTTGCAAAAGCCTTATAAACTTAAGTCTGAGTTGTGTAACAATTGAGATGTAATGTTGTAGCACAGCTTGATAAGTGTTTTATGTTTGTTGTATGTTCTTGTTCCTTAATAGTACATGCTGACTGAGTAACATATTGGTAATAGTAACATGCTGTTACTCATTTTTACTATTTGCATTTTGTGTATGGTGCATTAATACCTTTGTGTTTAGGAGTGGCCTCACAGTTCAGATTCTTTAGCTGTCATCATTTTTGCGATCTGTAGGACTTTGCCAATGCCATGTTTTCTCTTTCTGATATTTGGAATCTGTATTTTTTATTCAGTGAAACAGTTCAGTTTTGTCTTGGAGATTAGTGTTGAGATGTGCTGTTTCAGTGTTACATGAAGTTAGTTGTTTGTGTACATTATGCTGAGAAGTGACTGTAGTCAGATGCTGTGGATGTCAAACCCTGTATTAGATCCATTGGTAACCTCTTGCTAGGCTTCGGTGGTGTTGTATGTACAGACTTCAACAGATGATGTCCTCCCAGCTTGAAAGCTGGTAATGAAATCATGGGGTTAAGTTGCAAAATAAGTTTGCCTCTTCTCTGTTTTATCTGACCTGTCTTAGCTGGGGAAAATGTTTAACCTTTCTACTACTGTATAAACCTTCTGTAAATGCCTATCGGTTCCCTACCTTCTGGGGCTTGCAGGTAGTATGAAAGTATGGTATTCTGCTTACAGCAGTGATGATTCTTTAAAGGGAGGCTGGCAGTGGTTCTTAAGACTGCTTCTTTTATATGCTGTTGAATTATAGTATATGTACTTCTTCTGAGGCTGTAGGAAGGTGCTGATGACCTGCTGCATTTCTGAAATGGTTCATCTGAAACAAAAGCTTGAAATACTTACCTTCTAAGAAATGCCAAATCAGGACAAAAAAATTAACTGAATCACTTAAGTCTGTTTTCTGGGGAATAAAATCTGGGCTTTGCCTGCCCCTCCTATCTACCCCCAACAAATAAGATTAGAAATTGTGCCTATTGGTCTACAAGTTTTAAAATAAAGCTTCCAAAAGTCCAGCAAGAATATCAAGTATATTGTAATCAAATGAAGTTGAAGCATGTTTTTGGTCTGAAGGGTATGGTTTTTCAAGGCAAGGATGGCTAAATTGTGGACGTTCAGAGTCCTGAATCACTGGTGTATCAGTTCCTGTGGATAAAAAGGAGAAAATCAAGATGGGAAACAGTCTGAACAAATACCCATTAAGTAGTATGAATAAAACTAAGTCAGGCCAACGTCAAGTGCATACATGTGGTTTTCATGTACAGTCTATAACTGCCACAATTGACAAGTATGAATGGAGTCCATGGTCTTAAATACATTGATACGCAATGGTCATCTCATACCTCAGGGACACGAAGTGTCGGATTAGAAGTAGTGTCAGCGTACACCTAGCGGAGAGCAATGATCGTGATCCAGCCATGGCAACCAAGTTTAACTGCCAGAATGCACCCAAGGCTTTTAGGGAACTTCAGTTCCATATATATGTAGGAAGACTCTAGCCCTAGCATTGTATCGCTGATTCTTGGATGATCCTGGTGACCCTGACAAGCTGATTTTTTTTAAGGATGATGTGCCAGCTGGAGCCTCTATAAGACTGGGAGTCTTGGTTTAGTGGGGGACAGGTAACACTCATCAGTTCTGTGGAGTTAAGGCTCAGTGATATTCCAGTTATCAACCTACTTACTCTTTGAATGGAGAGGCAGCTCTGGACTTACTGGTGAGTACTGCTTATTCTGCCTTTGAAAGGAGGAAGGTAAAAAGAAAATGTACCAGAGCTCCTTTAAAAGAGAACGTTTAAAAGGAAGTACAAAAGAACAGCTAAAAGGATAAAACCTAGATAGTATGGAGATTGCCTTAAGAGTATAAAAGCACAGAAAATGTATAGTACTGGTCAGCAAAATGCCTACAGAGGTGATAAGCTTTTTTGAAGAATCTTTCTAAAGAATAGTAGCTCTCTAGCTGAGGAAATGATGGGAGATTCTTGCACATTAAATGTAAAAACCATAATGGGGTAGTCAAATACTTTGAAGATCAGCTTGATAAAAACTTGTAAAAAGGTATTGAGACAGAATTGTTATAGGGTAGGATCAGTGGGGCTGAAGTAAGGGAGGTATGAAACAAAGATAATACCCTAATGGAAAAATCTGAGTGACTTATTTGCCTTTGGAAAGAAGCTTAAAGTCTTCCCAGTAGAGCCTTTATGGATGGATGATTCTGAGTAACTGTATTTAGTCAAAGCATCATTAGGGAAGGTTTTAGAGGGAACTGATGAAATGAGTAGTAATGCCTGGGACTGCACTGTGTTTGGTTTTTTTCCTAAACCAAAAATATTAAGCTGCTGAGCTGTTAAGCACAGCATATAGCGTTTCTGAAATCCGCCTTGCTTCCAGAAGAGTTGTAGGTGGTAAATGTTATGGTTGTCCCCTAAAGAACTCCAGGTTTGGTCTGATTTGTATTTTTGCTCAATATAAGTGTTCTGGAGTATTTTCACATAGATAAATGAATAAATTGCAATTAGGGAGCAAATCTAAAAGTAGATTGTGCCTTTCATCAGTTAAATCACTGAGAGTTCAGATTTGGCACATAAAATATTGGATTTTGGGCAGAAAAATTCTAATGGACACTCAAGTTGACTGATTTGTCATGTGATGGGGTACTCCTTAAAAGTTAAGTAGGAATAAAAGATTAGATTTTGGGGGGTGTGTGGCAGTGTTGCTAGTGAAAAGTTTGGTAAAGAACCTTGGTGTCTAGAACACAGAATGATCAAGAAAAGGAGATATTACAGCCTTGTCTAACTACATTTTTTTCGTTGAAATGCAGAGTCATGGAATCATAGAATGGTTTGGGTTGGAAGGGACCTTAAAGACCATCTAGTTCCAACCCCTCTGCCACCTTCCATGAGACGAGGTTGCTCAAAGCCCCATCCAACTTGGCCTTAAACACAGGGCTGGAACATCCACAGCTTTTCTGGCAAGCCTGTTCCAGTGCCTCACCACCCTCACAGTAAAGAATTTCTCCCAGTATCTAATCTAAACCTGCCCTCTTTCAGTTTAAAGCCATCCGCCCTTGTCCTATCGCTCCATGCTGTGGTAAAAAGTCCCTCTCTAGCTGTCTTGTAGCTCCCTTTAGGTACTGGAAGGCTGCTGTCATGGGGCAGAAGTGTTGAAAAACTTTAGGCTGTATAGTACCCTTAAATTTGACACAGTTATTATGATTATTCAAATATTAAATTCTAATAGAACAACAAACTTGAATGACTGGTTTTCCTAGTTGCATCTGATGACTTTTTGGGTTCTTAATTTGTTCATGACCTACCTACCCAATGCCCTTCGATTCCCCAGCTATCCAGTCCTTATCATGCTGAGTTTTTGCAGCAGGCTCAGATGGTCACAAGTATCAAATGGTTTACCAAAATAATGAGGGGGGGAAATAAGTGTAGTTCTGGTAGATGCTGTAATGCTAGTGTCCTCTTACTGTAATGAGGACTTTGTAGTAAGCAGTATAGTTCATGCTTGTAGATGTAAAAGGAGAATTTGTCTGTGTTTACATGAGTGAACTGGTTAATCAAGCAGAAGACAAACCTTCCTCTCAAGTCAAGCCAAGATAATGAATTTCAGCACGGAGAAGGAGACCTTGTTGCAGCCTTCCAGTACCTTAAGGGGGCTTATAAAAAGGAGGGAGAGGGACTTTTCCTACAGGCAGATAGTGACAGGACAAGGGGCAATGTTTTTAAACTAAAAGAGGGTAGGTTTAAATTAGATGTTAGAAAGAAATTCTTTACTCAGAGGGTGGTGAGACACTGGAACAGGTTGCCTGGAGAGGTTGTGGATGCCCCATCCCTGGAAGCATTCAAGGCTAGGTTGGATGGGGCTCTGAGCAACCCGATCAAGTGAGTGGCATCCCTGCTGATGGCAGGGGGGTTGGAACTGGATGATCTTTAAGGTCCCTTCCAACCCAAACCATTCTATAATTTCATGAAATGAGTACTGCTATGCAAACTGCTTGAGAACAGTGAAACTAAGATAATGCTTTAAGTACTGCAGCTGTGTCCTTTGTAGGTTCAAGGTGTGAAGTCTGCTCATTTCTTTTACCTGTGTTTGAGCTTTAGCATGTTTGGTATTTCCTTAGATGGCTGATGGGAGTGCTGGTCTTTACTGTTTGTCTTCACTGGTACTTTTTTGCTCAGGGAGTTATTTGCCCTAACCCAAAAGGAACATGATAGCGACAGTGGAGGTCAGTAGCAAGGATAGGACATGGGAAGTGTTTTAAAAGGCTAATTTTAGCTAGTGTGGGTGATCTTTCTGGGCTGCCAGTGGTCATCTAGCCCTGATTTTCTCTGAATTGCATTCTGATGGTATATGTCTTTTCCGCTGATTGTTAAATGAGCCCAGGGAGATTGCCTTCAGTACACTAAAATTCTTTTTCAGTCTTTTGGTCTTTCTTAGCTAAGAGCTGTAGCAGCATTGTCAGGAATGCGTTCGAGTGCCCAGTATCTTTAAGGAGCTGAGGTGTTTACAGGCTTGTTTTCCTTTGCACTGTTTAGGCTATAGATCCTAAGTAGACTTAGTACCACTATACTACTTTGTTTCCTTTTGCCACAAGCCTGATCTGTCTTGTTTGCATTGAGCTCAGTCAACTTCTGTCACTCATAGTTGATTTTGGCCAGATACTGGCATAGGTTATGTGTTTAGGTTGTGATCCTATGTCTAACCTGGATTTACTGCTGCTTTTGGTCTGCACGTATAAACATCTGGAGAGTCATTCCAGTGAAACTCTGTGGGGAAGTCAATATTTTCTGCCTTAGGGATACTTATTGTGGTTTAGGACGCAGCTTTCTGTGAAGTGAATAATCTTTAAAAAAAAAACAAATAAACAACAAAAAATCCCCAGTCCAGGCGAAACGTCACAAAAAACAACTTCAGCATCTTCCTAGGAAAGAGTGACTTATAAATTATGTACAGTTTTCCACGTCTTTTGATGAATAACTGCACTTTTGACCTAGAAACAGCTGATTCCAAAACAGAATACTTTCTTGACATACAAATTGTTTTTTTTTATTTACAGACTATGAGAAGACACAGAAACGAAGTTACAATTGAATTGCGAAAGGTGAGTCTGCTTTCGTTTTATCAACTGTATTAATTTGCTAATAGTACTCTGGTGTCTTAGGTAAATGTTTTGCCATAAGCTTTGCTTTTTAGTGCCAAACTTATATAGAAAAGTTGTAAATTTTTTGATTACTACCTGCAGATTCTAATTTAGTTTTCTTTTCCAATTCATGAAGCTCAGTACAGCAGAACAGTACTGCTTTACTCCAGTGTATCGCTTGGAAACAATCCATATTCTGTTTCTGTACCAGTTCTCGTATTATTAGAGTGGAGCTGTTAGCTGTTCAAATGTTTAAAATCTCCAAATAGGAAAAGGGAGAGTTTTAGCATTTAGAAAGTGAGATTTATCTTTTATTTTGTTTTCTGGAAATTACTGCTTCCATGCTGTAGAGGAGTTAATTTTGGAGTCAGATTTTGGGCATATTGGGTAAATGCCAGCATAGGTGGGAAGATCATGTGTATGAGAACTGATCTAGTTTACTGCTCTGCCTAAATAGAGCATTTGTTACACCCTCTTCATTCATAACTCTTCCAACAGCCTTTCTAGACACCTTCATGGCTTGCTGCTGAAGGAGCTTTTCACAAGCTAAAAGAAGGGTAAACTTCTATCTGCCTTTGGGTACCATCAGAGTATTTGAGGACTGATACTGACCCCTCTAGCTTTATCCTGTTGAGACAACTTCAGTTCTTCATCCTTTTCGTCATCTATTTCCTAGATTTGATTTGTTGCTGCTTCTCAGATCCAAATTGCCTGTATTTTTCTGGAAGGGTGGAAGTCTGAAAGCATGCAGGCTGTACCTGAGGTTTAAATGGAATAGCGAAAAACAATTCTTAATACAGTATTCCTCTTTTTATTGAGTATGTTGTTGACAGGCACACAGTCTGTGATCTGTTAT
>NW_016690228.1:2489708-2894040 GCF_001604755.1 Lepidothrix coronata | reverse complement strand
TGTACACTTCTTAGAGTACCACAAAGCAAACATAGTTGTTTGTTCTGTTTGCATAGTTCAAAAAATACAGATTTAATTTTTGTTTACGTGATTGATTCTTGTCTTCTGAATTGCATCTGTTTTTTTCAGACTTTCCTATTCTGTTCCCCAATGTGCTTCAGGCCTCTCCAGCTTGGTATCACCCATGTTTTCTAATATTTTCAGTGATGACTTAATGGAAGTGTGTGGTTTGAATAGTCTAAATAAAGCCCAAACTCCATTTGGTCTCCCATTTGATACATATCTCCAGTTTGCCAGCTGAATAGTTGACAGTTTGAATGATGCTTGTTAGGAGTGCACACCCACCCAATTCCATAACTTTTATTTTCATTATTTGCAAACTGAGAGAGAAGACAAAATCATTGCTAAAATCAAAGTGGGGGGGGGGTTGTAAATAGAAGTTATGTTGATAGAAATCAGCTTGACTTGTTTTTGAGAAGTTTTGTCTGCACTTATCGCCTGATTGTGTAGGAGCTATCAAAAGATCTTGTGCTAGTATTTTCCTGGGATCCTTTCTTTTTGTTTTTCAGGTCTTATAGAAAAACTTCTGTATCTTTTTACAATAGAAAAAAATTACTATTTATAAGATTCATCCTGAGACTATAGGAATTAGTCAAAGAAATCTAATTTGACCCAGATAACTGGGAAATTAGCAGTACTGGAAGTTTATGCTGACATGTTAAAGGCCCTCTCTGTTCAGATTTAGTGTTAAACTTGCTGTATAACTGTGAAATCTATACTGGGAAGAGTCACTCATAGCACTTGGGCAGCGTATGCCTGTTAGCAAAACAATACTGTAACAGAGGGCTTTGCTAATGCAGCATATCCTCATACATCTTGTTAAATTGAGATGCAATGAGAGCATTCCAGTACAATCTTTGGATTGTACTTTGGAGAGAGCTTTGCAGTGCAAAGTGAGAATTTTAATTTAATTCTCATAATTGGTTTTTGTAACAGGTCACAATTTCAGGCCATTTTATTACAGACGCATGGTGGGAGCAAGTCGTACACTTAAGGCAAAGGATTGTTCTGTGTGGAAGGAATCCTCCATGTTCCCATAATATGCAAGTGAAAATGAGGAGGAGGAAGCCTATGAGCTACTAGTGACTTCTCACTGAAAACTGCACATGCAAAGATCAGTTACACATTTAGAGGAGAAGCCTGAGCACTGGATGTAGGTCAGACTGTAAATCAAGAGTGAACAGCAGCTGCAGCACTTTTAAATGCATGAAATGGTGTTCTTCTGGAGTGTTTGCTGAACATCTACTGTAGAGACCAGAAGAAATCTGCTTTAATAAGAAATTTAGCATGTGTCCAAGTTGTTGGTTTGCAGCAACTGAACTGGTGCTGGTGGGCAACTGGTTTGCTGTGGGAACTCTGTGTCAGGTGAGAGGCCATTGCTTCTCATATGGAATTGAGACTGAACTGTAAAGGGATGTATTTTGTTAAGTTCATTGCTTCAGTCTTATCTTTACAGCTTACACTGCTTCTCTAGCACAAGTATGCCAAATTCAGGACATACATGTTGGCGTGACCTTAGTAATCCACCACTGCCTCTTCAAAACAAAGGGATATCTTCTCTTTATCCCAGCTGTCCAGATGCTGCACGTACACCTGCCTTTGAAGGAAACAGGCAAATTGAGTATATTCTTGATCTGTACGATTGAAGCACTACAAGTTTGTCTGTTGAATCAATGTGGATATAAATATTAAACAAATGAATCTGATGAAGTTGCTTACCATCTCTGTTTTGTAAGATGGAATAAATAAAAAAATCACAGCTTTGAACAGTAGTAAACAATGCATCAGTGTGAGGTGTTTATTCTCTTGGGATTACAGACATCAAAGTGCATTTGCAACCCATTCTGTATTTCAAGAATATATTATCTCTATTCACTGTCTTCACACCACAGCTCTTATTAAGGAGGAAACTTTACTTTTTTTTTTCCCATTTTCTTTTCCCAATTACTTATTATTTGTTTAGGAATTGAATTAACAAAGCTATCTGACATAAAATGGTAGCAGTAGTCTGGCAGATTTCAGGTTGAGGCGTGGGTTGGCATCATGAGCCTGACAGATGACACTCCTGATGGTCAGGTGCCCTTTTACTGTTTCCATATTGCCCTTGCGTTCTGTGCATTTTGGGAATGGATCTACTACATTTCTAGAAAGATAGTCTTTGTCTCTGGCTATATTGTTTGTACAGCAATGGCCCTAAGAGCTTAAACAGTGGCCATCTCTTCTTTCCTGACAGACAGGATGACAATGTCAGTGTTGGTGATGGAAACTGTATCAGGAGTTAGAATTTTAACTCTGTGTAGTGTCTCGGTGAAGTCTAGAGTGTTTATCACTTAGTTTCATCATCACAGAAACCTGAAGGCTGCTCTGTTAGCAACAGGGACCCTGAAATTAATTGGCTTAGAATATTAGTTTCAGTCTAAAGGGGAGTAGGGTGGATGAGTAACTGTTAGGATTCACCTTAAGGTTCCGTGTCTAAATGAAGCCTGTAATTCCACTGCTATGAGAGATCCTTTGTTTCTGAGTACTTGGCTCTCCCTGAGGATGAAGTTTGACTTGGGCCATTTGTGTGCTTAAAGCCAGGTAATCCTTAGTCAGGTCATTGACTTAGATGCCACCCTTCAAAGGAAGCCTTAGCACTCCTAACCTCAGCAGAAACACAGGATACTGTCATGCTAACTAACTGGAATCCTAAGAACTTCCACGATCTCTGGCAAGGTTTATTTTTGGCTTTCTTGGCAAACTCAGCTGCCTCTGAGAGCTCATGGACATGAGCTCATGAAGCTCTAATTGCCAATTAAATTTGGTGCGAGGCAAAGCAATTATTTGCTAAACAAGTGGTGGATTAAGGAGGTATGGGCATATGTGTTTTCTTTTTTACCTCTTTCCCTGGCGTATTGTACTTGCTCCTTCTCTGATCTTTCTTAAATCAGATTGCATATGTCCATGATAGTTCCTAAATAAAGTAGTAAACCTTGAAGAAAGGAGTCTGTCTTCATGTTGCTGGGAGCACTAGAGTGGGAAAAACCTTTTTTTGATCCTCAGGAACTCTGAGAATGCAAAAGAAAAAAGTCCACATTTTCAGTTTCAGGATAGTGAGACTTGCATCAGTTACGTATCTTTTCCAGTTCAATGTGTATGTATAGCTTTTCATTCATTGCAAATTAGATATTTTAGTCTACCAATTCAAACAAGAGCTATAATCACAAGGGTACTGAAACACTATTAGTGTGGTCTTCTGGAAGCTTCCCTAACCGGGGTTAGTAGCACTAATTCTTGGAAAAGAACTTGCATTTACTCTGCCCTGACTGATTCATTAAAAAAAAATACCCTAAGAGGAAAATTACATTCCTAATGTATTCTTCTAAAGGCTTAGTTGAAAAGGGCTGTGAAGAAATTCTTTGGAGGCTTGCTTGAATTCATTTTGATAAGAACTTGGTTTTCCCTGACTTTAAGAGGCTTCAATCTTTTCAATCTGTGCTTAGGGCTGTTGGACCACACACTGGTGTGCACCTGTGTGTGTACTTCTTTTTAGTCAACCTGCTCCTCTTCTGGGACAGATGTGCAATACCCAAACAAGAATGTTGTCATTGCTCTCTGTGGTCACAAAGGTGAGTTAGCATAACTCAAATGTAGAAAAGTCGCCTTTGTCTTCTAACTGTATATCTGTAGCTATGCACTTTATCTGAAGAAGAGGCTCAGAATCTGACTGCCTTTGGATGCAGGTGACCTAGTTCATTAAGCAGTAGGATATAATTTTAATATCCATAGATAGTAAGATCATCAGATTGACCTGTTCAGTCTTTTTACAGTTTTATGGGGTTTTTTTTAATCTCTCCAAGTGTTAATGAGTTCTGGGACAGTAAGTAGAGCCAACTAATGGTCCTTTCCCAACCATTAAATAAGTACAATCTTTCCCCAGATTCATATCCAAGAGGTGTTACTAGAAATTCACTCAGGCTAGATAACCCACCTATGAAAACTTTCATTAAGAGGAGGATATTCAGTAGAGGTTTTCAGAGCATCCTTTTAACATGATGAGATTGGAGTGGTAGGCATTTCCTTTTTCTTCATGATAGGCTGTGGCAGGTACTCTCACCCTCCAAAACCAAAATTGGAGATTATGTCTAAGTGAAACCTAGAAGTCCAGCTCAGCCTGTCACAGTGGTAGCTTAAGGGAGATGTCCGGACAACCTGAATCTGCTTCCATCACTGGTGTGATCCCTTAGTCTTTTTTTGGATGTAATTGCAGGGGAAAGAGCTACTTATTGTCATTTGTGAGTATAGCTAATGCTGGCTAGCATAAGGAACTCCAGTTCCTAATGTTGAGATGCTCTTGAAATTCTGGTTTTTGTCCTCAGACTTGAGTATCTTAACTTTCATGCCAAAAGAATTCCTACTGGCTGCTGAGTTCCTAAAGCTTTCTCTCACCTGAAAAAGCATTTTGTAATGGTGTTTGTTTGTTACCTGAAGGCAAAGATTTTCTTGTTTATTTCTTTTCCCTTTTGATCTTGAAGCCTCCCAACTGACTTGACACTCTCACAGAGCTTTCCCATGTGTCAAATGCTGAAAAGTGTGTGTTAATTCATATTTGACACCTTCCACAGTTCCATTAGAGTATCCTTTTGGCCATGTCTCATAGTACTAAATGCAATGCAGCACAGAGCTTGTTTGACATACTCTCTGAACACAAGTTTCTTCTTCCATTAATCGTTTTTTTGAACATCTGAAATTTACTTGCATTGGTAAACTTTTTTTTTTTAATCCTGTGACCATCTTCCAAGAAGATAAACAAAGGGGTACCAGGATCTGCAGGATTGGCATATTTAGTGTTCGTACAGTCTGACCATCCCACTGTCAGTGAAGCAAATGATGGGCATCTGTCATTAAAGTGAGCAGAAAGTACACTCATCGTATCATTACTATTGTTTCTAGGAATTTGGCATTTTTGGCTGGCATGTATGTCCCCATATCTTTTGTTTGTACGGAAACCTTTGTAGGCTGCTGTAGTGGCATCTCTACCAGACTGTTGGCATGCTTATGACCAGCAGTCAGCTGCTGTTTATTAACTTTCACACTTACTGTGCATGTTTCAGGCAGTGTTAAGGATCTTCCCTTTTGAAGAAGACCTGCTTAATTTTTTTGGTGACAAGGTCTTACCCTTCATCAGGGATTTCAGTCTGATGCCTCTGCCTTTGAAAGGGCTGTTTCACCAGGCTTTGAACAAGACAGCTGTATCCAGCTATGCTCATTTGTCTTCACTTTCACCATAGGAGCCTGCAGAAGAGGCTGGTGCTATGATTTAGGCAAAAACTTTTTGAGTTTGCCATAATATGACAAAATGCAAGCATTTTAAGGTCATGACAAGCTGCGAATCACCTTCTTTTACCTTATGAAAGGGAGTGATTTAGTCTATCAAATTACTGTATGCAGGAGTTTAGCTGTCCGGGGATTGGACACTTTTGCAAATGGCAGACCTGTTTCAGATAGGCTTAAAGACACTTTTTAGAACTGGAAGGTTCCATGAACACCTTGACTTCATAAGAAGGGCTAATAAGAATAGAAGTGTTGAGTGTTTCTCAAAAGCCTCTCTGCTTCAGGCTGCTGTGGAAGCTCCTCAATATTTGTTCTTGACAGTTTTTTCAACCCAGCCACCCTCAAACAGTGAGTAGCTACAGTAACATTCTTGCTTGCTCTCTCTTTCCTTGACTGAGGTAATTTTTTCTGGAGCCTTTCGCACAATATAACTGGCAGCCCGAAGATGTTGCCTGCACTCAGAAATTGTAGCAACAATCTGGGGTCAGTTATGTCCTATGAAGTTCACCTCTCCCTTAAAGAGGGCATCTTGGCATTAGAATATATACATTTATTCATACTTATTTTGGTTACTATTAGCATTAGGAAGCATTCTCTTAGGTATACTCATGTTGCCGAAGGAATTAGTTGTGTATGCAGGCATAGAAGGCTTGCTGGAATGGGAGATAACTAGGCTCTGGGTTAACTCAGCTTATATATTATGGCCATATTTAGCATGCAGCTATGAATGAGAGGCTTTGCATTCTTACTCAGTCTTACCATGCTAAGATTTCTAATTTATTTGATGCAGTTTTGCTCTTGTCAAGAGACCCTGATGCATAGTGGGATTTAAACCTAGATTATATATGTTTGATGGGCCAGAATTTGAAACATTGTTCCTTTGTTCCAGTCTTCACCATTGGTGGCCTCCCAGTGGGGTATGTCTATTCCTGAAAGCTGCGGAACAGTTAGTTGGAGCTCCATTTTGTATCACCTCTCTGCATGCTGTTGCCATGAGGAGAAAAGTCCTTAAGTGTCTGTTCATCTGGGGACTCCAGGGACTCTCCTCCAGGTGAACAGCATTCTCGTGAGGAGTGCAGTTTGGAGATGGCTGGTGCATCGATGTACTCATAGACAATTGCTTGAAGGAGACAAGCCACTTACTGTTCTGTTACTGCTCCTCTGTACCTATGTGTTCATTTACAACTTGTCCTCCTTTCTTCTTTGCCCAAGTCCCTGAAAGATTTCTAGGGAGTCGTAAGAACGGTAAGAAAGTGTTCATCACCTATTCTGTGGCCACAGGCAGAGAGGGTTTGTGCATGCCCCTCTAAATACTACTCAAGTAAACTATTTCAGCTAACAGTACTTGTAGAGAAATGTGCTTATTGTGACTAAGCATGAAGTAGTCTTTCTGAAGTTCTTCGGGTGAAGTGGCATGGAATAATTCAGGGCTTTGACCACTGGTGTGCTCTAGACCTACTGCCTCATGTTTGTGGAAGGTGATTTTCCAGCTGTTTGGCTGCTGAAGACCAAGCAACTCATTCCTGCTGTTCTGTGAGGATGCTGTTCAGTTGCCCTCAGTGGGATTCTTGCTTTATTCCAACTGTATTCTCTGCGTTGTATTGGAGGGGGGAAGGTGTTGAACTAGATGATCTTTAAAGGTTCCTTCCAACCCCAACCATTCTGTTCTTCAGCACTGGTGAGGCTGCACCTTGAGTACTGTGTTCAGTTCTGGGCACCTCACTACAAGAAAGACATAAGTGTGCCGGAGCATGTCCAGAGAAGGGCAGTGGAGCTGGGGAAGAGTCTGGAGCACAAGTCTTATGAGGAGCGGTTTGAGGGAGCTGGGGATGTTTAGCCTGGAGAAAAGAAGGCTCAGGTGGGACCTTATCGCTCTTTACAACTACTTGAAAGGAGGTTGTAGTGAGATGGGGGTTAATCTCTTCTCTAAAGTAAGTAAGGAGCAATAGGACAAGAGGAAATGACCTCAAGTTGCACCAGTGGAAGTTTAGATTGGATATTAGGAAAAATTTCTTCACTGAAAGGATTTCAGGAATTGGAACAGGCTGCCCAGGGAAGCGGCAAAATCACCATCTCTGAAAGTGTTCAGTAAAGACATGGATAACAATGCTTAAATCAAACACATTTTAGAATAACCCTGCAATACTCCATCCCTGCGTTTTCTGAACATGAAATGTAGAAAATCCAGCCAAATATTTTAGAAGGAACAGAACCGGAAAACCCCTGCCTTGTACTCCAGTAGTCTGCTGCTAATGTCAAGGAAACTTTACCCTTCCCAGTAAATGATTTAATATGAAACATTTAACTTGCTCCAGCAAACAGTGGCAATAGTTCTGCACTAAAACACCAATTCCTTCAGGCTGCACCTTTTCTGAAAACAGTGAATGTCTGCTGGACCTGTGCCTGCCGCCTGCATAACTAAACCTGTCTCCCTGTACATTCATGCCTGTGTGGGCTTGCTCACCATCATGATCTATGATGTTCTCTCTGGATAGGAAGAGGACAGATGACTGAAGATATCAGGACCTTCTTCCAACTCCAATCCCTTCTTGCAGTGTTGGCTTGTTTTACCATAACAACACAGCTGATTCCATAGGAGAAGCCATTCATGTGAGGCAGGAAGGAACTGCTTCCTCTGCAGGTGGATGTGTATAGTAGCTGTGCATTAGGGAGAAAAGCTGACGTGATCGTGGAGAGGGACTCTGGAAACTGGGTCCAGTCCATGCAGTTGCCAAAATGTAGGCTATGGTTGAGACAAAAGTGGGAAAAGGAGTTGTACTTGAGCAAAGTCAGATTGGTGAGGGTTCAACGATGTTTGCTCTTTGCTTAAAAAGGCAGTGCCAAGTACCTGGTGTGGGAAAATTAGGTTATAGGTCTTTACTGAATCTATCTGTCAATCTGTACCTGCCCGATGGAGTTTGTCTGTGTAACACTACTTTCTCAGCATTCAACTGCCTGCTCATTTCCATCTTACTTCTCTCCGGAATCACTTGTCAATAAAATACCTGCGGTGCTTCTTTGTATGGATGTGTTCCTTGTACAGCTGTTACTGTACAGCTCTGGAGAGGCTGCCACTGCCAGTCTAGGTGGTCTTGTGCACTCTGAGGATCTAGTTTCTATACTTAAACTTGACAAAAATTAAACAATACTAAGTTCTGCAGGATGTTGTCTTCTGCATTAAAGGGTTATTCTGGTGCTTGGTTGTTGTTTTAGCATTCTCTTGTCTGAAAAAAAATATTTTGCTTGAGAGCCTTTCAGACTGAGACTGGAGAATTTGTTTTAAATTCTTTTTAAGACGTTTAAAAAGTAAGCAAGTCTCAGAAATTTTAGACCTGAGGCTGTTGGGTTTTTTTAACATAAAATAAAATATTGGGGAGCCTTCAACACATCATTCTGTTTAAAGGCTTTTTTTTATACGCTACAAGGTGTGATATAATAAAATCTCTTTAGTCAGTAGTTTGGTTATCAGATAATTGGAGACTGAAAAGCCTGCCTTTCCTTGCTAGTATAATAGATTTC
The DNA here is from genome assembly GCF_001604755.1 of Lepidothrix coronata. NCBI lineage: Eukaryota > Metazoa > Chordata > Aves > Passeriformes > Pipridae > Lepidothrix > Lepidothrix coronata. The sequence continues at coordinate 2,885,148 of NW_016690228.1, read as the reverse complement.
TTATTGTAGCTGGGTATATAATCTTTCTTATAGCTGGTTGTTATTCTTTTTTAACATTTTGCTTCATTAAAAAAAGAAATCTTCATGCGCTTATTAAAAAAACAAAACTAACCAGAAAAAGGTGTTCAGATATACATGCTGTGTCATCATCTTCCATTGCCCCCTCTCTCTTTGTACGTCTAGACGTATCAAATAAAAGATAAAGCCTAACATTTAGAAGAGAGGGTTTCATACTTTTGGTATAATACTTTTAATACATTTTAAATTTGTAAAAAAGTGTAAACAATTGATGATTTGTTTTCTTTCTTTTAAAATTAGGGGTTTATGTCTTCAAATTTGTTAAATTAGAAATGTTAAATGGGTACTTTATCACTGAAAAGATAATTTTTTTTCTTCTGTAATTCCTTAAAGTAGCTAAGACCGGAGGGTGTTTTGTGTGAGTAGGAAATACTGCAAGTACCAGTGTACATGGAGGATGCTACTTTACACACAAGATGCAAATAGATGTATCCAGGGAGCTTTCAAGCAGGTTTAGCTGAAAACTAATCTTACGCTGGAAAGGAATTTCTGTTGTGTGTGTCTAAATGTTAATGTCATGCAGAGCTATGAATACTGTAAATGTCTGTTAGAAAAGCTGATCCCTAAACCATAAGTTTTTATTAATTCAAATGTCATGGATTGTCATACGTCTGTCTGTGGTTATCCAGCTGCCATATTCTTACAGCTGAAATCCCGCGAATTCTATTTGCAGTTACAGATGCCATTAAAAAAAGGCAATTTTATCTATACTTATATGTTGAAAGGGTCCATTATATTCCACCACCCTGTACTAATAAGCATTAAAAGTGGCTTTATTTTCTGTTGTTCCTTTACAGAACAAAAGAGATGAACATCTTTTGAAAAAAAGAAATGTTCCTCAAGAAGAAAGTTTAGAAGATTCTGATGTTGATGCTGACTTCAAAGCAGTAAGTTCCTTGATTCTGGAATTATTTTAAAACTTTGGTGATGTCTCCAAACAGTGTGTTCTGCTGTCTTGCAGTTATTTGAAAGCAAATTTATGAATAGATTCACTGTTAAAATGAATTTGATTGTATTAAATGTTTAAAAAGCCTATAACTTAGCAGTAAAATGACTAAACCACATTTTTTTCTTTTCAAGCAAAACGTAACACTAGAAGCTATACTGCAGGTATGTTACATTTAACTTTTTCTTTTAACTAGAAATGTGTGTTCTGTGCATTTTAGTTTTCACTGTTGGGTTTTTTTTTCAGAACGCCACAAGTGACAACCCAGTGATCCAACTGAGTGCTGTCCAAGCTGCAAGGTAAAAATAAATAGATAGAGAAACATGATTTCTACACATTTTTCATTATGAAAGTTACCTACTTTACTTTTACTCTTAATTTCACAGAAAACTCCTATCCAGTGACAGAAATCCACCTATTGATGACTTAATAAAATCTGGAATTTTACCAATTCTGGTAAAATGCCTAGAAAGGGATGATAAGTAAGTATTCTTTTAAAAATGTTTGCCTTTACTGGAAACTTACATCCAAAAAATATGTCATTATTTGAAGTGAAACTGAGGATTCAGAGCACCATAAAATCTGACACAGTGGATCACATTCCATGATGATACATCGTAAGTTCTCCAGGGATATTTATTCTGCCACTGAAATGTCATTTTATTTTTTAGAGCATGTTTGAGCATATCCAGCTAATGGAGAAAACCTTACTGCATTTCTCATTGGTTTTGAATATTTCAGTCTTTTACTAACTGTTTTTAAGAAACCTGCCTCAGACTTGTTGTCTTGTTGTGTATATTTGTGTGAAGGCAGAGAACATGCCTGATTGTGAACAGGGGCCTTTCTTTTCCGGAATACACTCATTATTAGCTTAAGTTTCTAGTTTCTTTCCTTCTCACTGCAAGATGGGTTTTCCTTCTGGCTCTCTGCTGCTCTCTTATGTGATGGTACAACATGCTCTTTGCTATGATTCTTTATTGGAAGATAAGAGCTTCAGTAAAGAAGGTAGAGAACATTGAGCATGTAGTTGCAAGAATTTAATGACATGTAAGAAAAATGCCATATTCCACAAAGCATGAGCCCCTTATTCGGATACACGGAGATTAACACAGTTGAGGTAAATATTTTAGCCTGTCTCTGGTCTCAGGCTACCATAAATGTATTTATAATATTTTCATTTTAATGTATTTATAATATTTCCAATCTCAATGTTATTTCTGCAGCCCTAAGGGCTAGAAACTTCAAAAATGCAATTTGGTATTTTTGGTATATTTTGGTTACTGCAAAAACATGAAGCACGAGTAGCTTTTTTTCTAGCTTGTTTAACAAAACAGTTGCTTAGAAGGCAGCTGGCGATAATGTTCAAGTCAACATACCATTTTTAAAATGCCTGTCTGCCCTAGAAGTAGATTCAGTAGGTTCAGTGCTCTGAAAATGCTTTGAATTTGAATTTTCTGCTAGTTTTTGCATGATTTACCTTTGTATATGTTTAATAAGTCTTTCAAAATTGAACTCAATGCTTTCTTAAGCAGTTTTTTTAATTGTAATTGCTGTATAATATCTGTTAGAGTTAAACTCAAAAAAGACTTCAAATAACAAATCATTAAAGCTGTCGTTCATGTTATACTGAAACCTTACCACAAGAGGAGAAAAAAAAAGGACCAGCCTAGAACTAGAATTTTAACGCATTTGATCCTAGAATGTAAAGGTTTATGGGTAGCTGCTGACAGGTACGACTTGTTTTTACCTCCTATCTAATTATTTTCTAGTCCCATCCCCAACAAAACCTTAAAATGCTTTGGAAATTAATACACAAAGCAGGTATAATAAGCAGGTACTATGACTATATGTAAAACATGATTGATAAAGACAGAAAAATCATGGAAACGAAAATCAGTCACTTAACAATAAGTATTCTCTGCTCCTCCTAAAGCCAGACTTGCTGTTATGCCAATGACCATAAGCTGTAAACTTTCTCATAGCTTCCAGAACTCTTAACCTTTAGCATTTGCTTGAACAACAGTTTTCATGCAACCTGTTCTAGTAAATTGCTGTTGGTATAGACAACAGTTGAGAGAGATCTTGGAAGAGATGTTACACCAGCTTTCATGATATTTGTAACTAATTTTACCTGCATTTAATAAGTAAGATTTAATACAGGTATGATGCTGTCTTTTAATACAGGTGCTAGATTTTTCTTCTGTCTGTAGTGGAGCAGAAAAATTTCTGTATCCCAGTATACCAGCTTGCACTTGATCTAGGGTGTAATGTTAGAAGTATCAAGTTTGGTTGGACTTTTTTTATTACTAATGTTAACTCAGAACGATGAATGGTTTACAAAAGGTCATATAATGCAAGATCTCTTTTTTCTTACAGCCTTTTCCCTGAAATATCCAGGTTTAGAGGGTTTTTTTAAAATTTTAACCCAGTGGCACTGCTTAAATGTATATCTCAGAGTGGATTCAGCTAGTAATACTGAAATGAAACATAAAATAGTCTTTAGATCATGTTTCAACTTACTACTATAAAATTATTTCGTTACAGTCCTTCATTACAATTTGAAGCAGCATGGGCACTGACTAACATAGCATCAGGCACTTCTGCACAGACTCAAGCTGTTGTACAGTCTAGTAAGTATTACAGTTTGGGGGTTTTTTGAGGGTGGTTGATATTGTGGCGAAAAGGGAGTATTTGGATAACAAATGCTATTTGTTGTAAAACCATTAAAATATTAAATACATGTCTGTCCTCTTTTTCTAGAAATTTCTACATTTGCTCTTAAACACTAATCTGTTTGTCACTAACAATTAATATTAAGGATCCTAGACTTGATTTTCCCATAAAGAAGATAGAGAATGACAGATGATATAATGAATATGACAGAATGTTAGTCCTTTCTAATTCTTGATTTCTGAAATCATGTACCATTAATTGCTCTGTGGCTAAAACTTAAGTTAGGAAGCAATTCTTTCTACCTTAAAGGTATGTTCATAAATCTTATTAAATTTATTAAATACATACAGTTATGTAAGGTTGCACGTTTAAATAAACAGTTAAAAAATTACCATCCTTTCCTTGACTGCATGATTAATATATCCTGTACACACAGCATTTGTTGTGCTGGCTTTGTTTCTTTCTTAGTCAGACAATGAGAAAGAAACTGAAAAGAGATAGGAAAGAAACTCTAAAGATAATTGAAGATATATTAATCAAATAAATTTTTCATTACTATATATATAGCTTTTATGTTTCAGCACACTTATCTGAAAGCAATCACCTTTATGCTAACTACAATGTTTTGTTATTAAACAGGAGACTGTAGATAAGCAAATATATAATAAATTGTCCGGGCTTATTCATATTCCCATTTTTTATTGAAAAACAGTGACTTAGTTATTTGATTTTTTTTTTTAAGTGTATGAGCCTACCTTTCAAATCAAAATGCTGGTTTGTATGTTTTCATAGCTAATAAAATATCTCATTAATTGTTAGATTCTCTAAAGTTAAGATATTGAAGCAATAGAATAAAAATGCTTATCAAAATGAGCTCTGGATAACAATCTAAAGCCTTTTTAAGAAAATCGATATCTTGAGTTCGTTTCAAAAATTCCTGATGTGATTGGAGAACTCTGGTTTTGGATTACTTTTCTGGTGTCTAAATATCTTAGAAAATCTACTCCGAGGTGTTTTCTTCCTTCTCAACTTTGTTCATTGTTTTCTTCCTTTGTCATGTCCCACAGTGTTATCCTGTTTGAATGAATGAATCTAACAGAAAGGCTGTTTACAGTATTAGCTTTGCAGGAAAAAATCTGGAAAAAATCTAAAGAAAAAATTTAAAGTAGAATAAAAATATGTTCAGCAGAGCTGAAAGCATTGTTACCTGAACAATTACTAGAAGTTCAAGCTGAGATATGTATTTCCCAAAATCTGTTTAGTTAATGCTTGAAAAGAACAAAATGTAATAGAATAATTTTAAAGAAGCAAGAAGCATTTTCAGCTTTACTCATGAAGAGAAAATGGAAGTTTAGTCTTCCCAGCTTTTGCTGGGAGATGAGTAAGGGAAAACAGTTTCCCAGCTCTTCTTCCTTTAGATAAGGGATGGTTTGAGGAAACAAAGCAATAGATCCTTGCAGCTACAGAAGAGGCTGGTGCAGCCTAAATACAGAAGAGGCAGCCTTCTGCAGTCAAGAGGGACAGATGGAAGTTGGAAGGCCCAACAAAAGAGAAGTACTATGTACACAGACTAGCTCTTGGTAGGAGCTAATTCAGAGCAGGAGTAATTAATTTTTTTGGGAGCAGTAGATCAGATAACCTGCAACTCACACTTTCTCAGGTTGTCCTCTTGCCTGAGTGATGATATGAAGTAACTTCATTCCTAGTTTTGAAAGCACACCGGGATTGCAATCTTAATATAAACTACATAGTTGACTCTCCTCTCTGAAATATGTTGAATGCACGTATGACTGAGGTGTAATCTTGTTAATCGCTGAGAAGGAAGCTAAAATATTCCACTTGAGCTAATGGAAGTGGGATGATTGTTACAAGAAGAGTGTGTGTTCTTAAGCAACAGTGTGCTGCTGTCCCTCCTAGCTTGACAGTTAGAAGCAATTGGTGTATTACTCATCTAGAGTGGAGAAGGAATTTTAGGTTCTTCATCGCTCTGTATTTTTCAGGAAAATACATCAGGGTTTTTTGGCTTATTATCACCTGTTACATGATCAACAGCATATTGATTCACAGTTGCTCACAGATTGTATTGCAATTTTTTAAAATTTCTGAAGCTATTTTTGCAAGAAAAAAATACTTTTTAACAGTTTATAAATAGATCTATTTTACTTAGAAAGACTATAGGATGAGTATGATCATATATAGATTTAAATTTCTGGAAGAATTACTGTCTTTCAAATGATATGGGTTGTCTGAAGGAAAGTAGTGCATGGGAATAGTAAAGGGATGGTTTCTTAGCTCTACTAAATGTATCTAATTCCACAGAGAATGATATCTAAAATCAGTACTACTTGTTTAATCTGGTATGTTGCCGGCGTTATATAAGAGCAAATTAAAATGTGTCTTAGTACTGGCAGATGGATGTAAATCTTCACTGCATATGGAAACTAACTATAGCTACCTCTTGGGAGGAAGCTATTTTCTTAAAGTCAGGATATGAAGCAGGTTTGCACAAGTAGGCATGTCATTCTGCTAGGATCTTGGATACCTGGAAAATCTGAATTACCAGGACAAGAAACCTCACACCTGCATGCTTGAGAGTCTTGCATATCACTTTGACAAATATGGGGAAATATTTAAATGTGGGGAGCATAGTCTTTTAATAGTTGCCTGTTCTCAAGTCTGTTTTTTCCTTTCTCTAGATATATATAGAAATGTTTTATACGTCCATCATAATAGAAACATGAATAAAGCACAGTGCAGAAAGTGTTTTGTATAAATCATTGAAAGTGCTGTGCATATACCATGTTTCAGTATAAGACAAATCCAATCTTTTCATTCTACAGATGCAGTACCCCTCTTCTTGAGACTACTTCATTCACCACACCAGAATGTTTGTGAGCAAGCTGTCTGGGCTCTCGGAAATATTATAGGTAACTCTTGTTGTTTTAATGATTTGAATTCAGGGAGCGTTTCATTTTAGAATTTGACTTTTAAACATTGGCATTATCATATGAGACTATGTTTCCTCTAAATTCTGTGGCTTGATATAATTTTTTTTAATATGTAATGTGGCCAGAATCAGATATGTACCTCCTATTTTTTTTCTAAATAATAGTATCACTTGCTATGCAAAATATTGACAGGATAAATTTTATGTCTCCTAAAATATACATACATAACTGTACGTATGTATATTTAATTAAGCAGCACATTTTAGTATTAGACTATTGGTGAGGAAACATAGAATTTCAGTATCCCAACATGTCATTGCATACATTTCAAGATTTTCCATTTTTAATGTAATTTCTTTTACAACAATTTTCATTTCTGTAGGTGATGGTCCTCAATGTAGAGATTATGTCATATCACTGGGAGTTGTCAAACCTCTTCTGTCCTTCATCAATCCCTCCATTCCCATCACCTTCCTTCGGAACGTCACATGGGTCATTGTAAATCTCTGCAGGAATAAGGATCCTCCACCGCCTATGGAGACAGTTCAGGAGGTAAATAAAGAATTACAAGACAGATGATTTTTTATACTCTGGGCTAGAGACCAATTGTGTGAATTTATGCATGTTTTTTTATCACTGTGCACATGTCTTGTGCCACTTACCAGTTGTTAAATGACCCATTTGGTGATTCTTGCTAAGGCTCTAATAATGGTATTTGTTATATCTGAAACTGAGCAAGACTGAAGACTGATGAGCTATACATTAAAAAGGACACAACAAAAAATTAACACATTAGAAAGTGTTAACATACTCAGCATTTCATGTTTTTATTTAAAAGAAAGGCTACGAATATGATTCTGTATATAAAAGTATCCAAATGTAATTTTCAGTAAGAGCAAATGTAAGTAAACTAATGAATGTGGTGTAGTTTGTGTTTGTGTAGTTTGTGTAGCTGTCAATCGACTTGGCAGTCAATGCCAAGTCCCAGCCTGAGATGAGAAGCATCTGAAAATCCTTTTAAACTGGTGAACAGAGCAAATGCTGTGTTTATAGAACAGACACAGTTAGTAAAATGGTGCTATTTGACTGGAACTATAGTTGTAATGTACGTAAAGTTCTTCATTTTAAGATTAATTCCAAAGCGTAGGTGAAGTTTTTGAAGCCATGTGAAGTATGATACTGTTAACTAAACGTTAGTGACATTTTTAAAGTGAAACAAAGAACAGAGAAGCTTTTACACATACTACTTTACTAAATAAAAAACTCTGTTCTAAGCAGTCTTATCACAGCTCAGTTTTATATTTTCTTCACATGTGATTATAAAAATAAAACTTTAATCCAACAGGTTGTGTGTATTGATACGAGGCTAATGATTTTTATTTTATGTGTGGTAACAAAGCTTTCAAAATAGCAGACGTGTATCTTATCTCTGTTTGCTTGTTTTCCCTCAAAGTACAATCTGCACTCTGTGTGTCTGAAATATAGTCCTGTCTCATATTTTTACAAATTTTAAATACAATGCACATATTTTTGTCCATACTTTGAGGGAGTGACCAGCTGCTGGGAAGTGTGTGAATACAATATGCTAATATAGACTCAAGCTAAGTTGTGACTGCAGTACTTGGATTCTTGATTGTACCACTAGTTTTATTCTTTTGTAATGACTGATGAACTTCTTTACAGATTTTGCCAGCATTGTGTGTTCTCATTTATCATACAGATATAAACGTAAGTACTTTCTAAAGTTTTCAATATTTAAATTCTCTGTTTTCTCTAGAAAGAAAAAGCTGCAGGATTGTGTTTAAGTAGCAAACTTGGTTTTGTGCATTAATTTATTAATAATTAGTAAATACACAAATATGAAGACTAATATAACTGTAGTCTCTCAGACCACAAAAAAGAAAGTGCAAATACATTTCTGAAATAACCTTTTCTAAAAGCTGGGATTTTTGCATCCTTTACATTAGAAATATGTTAAAAAATTCCTATCTTGCAGAATTGAGCTCTAGAAAATGAAAATGCCAGCTTTACCATCAGCTTCACTTTAATTCTGCCCCAATTTAAAATTTTGCATAGAGGATATATAATGCATGTGTAAAAAAATACATTTAATTCCACATATCAATCAAATATTGTGAGTGTAAACCTGAATTTTGTAACCTGTTGGGTGCCTGACTTCGCAACCTGTTTCACTAAAGAAATAACATGTGAAAACACATTTAAATAAACAGCAATAAACTATTGTTTTCTGGCACCTTTGACAACCTTCATGTTTATAATACTAAACCTCCAGTACTTCCCACATTCCTGCTCCATGGGTTTACCTATATTTTTCCAAGTAAGATCCTTGGAAGTGTAGACTTACTTCCTAAAGCTATACATTGGGATTTCAGAAACAAAGATCTCTGTAACTAAGGATACCAAGCTGCTCTTCTTCTCCTGTCAGGCCTTTGTAATCTCTACAGTGATCCTTTAATTTAGGGAAGAAGGAAGTGAACCCTTGTGGTGGGTCTGGGGATAAAGCATAAGGTTGGTGGAACTGTCATTCGTTACTGCCATGCTGTAGTAGTGGTGTTTCTGCTGCTCTTTTAATGGTGAAATGGGCTTGGCTCCATGAAATATTTGCACAGTTTAATCTGGGATTTTGCCAGGGTTTTCCCAGTGTAATGAGTGGGAGACAGCACATGGTGACATTTCAATGCGTAACTTGGACAAACCTGAATGGAAATACATAGCAAAGCCAAATATACTTCAAACCTATAGGCAGTTTTCCCCTGCCAAATCTGAAAGCTTTTGCAAGCAATGATTGTATGAGAGCTTATTGAAGTAGATATGAGAATCTGTGATTCCAGGTTTTGACTGATCTCAATTAGGGTGTCCGTCATTTTGATCCTGAGAGTCAGGTGCTAGTTTGGAGGTACCAGTCTGGTCCCAGCCTCTCTGTACTGGAGCAGCAAACCTATCTTTGGAGATGAGTCAGTGATGCAGGTAGGTCAGCCCACAGTCCTGTGAGCACTTCTGGCGGCTGCTGCTCTCGTCACCAACAGGGCTGTGGGGCAGCAAACTGGTGAGGCACCATCTCTCACTGCTTCTGCTGCGATACTGGCTCCACTGCAGCACATTCTGCTGTCCCTGCAGCATAGGAGGTGAGGGCAGCAGCAGGCTGCGTCAAGAGAGCGTTAGGTCTGTGCTGGCTGGCATCTGGAGCTGGGTGGAAGCAGCCTGTGGGTCAGGACTGTGAAGTCCTTCCTATGTTTTCAGTACTGCAGTACTCAGCTGTCTTCATAGCTGGAAATTTTAAGTGGGTATTTTAAAAGTAGACCAGATCTAAGTACCTCAACAGATAATGTCCTTTGTGGGCTCTAGATTTCTCTTCCTGCAGTTCCTAACATCATCTCTGTGTGATGTGATATCCCTCTTTCTGCTGGCTTTGTTTCTGCTTCAGATACTACCTTTCAGTGACTGTACTTTTGTACCTTTCTTTTTTTCAAGGGCTTTCAAATCATTCTTATCAAGTCATCCATGACTTAGTCTTTACTTTCTTTAGGATACTCAAATTGCCCTGCAGGATAGGCATTTCTCTGTGGGTTTTGCTTTGCTTGAACACTTGAGTAGTTGCTACCTTACAATATTTGCTAGTCCTTTAGTTGGTATAAGAACTCCTTTCCTTTGCTGTGGATTTTATTCTTAATATGAAGGCAGAAAAAGGCATATATCCAGAACAGTGTGCAGTTTCAGTTGAGAACTGCACTGGATCAAAAATGCTGAGGTGTATGAATTAGAGACTAAGGAAATTATAAATTCCATAATCAAAAGATAGCACAGCTAACAAATTTATAGCAGTGCTAAGGAGGCTGGGTTGGTATTTTCTTCAGGAAGTTACTAGCACAACTACTTATCTGAGCTGGTTGTCTACCTGGTAAATGCAAATCAAACCAACAGCTTACCTTTGTGAGATGATGTATGCTGTCACTTTATGCACCAAAATGTGCTATTTAATAAAAAAGGAATTTGAGAGGACATGTAGAAGTTACTATGATGGAACAAATGGCCCTATTTTTTATAGCTGTACGTAATCTAACATTTTACTGATTAGGTCTCATCATAATCATGTTTAAGTTTTTCTTAACTAAATTGCATGCTTTTCCTCCCCACTCTCAAATACATGGAATGTTCACTAAATTAAGTTTCCATTATATGGATTTTTCTGTTCAATGTGTAAACCATGTTCTCTCCAATTTGTAGATTCTTGTGGACACTGTTTGGGCTTTGTCCTACCTAACAGATGGTGGAAATGAACAGATACAAATGGTGATTGATTCTGGAGTTGTACCTTTTCTAGTTCCCCTTCTGAGTCATCAAGAGGTTAAAGTTCAAGTAAGTCTGGTTCATTTGCTCTTGGATAGTCTTTTGTAAGCTATTTGCTAAAATATGTGCCTTAGAGCATTTATTAGTGGAGTTACTGAGATAAGCGTTTATAGCTACATTTTGTGCAGGTAAAACTGAACAAAAAGTGTTACCTACACTGGGGAAAAAAAGATTATTAAAATGAAAGAAAACTCAAACAAAACAGTTCTGATACAGTTTTAAGTAAAGTGACAGGTTAAACATTAACTGTGTGATTACAAGGAGTGCCTTCCTTTAGGCCTAAAATATTTAATGACAACAGATTTAAACTTTTCCAGTATTCAAGTTATATGCGCTCTTTCTGTTGCTGCATACATGGTACTGCATATTCTGTCTGAATAGCTCATGGAAGTTAACTAGTATTTTAGGACCTTTTGGATGTTAAAATATTTGCAGATGCTGAGTCCTTTTGGTGAAGTAAATTTGTAATTAGCTATGAAAGGTAGGTTGACTGAGCTAGTTTCATAAATTTTGAAGACAAAGGGAAACTAAAAGTTAGTTAATGTGTGCTTGGTTTTTATAAACCAGACGCTGTAATTGGGAGGTTTTTTGTGTATCTGTGCATTTTATGTGTTTGTTTAGTTTGTACTTTGGATGAGACTTGGCTGTGTTGAAATTTGTCAGACTGGTTCACTTGATGAAAAGGAGTCTCTCCAGTGTTCTGTCACTTGTAAAGCATTTACTGACCAATACATAAAGATACAAAGTCCACTTCTGAAAGTCAGCTGAGACTCAGAAAAGTAGTCGAGATGTTTTGAATGCCCTAGTGGAAGATGAATGGAGAAGTAAGCAACACTGGCAGACAGTTGGAGCCTAGCAGCCATTATTGTAATTGTAACACAGATCAGATACTTGATGGATTAATCGTCTGTTGTTTTAATAATCTTTAATTTCTAATCTATTCACTTTTTGAGTTGAGCTGCACTGCATTTATTCGGTGATGTACTGTGTGTTTCTCTTTTGATGGAACAGTACCCATTTTTGTGATGTAGCTCACGGGATGAAGTGCTAAATTGCATTTTGCAAAGTGTTTTTATAAAGAGACATCTTAAAATTATCTTTGTTTTAGCATAAGTAACAGCGATGTCTTTAACATGCAATTTTTTTTCCTTCCCACTTTGGATATTCAGACAGCAGCACTGAGAGCAGTAGGCAACATAGTAACTGGTACTGATGAACAGACACAAGTTGTTCTCAATTGTGATGTTTTGTCTTATTTCCCAAATCTCCTGACGCATCCAAAAGAGAAGATAAACAAGGTATGATTTGTTTCTTCCTAACTTAATATTTTTGTTTAAGAAATAAAGCAGTAGCATGTGCAATATTACGGAAGAATTTCTTACAACTATTACGTCCAGCACGTGAGCAATTTTGTATAAAGATGCGGCCTTTGAGGCTGGTGCTTAATTAGGGCTGAAACCAAACATCCATAGTGAGTATCCATGCATTGGTGTTGATGCCTCATACTTTCTGGGAGGACTGATGGGTTTTGCTTTGGAGTGTGATACTTTTTCCTTTCATTCGCAAAGTGAGTGACTGGATAACTTCAATTACCGTTTTTCGTAAATAAAGGCTGTTACTTTTGGTTGAGTCTAGTGAGTTGCGTAAGACTGGTCCAGTTTTTCCACTTCACCTTTTCATAGTGAAGTTTGTTCTCTTGTCCATCTTCACCTTCAAGGAAGGAGGCTATACCACTGTGCTTTTCTGAAAATTGCCTCTGAATTTCCTCTCCTTCCTTTTGGCAGGAGCAGCTTCACTGCTGCAAAGATTGGATGAAATAGAGAGAGTTTGATGAAACAAAGTGATCAGGGTCCTCTTTTCCAAAGCTATATTTCATGTTATTTGCCTTTTTCTTACTCATTGTGCCATCTTCCACTGCAAAGATGGGGCTGGCTGAGGAGGAGGCTTTTTGGTTGAGCTTGCATGATTCCCCCACTTAGTGTATGTACTATTGAGGTGAAATCTGTTTGTGAGGAATCTCTGTTTCTTCAGGCCCTGAAAAAGTTATCTCTGACAGTCAAACTGATGTGATTTATTTTTCCTGCACTTCTAGTGCTCACAAAAGAATGATGAAGAGCTCTTCTGAATGCCAAGAAATTTTTTTTATGTAAGAGGAGTCTAGAAGTGCTTTGAATTTTGTTTCACGTGTATATTGTGAGGGAAAATACAAATAAAAGCAAGATACACATCTTTAAAAAAGTGGAAACCCGTTATGTTTTTTTCCTGCAGTGATTCATAATTGGCTGCTTGACACATCTGTTTGACTTTTATTTAAGATTGGAGCCTCTTTGAGATGTACTGGATTGCCTTGATAAGTATCCCCCTTTGTAACTAGGAATTTTTTAACTTCCATGACATAGATTTTAGCTATGTGAATGAACCTCCAGAAGGAGTAACTAATGAGCAAAGTCACAGGACACGAGCTTTGTGAGCATCACTTCATGTTTCAGGAAGAAAATGGGATGTGGAGTTAGTCTTCCTTGTATCATGACAGAAAGCTCCTACTGAGCTGTCAGTAGTCGGATTATAGGATAAGTCCTTTTTTTATGAGGCTTTACCAGTTTTCCTATTTTCTTTGCAAAACTGATTGAAAGTTTAAAGCGTGTCTGTGACTCCAACAGTGCAAAGAGGATATAAGGTTTAAGTCAGTATTGCTTCTGATGTATGGAGATACTCCTTATGTAAAAAAGAATCTGGCCCTGTGAATTAAACATATCACTTTTACATTGATTCCCTGCATGTTTGGCTTTCATAGTGCAATAAAAGTTTGTGTGCCAAAAGTGCTACTGGGGAAGAAACCTGTTTAATGATTGGTTTTGAGATGGTTTGGTTTGATTGGGTTCTTTTTTTTATCTGATCAGTAGTTTTTAGAAGTGTTTTGATTTTTTTGTTTTCTCCTATTGTAGGAAGCAGTTTGGTTCCTTTCCAATATCACAGCAGGAAACCAGCAACAAGTTCAGGCTGTAATAGATGCTGGGCTAATCCCTATGATCATACACCAGCTGGCTAAGGTCAGTCACACTATCAGCTATGCAAGTTGTCATCCTCTTTTTATAAATCTGACATGAGGAGTTTGTGATTTTTAATAAGTTTGACAGATGTTTCCATGCTAATTTTAATGAGCTAATAATTTTATTTTTCAGGGGGACTTTGGAACACAAAAGGAAGCTGCTTGGGCAATTAGCAATTTGACAATAAGTGGGAGAAAAGATCAGGTATGTGTAGTGGGATTTCAAGTTGTCACTAAAATGTTGCACATGCAGCCATTTTTAAGAAGCACAGTCTTGAAAGCACTTTTTGTTTTTTAATTATTAAGGTTGAATACCTTGTACAGCAAAATGTAATCCCACCGTTCTGCAATCTACTCTCAGTAAAGGATTCTCAAGTGGTACAAGTGGTGCTGGATGGCCTGAAAAACATCCTGATAATGGCTGGTGATGAGGCTAGCACAATAGCTGAAATTATAGAAGAGTGTGGAGGTAAGACCTTATTAAGCTTTTAAAAAATTTGATTTGGTGGATATTCTGTCTTCCCCTCACTGCTGTTGATGTTTACTGCAGCATTATTTACCACAGGCTATTTGAGTAAACAAGCAGATTTTTGAAATGAGAAAAATTACTTTTTTTTCTGTTTAGTTTGGTTTGGAGATGATCATGTGTTAAAGATGGTCAATTCTTAAAGGAGTTTTCTGTAGCTTAGGTATTTTTTAGATTTTTAGGCTTAAATAAGAATTGCACTTCTTCATTTTTTTCATTTGATAATTGCACATACTTTGTCCTGTGGTAAAACACACAATTCTTGTTCTAGTTCATTTCCTTGGAAGCAGTTTTAGGATCATAATTTCATCAACAGATCAAAGCCAGATGAGGAGTCTTTTTGATATTGTAATCCAGGTTGTAACACATGCTAATTAATGTATTACAGTAAAGAGATATTGAAGAATGTAATACACTGGAAGCTTTTCCCTTGTGTTATTCCATGTCCAGTTTGAAAATAGGACTAGTGTTTTAGCTTCTCTGAGTATGAGGCTTTGTCACCTTGATGTTTGAAACTCATAGACAACATATGAATTTAGCCACTTCCTTTTGGTGATGCATAGAAGGGACAATGACTAAACCAAAAGCTATGTAGTATATAGAAGTCTTAAAAAATATAGAGAGTTTTATCTAAAAAGAGAAAAAATTCCATTATCCATTGTTCATAAAATGGAGGATTCCATGGCATCCAAAGTTCACAAACTACTTCTCTTTCCTCTCAGAGACAAGGATAGCTGCTGTGTAGATATTTTCAAATGAGCTACACCTATTCTAGCGTGTTTCAGTAGTAATGTTTTATTATTTTTCTTATTTTCTTTTAAGTAGTCAGTAACTCTGGTTTAAACTTATAAAACTCTTCTCCATTTTCTTTTATTCAGGGTTAGAGAAAATTGAAGCCTTGCAACAGCATGAGAATGAAGACATTTATAAACTAGCATTTGAAATCATAGATCAGTATTTCTCTGGTGATGATGTAAGTATGTTAAAGATGGAAGAGTATATGCACTGTGCTGTTAGCTTTTTTAAGTACATTGTCACTGTTCCTCAGTTACAATTGTCATGAACAAACATTATCTGGAAAGTCAGTTTTCCTTCTCCGTGTTCAGTACAGTTTCCCTCAATTGAAAGTCTTTGAAGAGTTTCTCTATACCAGGACTTTTCTTCAGCAAGATCGGAAGGACTACTCTAGTTTTGCCTAATAAACTGATGACACTGACCTAATTTTGTCACACTGACCTGTAAATTGACCTGTAATTACTTGTGATTAGAATCTAAACAGTTCTCTGTCTCTCCTTTTTTACTTTCTCACACATCAGTCTTTGGAAGGGGCAGCAGATCCTTACTTTAAGATAGTTTCTGTATTTCAGCTCTGTATTTGCTCAGTCTGGATTCTTCATTGAAAAGAGTTATCAAAACTGTTAACACTTTCTGCAGCTGATGGATCTAGACCATCCAGTATTTTGTTTCACCCAGATTAGATATTTTGACCCTTTGGTTCTAGCTCTTCCTGCTACTCGCTGCTTGTGAGTCCCTGAGAAGCACTTCAACAAGCAATTTGAAGACAAATTATCTTTTCCAGGCCATCCAGGCTGCCTGTAGTTCTGCAGCCTAGCAGAACTATGTCTTCAGTTCTTCTCTTAAATTGAACTCTCCAGATGCCAGCTCTAATTTTAGGACTCAATAGTTTTCAGTTCATGAGCCCAGCATATGATTGGGAAGTTACTCAGCAGAAGTTAAGACATGTGAAAAGTTCACTGTGCCTCTAATGATTCTCAGAGCAGTGTCCTAAAGTCTCCATAATGACGCTGAGACTTCTGTGTCTAACTGAAGAGCATAGTCTAGTTGGTGTTTGTGGAAAAACACCTCATTGAGGATAGCACTCTCTTTTGTGCATTTATTTTTTACATTAACACATTTAAATCTATGCCTGATTGGCTGAATATGCCTCCTTTACTCAAGAGCAAGACTTTCCTTCAGATTATCATTTATACCATTACTATGTTTTCTGGAGCTTCTGAAACTCAAAACTGTAGAAATTCCATGATTGGGAGACAAAAATCAAAGCATGAAATGAGGCAAATTTTTGGGCAGTAGCTGTAAGTAGAAAAATAACCTTTGTTTGAGGATTGGTAAAAAGAAAAAGAGGAAAGGGGAGGGGAAGGGAGGGAAGAGGAGAGAAATCTCCAAATTGCCCTAGGAAGACAAGAGACTGATTATGTTACCCTGCTTGGTAGTGTTAAGATGGACTGCCCATGGACTTCAGGATCTTCTGTATTCTCATTAGATGTTACTGGCTGCTCGATGTCCCTTCATTGTTAATTCCATCTGCTCTTTTGCTGAGCCCTGTAAAGTGCCACACATGTACTTTAGGACTGGCACTAACAGCTTCCTGACTTCAGTTTCTTGTGTTAAAGGCAGGTGAACTTAGGCAGTGTTACTTTGTAGTATCTCTTCACATGACGGAAGTGCTAATTATAAATTCACAAACATTTTGCAAAGCATTCTGAAACTGGGTTTAATCTTCATGTGGGCATGACATCCCATGCTTCCTCCTGTGGATTGTTGCTGCCACCAAAGGCTTTAATCTTTTCCCCTCAGTTTAGGTATCGTTACCCAAAAGAAAGAGAAACAAAAGATTTTAGGTGAGTCAGTTCTGATGTCCACTCCACTCTACTGCAAGGCTGTGTCTCCGAAAGCTATTTAGACCCCCCACACAGGGGCTCTTACCTGTTTCAGAATGACACACGGTCTCAAATGAGGCTCAGAGAAAAGTTGGTGATTTGGAGGAGGATGGGTAGGGCTTGAAGTTGTGCATATTGATGCTACTGAATATGTTATTTGCTGTTCCTTGAGGCATTAAATACCTACATTTTAGCTTCCTCTGAGGAAGCTGGGTGAAGTTGCCTACTGATGCCTTTCGCTCTGTATCCCTAGAGCAATGAAGTGCTTTTGGTTTAAACCCAAATTCAGATTGCCTTTATGAGAGCTATATAAAACTGCTCTGAAATGAGGAATTCTAAATCCTTCAGATTCTGATAGGAGATACTAAGAACTCTTTTAAGCTTTATATAAGTATTTCTATCAGCTGCTGATAAAAAATTATTTTCATGTTGGAAGAAAATGGGAGAAAGTACAAAACTAATTTTGGAATTCACAACTAGTGATTAGACAACTCCAGAAGTACTAAAAATTGGCATTGAAAATTAAACTGCACAGCTAAAATAGCAACTACTTTGACCAAACAGCAGTGTGGTCCCTAACCATTACAATTTTCTGTTTTCTAATGGTACTAGAACAGAGCTGATGTTTGTTCTTTTAAAATATATTTGAGGAATTGAATTGGAAAAAATTATCTAATTTTATTGCAATAATATTAAAAATAAAAAAAAAGAAAATATGAGCATTTGTGAATCTCTTTGACATGTACCAAATTGTGCAGGGAATCGGCCTCTCATATGTTTTTGTTGTTGTATTTTGTAGATCGATGAAGACCCCAGTCTCATTCCTGAAGCCACTCAAGGAGGTACTTACAACTTCGACCCAACGGCCAACCTTCAAACAAAAGAATTTAATTTTTAAGTTCAAAAAAAGTGCAGCTTCTCTTGTCCCACACCAGTACGAAGCACCACCAGATGGCTACCAAGTGAAGAAACAAAAGGCTCCAAGACACACATGCCTCTTCGTTTTGATGCTTCTAAAGCAAGCCATGTATCGGTCACTTTGCAGTTGCCAAACATCACTATCACATGGACTGTAAATGCATATGCATGATCTCTTAAACTGTTTCAGAATTCTTTTTAACAGTCCCAACTACCTTTTTTTGCCTTTTTCCTGGTGCCACATGCTGACAACCGCAATCTGCAGTTTTGTTAAGAATATTCCATAGTGGTGGCACATTGGCTTTCCACGGAAAAGTAGCTTCTTTGGAAAATGGTGCGCTGTGGATCAAGACACTTTGGTATGATGCATACATTTTGGAAGACTTTACAGGGGCCCAGTTTGCTCTGAGCCTCCATCATCATCCTCCACAAACATATACTCTATGTGGAAGAATAGATTCAAAAATGCAAGCCAAATGAATTTCATTGGTGAAACTGAAATAAAAGTAACTTATAAAAACACAACACTTGGCAATTGATTAAACACTTAAGTTTAAAACAAACAGAAAAACTACTTCAGCTATCAGTAATTGATGTGTGTTCATTAACTGCCTCAGAAACCAGGGTTGGAGAATGAACTGTTGATTTGGACTGGTAAAGCTTTTGCCATTATACCTAATTTTTGAGAACAGCGAGCCCTATTTGACCACTCACTTCAGCCTGTGTGTTCCTGCTGTTTTGAAGTAATCAAATGCTGTGCATGGTATTTTACCTGAGCTACAACCTGTTATGGACTTGAACTTCTGTTTAAGCTGAAAGCAAGAGTCCCAGACTGTAGAAAAAAAATTCTGTCCAAAAATGTAATAGTTAAAAAGAATCTTGCTTTCAACTTTCAGTAGTCAATATCTTTTGTTTTAAATTGATAATTGGATATGGTTGATTTATATTGGGTTTAAACTGTGGAGCTTTCATGTTTACTGTAATTTAGTCTTAAACTATTTTTTACTTAGTAACCAGTGCTTATGATGATGTGGTTGGCAACAAACCAGCAACTACTTAGAAGCGTCATAAAAGCTTCATTCTTGGAGTATTGGAAGAGTAATTCAGAAATTAGTCTCAAATCTTATTCATGTGATTAAAAACATACAAACTGGTTGATGTGTGAGGCTGTCTGGAAGCTGCCGTTATTCAGCATAAACCTGATGTGCAGCGCACATTAAATAACTTTATATAAGGTATGTGAAGTCATTGCTTTTGGAAAATCGCCTGACCCAGTCACTTTCAAAGGGATTTTGGTATTGCTGGGGTGAAGATCAGTAATTTTGAAATTCTGTAAGCTATCACACAAACTGGTTTTGTTGCTGTTGTTTACTGGGTGTAATTTCCCAATGCATTGATGTGAAGGGATAGAAAAATCTAAACTAATTTAGTTATTGGATGTGGGTTGTATTTACTGTGATGAAGATAAGGACAGATGCCATCAGAGCTTTGTGGATCAGCTGTTTTTCCACTGATGAACAACACATAGCAGGTGTGCATTCATTAAATATATATCTGCCAAGGTGGAGCCACTTTAAAGAGTGAGTTGTCTTGTATCTCAACTGGATACAAGCGTATGTTTAAACTGCAAGATTTTTACTTGCTAGATAATCTGTTTTAATATAGTGGTTTGGCCTCTGATTATTTATAGGTTTTATAAATTTTAGAATCAATTTCTCTTTAAGGTGGCTCGGATTTTTCAACTCTTGTGCACATAAAATTGAGTTGAAGTTCATTGTGCCTTTTTTCTTTTCCCAAAAGTTGAGTTGAAGCTTCATATGGTAACTGCATCCTATTCACACACTATAGTCTAAAATCTTGAAACTGTGTGGTGTTCGCTAAAAAACTAAACAATAAAAAGTCAAAGTTAGGTAAGGTCACAAAGTTTTTGTGAAATTAAGAGTTCCAGCAGATGTTACTGTGGACAAATATTTCCTCCCTTCTAATTCAGTCTAGTCTTCTGTACACCATATAGACTGATGGATACCCGGTTCAGCCTACGCTCACTATTATCCTAGAGATTACATACAAATTGATACTGAAAAAACAGTTTTCCACTACTGTAAAGATTTGATCCTTTTCTTGCACTCAATGCATTACGTTAAAAGTGAACATCGGAGAACTGTTTGCTCAGTTCTTTCTGCTGTGACCTTATCAGCTTTTGATTGGGATTGCACCATTTCATAGTTAATAAAGGAAACAAAGTATATTGCTGCACTTTTACGTTTTCAGAACAGTGTTTAAAATTGCATTGTTTTTATTATTTTTTTAAACTATCAGTTAAAATAGACTAAAACGTTCTTTCAAAGAGGCATCTAAATGTGTTCCTAATTTTGTATATGGGCTTAGGTTTTGTAACCAATAAAAAGCTGCTATCAAATACTATAAAAAAATTCAAGAACTTATTTTGAAGGTTATGGAACTGCTTAGTCTTCATGGATTGGCTTAGGGGTTTTTGTCTTTGACTAGATTAGTTAGCAGAACTCCTCATCGAAGTTTGAAGTATATTGCAAGAATGAATAAAATAAGCTACTGCAGTCATCTCTGAAAGTGGATACGGAGTTTTATACTTTGTATGAAGATGTTTCCCAAGTGTGTACAGAAAGCTGTGGTAAGTGGGCTGCAGCGGATCCACGGAACTGTTGAATAGTGACTTCAGTTCAAAGGTTTGAAGAGGGACCATAGTGTCAAGGAACTTTCACAGTCATCTTCTACCTCCAGAAATGTTCTTTCCGGGCTCCTGGTGCTAGGCTGATTGCTGATTCTGCACTAATTTTAAGCTTGAGATGCTGCACAAGTGGGCCCAACTCCTGCCCAGTGTGCATTGGGAGGGACTGTGCACCAAAACTGGCCTTCGGCAGGAGGCTGCCTTCTATG
Source organism: Lepidothrix coronata (assembly GCF_001604755.1). Lineage (NCBI taxonomy): Eukaryota > Metazoa > Chordata > Aves > Passeriformes > Pipridae > Lepidothrix > Lepidothrix coronata. The sequence goes on along the minus strand of NW_016690228.1, from coordinate 2,864,045 downwards.
GCTCTCCATAGCTGGGAGGAATGGCCAGAATCCCTCACCCCAGGCACCATTGACCCCATTGGGTGCTGCTTGGGAACAGATTGGAGCCATCAGAGACTTGCATTGTCCAGTAGCCTCCTAATTAGTACAGTCCTGCTTTAATTATGGGACAGCACAGTTTAATCCCTTTGGTTCCTTCAAGCTGACAAACTGAATTGTGTTGGGTTTTCGCAACCTGTTGATCATCCATTAGGTCTTACCTAGGGGACTTGACAAACACTACATTGGAATAAATAATGCATTATTTTAAGAGATGTCTTATTTAGAGAGAATAAAATCTTGAAGATATATTCGTGTCCCCCATACTTCTAAAAATGTAAACATTTTCATTTTGTTTGCTTCATCTCCTAAATAGAGAAATGAGTAAGAAGATCCACTGGCAGGCAGATTTTACATTTTTTATTTTCATCTGAGTGGACTGAATGATAGTTCAGGTCCACTTTTGTTATTCTGCTCTGATCTATAATGCCCTCTAGATTCTGAGTGTCTTTCAATGTAGTCATTTCCACCAAATCAGCCCCATTGCGTTCTGTTGCTTTTTATTTCATTGCATAAAAAGTACTCCCTTTTGTGGCATAATTATGCTTCTATTCAAACATATGTAGGACAACAAATTATGCCAGGCCATTAGGAAACCCTTTTCAGGAAGAAAAGGAAAAAAACCCCAATCAGTAGAAAACTGGGCTCCATCAGGCAAAGCATTGGAAGACTTTGTGGCAGAGGTTTGTCATGATTGCCACCATCAACTTGGTGAGAGCAGGGGCAGCGTGAGCTGGAGCTGCCTGGGCTGCTCAGCTCTGCTTCAGGGCAGGACATTACTTGAGGCTGCTCAGGAAAATTGCATCCTGTTGGGATGTGGAGTTAGAAACTAGAGCAGCTTCCTGCTTTTCTGATTCTGGTTTGTGTGTACATCATCCTGCCAGAGAAACAGTAACGGGCAGGTCTTATCTGTGCTGCTGGCTTGGACCCAGAGATCTCCAGCTGCTGCTGCAGGAAAGAGCAGCTTTCTCTTTAAGTGCATTCATGATACAGCTTTCTTGAGCAGCATCTCAATTCATAAAGGAACATAAGAGCTGGGTTTTTTCCAACCCTAGTTTTGAGAAAATATGTTGGGAAGATCACAGCCTTGTGTATCACACCTAAGAACATTAATACCATGATTCTTTTGTTTTAAAACAAAGGTTGAAGCCTTTATACTGCACTCTGTCTTCATATACAGCAGTAAAATAGGTGAATGCCACCACACAACCCGAGAGGAAAAATGGCAAGTTTTGTGAAGGATTTAGATACCCTGCAGGAAGACTCTTCTCTGGACACAGTGGGCAAACTGCAGGGGGAGGTTAGTTTTCGGTTTGCTCAGTACATTTAAGTAGGGTCCAGGGACGCACAAAGATGTGGAAAATGGATTAACCATCCTCTTTCTTGAGTGGGGTCCTGTGGAAAACTGTGGTGGTTGGATTTTTTTAATGTGCTGAAATGGAGCACAAGGGAGCTCATGTCTGCATTTTAATTATTTGGAGGCTGATAATCTTTAATGGTTTTGTTCGTTTGTTTTTAACCCCAACTCATGGAGCCAGATGATCCACCATAAAAGATTCCTTGTACGAAAAAGGAGGATGAAATTGAATTATTTTGCCAGTGGCCTCAGCACGTTCAGTTCTGGGTTTGTGCAGGGAAATGCTTAGAGAAGGAAGCCACAGCGCTTGCCCTGGGATTAGACCCATCACTGTTCCCTTGTGTTCAATGCAGTTCACAGCTGTTTTCCCCAGCATTTCATACTTTTATATCCTGGTAGGGCTCCCTGAAATCTAGATACTGCCTACATTTTATAATAATGAGAATAAGGGATAAATTCTTTCTGTTCTCCTTGCCATGGTGACACTAGCTTACAGGAGGAATGACCACTGTGAGGTCTGGCCCTGTCCCTGTAATTGTGAGTGTGTTTGACATTAGTTCTTTAGGAACTGTTTTTACGGTCATAGATTTTGTCATTTTAAGCACAGCAGCACATAAATCTCAGGGGCTGAAATTATGTGTAGGGGGAGTGTTTGGACTTGTCACATTATCATATTTAAATCAAATACATAGAAAATTTCAAAAAATTGTCAAAAAAATGAATGGCCTTCCAGTTTTTGCATCACTTGATCTCTGTCATGTTTCACATCCAACAGCCATAGACTTTATTGGTTTAGAAAAAATTTTTAAAGTTAAAATTTATAAAAACGTTAAACCCCCACCAATTGAAACAGTTCAATTGCTGCTAAAATTCTGCCTTTAACATGGAAAAATCTCTGTCCAGGGGGCTCATTTGTGAACACTTACAGGGAGCTGAATGTGCCAGACAGTGATAATACTTCCAGCTCTGTAATCTCAGTGTTTCATGGTTCTGTACTGAAATGTTTAACCCTTTGCTGAGAAAAAGGCCCAGTCCAAGGGGGTATTCAACAAGGAGGCATCCTGCTTCTACAGCAGGAGGGTGTTCCTTCTCTCCTTGCTATCAAACTGCTGGAGTTTTAAACCCAACCTCATTGTAAGCAGCACAGAGCCAAGTGTTTGCACTGAGCTTTGCATGGCTATTGATATCCAGGGAGATGTTTTTAGGGGAGCTCAACCAGAGGTCTGTGCTTGAAATATTAAAAACTGATGGAAAGGGAAGAAATCACTTTTTGTAGCAGTCACAGTTTTCTCTATATTTGATATTTTAGTCAACTTTTAAACTCTTTAAGTCCTTCAGGAGTTTCACTGACCTCAGTTGTGTATTAGTCTAAATTTAACATAAGGCCCTTAAAGATGGGAAGGGGCAGATGTTAGGGCAGGAAAGGTTTGTCAACCACTGCAAGAGCCACCCATACCCATCCCTGCTACCTGTGGTTGGACCAGCAGTCAGGGCACCCTTGTGCTCCCGACTTATTCCTTTATTCTGACACCTTTTGCTGGGCTTCACGTGAGCTCTGCTAGCTCTGTTGCAGGTTAAAATGCATTTCAGCCCAAGTGGCAGCAGCTGTTGAGCTGTGGACAGACCAAGACACATTTCTGCAGCAATCCCTGCAGTGTGGGAATCTTGGCGTCTCCAAGGTTTTCTGGCAGTCTGCTCCCCAGCTGGGTCCCTCAGTTAGAGAGCACCTTGTTCCCAGTCCCTCCTGCTTGCCGAGGGTATTTGCCCAGGCCAAAGTGAGTGTTAGGCAGGATGCTGCTGCCAAGGAATGTGGGTGGGATAGCAGGGGAAAACCACATTCTTTTGCTTCCAGGTCATTTGGGAAAAAAAGCTGTCCTCCTCACACAAAGCCTGCCATGGCTGCAATCCATGCAATGCTAAACCAGTGTGGAGCCGTGGCGAGTTTCCCATTGACCATTCCTGCAACTGACTCTGGTGAGCATCACCAAGCCTGGAATGACCAAGTCTCCTAGAAAAATAACTGTAGCTTTTAAAAATTACTTTCACTGCTTCTAAACATTTAAAATTTAAAATTAAATTTTTATGGAACACTGATACTTTCTGTTTCTGGGAAGATTGTTATCCTGAAGCTACACTGCAGAGTGTGTGCTGCAGCACCAGCCGTGGCTTATTCCCTCAGACTGGAAGTGCTGGGTTGTTGCTGAATACAGAGATGTGCAGTGCTGGGAGTACACAATGCTGTGGCCCAAACTAGGTATTATTGCAAAATCCAGGCGAGACATGACAAAAACACGCAGTCTGACCCAACTTCTTAATTTTCTTGACTCTGAAGTTGATGGCTTTACCAAAGCAGCCTGGTTTGGGTGTAGCTTTTATTTTGCAACCAAAATCTCCTGCACTGTCCCTGTTTTTCAGAGTTTGGGTATTTTTTTGCCTTTTTCTTTTTTTTAGCAGATGTATTATTTATAGTGCTGTTTTATCTTTTTTCCTTTTTAAAGGGCTGACATGACTTGTAGTGCAGTACTTGTACTGGCACCACGGGTAGAACATGCAGTCTCAAAATTCACATCCAGTTTGTTGTCAAAAGCTCTTTCCTGGGGCATGTCACCTTGCAAGAAAATGACAAGAAGTTCCATTAAATTCCAGCACCAAAATAAGACTGAAATAATTCAATTAGGATGCATCTCCCACGAGGAAGACAGCAGAGACCATGAGATGCTCCTGCGTTATTGAAGTATAGTGGCTGTGGACTGGGCAGTCAGGGCCCTGCATTTCAGCAAACCGCTGATCAAAGTGACAGGCTGTCTCAGTTTGAAGAGACTGGAATGTTTGCTAAAGAGGATGAGTTATGAGACAAACCAAACTCCTCTCTCTCAGCAATTGTAAATTCAAAATTAAGGGGCTTTAATCGAGGAAGTGTGGAAAAAACCAGAAGAAATAACAACCCTTTATTAAAAGATATATGCATGTTGGCAAGAACAGTAACAGAACACGCAAAAAAACTAGACAATAGCCCTGTACCCAAAAAGTCCCCTTCAAACAAAAGGAAAAGTCTGAACACTTCTCTGTCCTTCAGCGCAGTTCTAATCCCGGTCGGTGGGGGCGGTGTTGGATCGCTGGAGGTGCAGAGCCTGCAGTGCTCCGTGTTGACCTGCTGGGGCGCTGTCGGGCTCTGGCGGTCACACCTCAGGAAGGGGGTCTGGGGGAGGTGGTCTCGGATCGTGGGAGAAGCCGAAAAGAAAATGGGGACCCTTCCCCCAGTGGAAGAAGGGGAAAAGGAAAACAGTCCACCCCCATGGAACTCACTGTTGTCCTCAGATGATGGTGTCTCAAGGCTCCTCCTTTTTTTCTCCCAGTGAGCACAAAAACTCTCCGATGAAAACGCAGCAGGTCCGAGCTGGAGACAAAGACAGCTACCCCGTCTCCATCCCAGAGAGAGAACTCAGCAAACTGATTTCTCCCCACCTTCCCCTCCCACCCGGGAGCCGGGCCAGCTACCCAAAAAGTCCCACACTCCTCCCCCCCCCCCCACCCTTCGATGGGCCATTAGCTAGGAATTCAGCTCTGCCGGGCCAGACCTTTTGTAAAGCTAATTGACCCCCTTCCCTCTTCCCATTAGAACTCTGTTTTTCTTACAGTGGAGCAGGGGAAGGGAAAATTCCCTCCTGGAATTTATAGCCTATAACACAGGCAAAAGCAGGGCCAGCTGGGGCCAGTCCTGAGGACATAGTAAGGCACAGCCTGTCAGAAGCCAGTCTGTGGCATTTTCAGCCTCTCTGCCTGGCCAAGGCCCTCATCTTTCCCTGAGATTTAATGCTTTAGGGACTTGTTCTCCTGCAATTTTCCTGCCACCAGCAGCACATGAGCCCCCATGCAGCAGTGGAGGTGGCTAATGGGTCTTCAGCCCTGCAAGAGGAGGGTACAACAAGGTCATTTGTTACCTCTGCTGATGGTGCAGGAGGGAAAGATTGCAACTTGAGCAATTTTCTTATATGGAATGAAGGTAGGGTGTAGAATAGAACAGCAAAAATATTGAGGCTGTTTTTCTATCGAAGATAGAGGGGCATCTCACTGAAGTAACTCAGAGGGGCTTCTTCCCAGGGAGGAAATATGGAACAGTAAAGGTCTCTCTAAAGGAGAAAGCCTATGGGAACCAAAGGGTCAAGTCAGCACCTTCCTGACAGGATAAGGTGCTTGGATCACCTGAAGCCCTGGGGTTGCCTGCAGCCATCTCCAGCAGGACACGTCCCCCATCCTCCCAGACGTTCCTGTGTGCTGCCTTTGCAGAGCTGCTTTTCCTCTGGAGCATGGCAGACATTGTGCTCATCCTTCCCAGGGTGGCTCTGGAGACTTGAGACTACTTTCCCATGATTGCAGCCCAAAACCTGCTCTTCCTTGCTGATCTTCCCTTGTTTTGTTAGGGATGGGTCCACCCCATCTTGAAAAAATGAGGCATCCTCAGGAATGATCTGCCATGTTTTGCTTCCATTCCCCGAGGAACAGGAAGAAGCTACTTCTCTGTCCTTGTGAAATCTCCACCCTGAGGCTGTGCAGATACCTTACAACTGATGGGGTGCTGGATTCCTGCTCCAGCTTTGTACCCCAGACCTCATGTCTCTGGAAATACTGCCTGTGTTAGGGGATGGACTTTAAGCATTCATCTTCATTTATGCTATTATGAAACAAAAGGACTACTGTTAAGTGCTGTCAAAAGCCCGAAAATCATGAGATGTAAAGTGTGTGCCTTTATGAGCAAGAACAGACCCTCACCTGATCGTACTCCCCCGGGAAAGGAGAGCCCCTGCTCTCAGCTGGTATTCTTCTGCCCCAGGAAACCTCCACTTTGGTCTTTCCAAAGTCCTTTCCCTCCATTATCAAACCTCATATGGGCCAATGTGACTTCGTTCTCTCACTGCAGAAACCAATGGCTTTGTAACCCCACACCACTGTTCGGTTAAAAAGCAAACACTGCTCCTATGCCTGAGACAAAGCAGAGCATTACTGCAGAGCTGCTGATCACCAAGGGGTTTTTGTGTGCAAGAGGTTGTGGCCTGTTGAAAAAAAATCCCTCATTGCCACATCCAAATGTGGTTAGCCAGCACAGGCCAAAAAAACCTAATAAAAATCTGAGGCCTAAGGGAGAATCTAAGAACAGTTCATCAGCTCTGGATGCTCCAGTGAGATTGTTTCTCACAGCAATTAGCAGACAAGATGTTAATGGTGCCAGTCTGGTTTAAAGCATTAGAGCTTTGGAGGTGAGAAGTGTCCAGATTGGTTTGGAGCAGAGGTTTGTTGTTCTGGTCTGACCACAGAGAGAGGCAGCAGCGGCAAGGCAGAGAGGGACACACTTGTCGGGTCTGGATCGATATCGCTTTCATAGCAGGTGGTTACTTTATCTGTTTGGGTTTTTTTTCCTTTTGGCAGGAATTTTATACAAGTCACATTGTGTGAAGTACGAGATGGGGGAATGATGCACTTCCAGCCATGGATGCATCGCTGAGGTCCTAATCCAAATGCCAGCCTTCACCTGGCATTTTTAGCAACATCCTGACAGAAGGCTCAGGGGCGCCACTCAAAAAAATGCATAATGAAAAAATTAAGTACTGGATGGCTTAGACTGAGGCCAGTTAATTAACCCTTTGAATGCTGAAATGTCTTGAACTGTAGTTTGTCATTTGTCTTAATCATTATTGCATGACTGGTTTTTAATACCATTAGGCAACAGTATCGATTTTTTTTAAGAGGTGGCATCACATGCAGTTTGCTCCTTGTTTTTTCTTGGTGAGTTACATGTGGTGAGTCTTTATAGGGGGTATTTCAGGTTGTCTTTAAGATGATGTAGTTAATTTACAGCTGTCAGGTGTATTAAGCAAAAATTAGGACATTATACTGCATTATACAGCCTGTGTCCTAAAAAAGGAGCGGAGGTTGGAATCTTTTTTTCCATGTTGTATTTGAAAAGAAAGCTCTTCTTGGCCTTTAAAAAACTCTTATTGACCTTTCTTCCCCCAGGCATTTCCCAGGTCTCTGGCTGCTGCCCTACACTCTTCCCCTGATGTTACAGCCGGTCACAGTTCCCTCTCATGCACCCCGTGGCTGCCTGGTCACAGTTCCCTCTCATGCACCCCGTGGCTGCCTGTTCCCTCTTTAAATAGTTTATTGGCAACTGCTCATGCCCTCGCCCTGCAGCCCTGGGATCTCATGGTTCCCCTCTTATCTCAGGCCCTTCAGCAATACTGAAACCCATCGGGGAAGTTCCATCAATAACTGCAGGACAAATGGCATGTAGGTCCATCCAAAGACAAAGCAGTGGCTCCAAGAACAGAAATCTGCTAATGCATAAGTAGAAACCATTTTGTGTCATGGACTGGCTTAAAAATGGAAGTTGTGGACTGACCAGGGAAAAGGTGAGTCATCCTTCCTGTACTGGTGAAGAGAAGGGGAAAAGGTGACTCATCCTTCCTGTACTGGTTTTAGTGTTGGTTGGGGGTTTTTTTCCAGTTTGCTGCTTTTGTTCTCACTGGAGGTGGATGGAAAACTTCTTGACAGGAATTAGAAAATAAATCTGTGCTGGGTTCATAGTCTGGAAAAGGGCTTGTTGAAGCTGCTTTAAAAACCAGCACTATAGAAATGTTAGTAATTAGCTATGCTCTTTCATAAACAGTGTAAAACATGACTAAAGTGTCTGGGTGTCCTTGAAAAAAGCAGCAGGACATGGAGGTAATTCCCACTGCAGTGATCCCTGCAAAGCAGAGAAGGGATGGGAAGTCCAAGGGTTCGAGGAGCTGATTGCCTTGGTCAAGGAGGCTGCTCTGACATCTGCAGGCAAGGGTAGGTGCTTAACTGTATGGCTCATCCCAGTGGAGTGGTGTCTGGGAAAATTAATGCATAATTATGGATTCTGGTCATGTTACTGTAAAGGTTAAGACAATCCAGAGCACCTCTAAAAGTGCTGTCGAACCTCCATCTTGGAGACATTCAAAACTGCTGCTCCAGGCCTCAAGCAACCTGATTTAAGCAGAGTTTTGGACCAGATGTCCTTTCCAAACCCTGCTATCTTATGAGTTGACCACTTTTGCCACTACATTTAGCCCAAGGCCACCAGATTCCTGGAAAAGCAGACCATATTAACAACTAAATACTGACCAGGACAGTTAAAGATTGTTGGTGAAGCTGTGGGAAGATACTAAGAGAGTCTAGAAACAGAATGCAAGTTATTACAAAGGTGATGAGGGAAAAAAACAGGAGTCAAACTATTCCCAAGAAACTTTTTTCCTTTACAAACAGCATGAAATAAATGCTGCTCAGAAAAAAAAAAAAAAAAAGAAAAAAGAAAAAAGAAAATAGAAGAAGCTTGCTGTTTCAAACTTCTCCTCTTTGCTTTAAGACACCCAGTGTTAAGGGTAGCAAGTGGATAGACTGAGCACTTAGAAAAACTGGTAAAAGAGAATCTTGAGCAATCAAGAGTGGGCTCTGTGGTGAATAAACCTAAGGATACTTCGAATTTGTGAGGATCCTGAAATAAAAGTCTGAGGATTTTTCTTTAGCCTGCTACTGAGAGAGAAGCTGTGTTATTTTAGAAATTGGTGCAGAGATTGTGACATTTATCACACATCCAGGAAGACGGAAATTAAGTTTGAAGATGCTCTCCTGACTGAAGTCCATAAGGACAGATGTTTAAGGGATTAATACCACTCCATATGGCAGAGGGTCTCCTGCAGGATTACCAAGAAAAAGCAGTAACCAACTTCCCTCCCTCTGGCTGGCTGCTTCCTGCAAACCGCCATACTGCTCCTTTTGAACCAGGCAGGAGTTTTGACACTGAACCATTTAAGTGCTGTTGGGTGAACCTCCTGCGAGCCTTTGATTAGAGCAATGCAGTGCTCGTTAGATTGACTTGTTTTAACGTGTTTCCAATGCAGGAGAAAAGACAAATAATTAGAAGTAAACTCTGTGTTGCTGTTTCAGAAATTATGGCCCATCATTGTTTTGACAGTCTCTAAACAATGGCATAAATGGGCTGAGTAATGTGACCAAGCGTCTAGAAAAGCCTTATTCCAGAAAACAAAGATAGTAAATCACATGATGCCCCGTGAGATGGGTTGTTTTGCCAAATTAGTGCTTCAGGGGAAGCCAGAACACTTTCAGTAACTGGGATATTTCTTCATCAGTTTCAGACAAATTCAGGGTCACCACCGCCCCTTCTTCCCCACCTCCCACTTTGCTATTGTAATTTTTAATTGGTGGTATATATCAAAGGCTGGTGGTTATCTGTGTTTGCTGCCAGAGTAGCCTATTTTTTCCCTTTTTAAAGTGCTTAAAAAGCACTCTTGGGGGGGATGGGAAGCCTTTGGTGCCTCTTTTAACACCAGCAGACAATCCTGTAGAGTGAAATGCAGGCATTAAGAACCACGTAAGAGTAAAACATCACCAGGACAACCTTTCAATGTGTGTTGAATTTAAACCATTGATGATGCCCCACCCTAAGGTACAATTCTCTGTTTTGTACCATGTAAGATGGAGGACCAAAACACCAAGAAACTCAATAAGGACAATTTTTTTTTGGCATGACAATGCAACACAGAGCCTTTTGCATTGTGCCTCTAGCACTAGTGTTCAAAAGGGCCATGTGAGTTTCTGAGAAGATGTGGCTTTTTTGTGTGTTGGCAACTGGCTTACACTGATGTCCTGAATTTGTTCACCTTTGTCTAGGTATTAGCATCCGTGTTGTCTGGCAAAAACTGCCTGCTCTGACTGTGACAGCCTCGTACTGTGCATTGGAGCCTTGTGTGTTAGAGGCAAACGATCACCTACAACAAGCCCAAGGTGGATCAACCAGCTTATGCTACCTGCAAAGTTTTAAAAGACGTGATTTTGTCCTCCTTACCATGCAGAGAGATTTGTCATATAATTAATTATACAATTCAGTGCTGCTTCAGTATCCTCATAAACATGATCGCTTAGGCCAGATCAAGACTGGAGCACTGTTTTATTGCATATAATAACTCTACACTAACACAGCTAAAAAAATGTGACTTTTTCCATTGGGAAGGATTTCTTTTATTGAGACCTTCCTATAAATGTCTGATTCTGTTTCTCCATGACAGCCTAAGCTCTCTATTCCAGCTGCTGTCTTCTATGGAATGTGGCTAATAATAGCACCAGTAACAGCTGGACGATTAATTCCTTAACGACTGTTAAATGCTCTGGTATGAACAGAAGAGGGTTTCACCGTGTATTTCTCCTTGGTGTTTCTAGGTTGAATATGTTGTTCCTTGAAAGCAGCTGACTTCTGAATAGAAACAGAAACGGAAATTTTGTGGTCTATCTATCCCCTTCCCCTATTCATTTTGTAATAAGGCAAGGACTACTATGAAATATCTTAATTTTAATCCTGGATGACAGAATTTTGGATACAGGGCACATAATTTACAGGTTTTTCCAATGGTAGGCTGAGCAGGATTGGACAAAGACCATCAGTGCCACACAGGACCCTGTCCTGTCGTGAGCTGCCAGGGGCATTTTCATCTGCCCCAGACAAATCAGAGTGTGGAGAGACCTTTGGTTACCAACCTGCCTGCGCCTATAGGTGCCCATGGTTATGAACCATGGAGTGGGCTCATGCAGTTTCAAAAAGTCTGAGAGACAGAGTTTTTCTTGGCTGTTCAGGCTACCATGAGGATATTTAGAGGTTAACTGGCCATGCAGACATATTTGCAAGCATCTAAAAGTCCGGTCTGATTTCTTTATATTTAAATATAATAGGAAAATGAGGTACCATTGTCATGAAATCAGTATTTGACAAAAAATAACGAATGGAAAAAGAAGGAAACATTATAAGAAATGCATAACTTAATATATACACATCCTCAGACCGCAATACACCATTGAATCCTGACTTGCTTCCATGGTTTGAAGATTATACCTACAGATGCCACACTAAACCCAATTAGCTGTTTAGCCATTTGAAGTCCTGAGTTCACGCTGCTCCCATCCAGCCATTCCTTTTAGTGTCTGCCTGCTTTCCCAGCAAATGAACATGTGATTCATGTTGAGAAAGAAGCAGCATGGGAAACGTTCAAGCTCCGCTGTTGTGGGAATTACCCCATGTGGATGGCTGCATCTGGGCTGGGAGCTGCAGAAAGAAGAAAACCTCTTCTGTACATGTCTCTGTTATAATTTATATAAATAATTTATATTGCTCTGGCAAAAAGCATCCCTGCTGAAGCTCCAGACACACATGTGCAGTGGATGAGCAGAACATGGTGACAGTGGGACAAGCTGCAGCCAGTGATGAGAGTCCAAGAGATGAGGCCAAACCTGCTCCACAATGGGAGCTTTGCTCAGATGTTCTCCTGGTGGGTTTCAGTGGTGAGCAGCTGGGTGTTTCACAGTGTGTCCCAGCTACAGGTCTGCTCATTTTAGTGTCCCTGAAGGCTGGAATCCTCTGTGACAAAGCTGCTGGCAGTGGTGAGTGGGAAGGGTCCGCTTGAGTTTCAGGTTTGTCCTGGAGCTTCCCTCCTCTCCGCCAGCCTTGTGATGGGCTGCTCTTGGGATAGGGAGCTCGGCTCTGGGTCCCGCAGCAGCTCTCCCAGGACGGCCAGGACTTCTTGCAGGCCCTGGCCGGTGTGGGCGCTGCACCCCTGGAGCATCCAGCGGTGCCCTGCCAGCCGCCCTCGCTGCAGCATCTCCCCCAGCTCAGAAGGAGCCAGTGCTCCTGGCACCTCCTGCTTGTTGGCCAGGAGGAGGACGGGGATGCCAGCCATGCTGGGGTGGCTCAGGGTTTCCTCCAGTGCTGCTGCCGCTTCAGACAGCCGAGCCGTGTCTGTGCTGTCGATCACAAAGACGAGGGTGTTGATGTCCTCCAGGTAGTCAGGCCAGCTTGCCCGCAGGCTGTCTTGTCCACCAACATCCCAGAGGGTGAAGGATATGCCACAGGGTGTTTGCAGAGACTCCACGTTGAAGCCCACTGTCGGACAGGTCTCCACAGCCTGGCCGCTCTTCAGTTTGTAGAGAAGGGTGGATTTGCCAGCAAAGTTGAGCCCCAGCATGACAACTTGAGCATCTCTTTTTTTCCAGCCTTTGGAGATCAGCTTCCCCATCAAGATACTGCCGCAACTGTGGCAAACAAAAAAAAAAAGCAGCCAAAAAAATAAAAAGCAATGTATTTCCTCGATGATGTCAGTTAATAACAGAGTGCTCTGTCCTGCCTCTCTGAAAGAGCACCTTAGGTTTGCTGAAGAAAGACACAGGCAGCTTGCTTTTGCTTCTCTCTGCAGCTAAAATTAAGTGAGAAGTATTATTTATGAGGTGTGGAGCAGAGCCAGGGAGTGATGTTGAAAACAGCAGTTTCTATACCCCAGCTCCGCTGCCGCTCAATTCCGTTTTCATTCATGACCTGAACTGATTGGTGCAAAAGAGAGCTAACATTTTGCAGGAAGAGGTGGAGAGACAGTGGAGTGAGTTTCCTCCTCACCACATACATAAATAAATGAGCTGTTGTTCATTGGCTTCTCTAGGGGAAATCCACCCCTGCCAGGACAGGACGAGGAGGAACCCGGGTTTCAGACCAGGGTTCTCTGGGAATTTGCTGAATCACAGTTTGAGGGTGTGGATTTAAAGCATCTTGAGCAATAAGAAAACTGACAATTTTTCTGCCAATCTTATGTTAAAAAGTACGAAACAAATCTCTGTATCATTAGCTTTTACTACCTGTTGTGTGAGTGGTAATAATAGCAATTTTTAAAAACGCACACAAGCAGGTTTTTTAAATGTCCCATTGAAATATGGCTAATCAAAATGCCTTTTCTGGCATGAAAATCCGTAAAATTCTTTACATCAAAGTATTTACTACATTTTAACTTTTGTAAGTGAAGCAAAGTCATTCCTCTGTGGCTGAGAGGGTAAAAAATACCCCTTAAAAGAAGGGGAAACTGTTTAGCAAGCCAGCACCACTTGAACTTTACATGCCAGAAGCAAAAATGTGCTGATGTAACAGCTACCAGACTTGCCTGTGCAAGAGTGGCCAACAGAGTCCCAGCAAAGCCAGCAGTTACCTTCCTTATTGGTTGGGTTTTGCCTCTAAAAGGCTGCTCAGAGGTGTGCAGAACCAAAAGCAGCCGCAGACCTCATATCACAGCATTAACACAGAGCTGCCCTCTAGCCACCTTTATTTAAGAAGGAAATGTGATTCACCCCTGCTTCCCTGGGACCATGGAGGAACTTCCAGCGCCTCTGTGGGAGATGCAGTTTCCCCAGCAATAATCTCCACATGACAGCTCCTTGTCACAAGCCAGCATTGCTGGAGATGAAGTTCAGCACAGCAAGTGGAAGGAACTGTGGTCAGTGACCAGGTTGCTGGTGGTCACTGAGAGGTATATTTCTTCCTCTGGGGGCAAGATGTGTCAGGTTTTCACCTTTTAAAGGAAGGAAGATGAATGAGAAACAAAACAAACAAGGAGTCCAGCCCAGAGAGCCTGCATGGGATTGCAAGGGGTCCTACAGACCATGTCTTGCAAGATATTTCTGTGATACATGTCTCTCTCATAGTTAACCCACAGAGCTAGCTGGCACCAAGAGCCTCCATGAGCTTTATGCAACTTGTGCACGTGTAAGACATGTTGTTAGAACTGTAAGAGTCATAGAACACCAGGTTGGAAGGACCTTGAGGATCATCTGGTCCAACCCAACCTTTCATGGCAAAAGCACAGTCTGAAAAAAAGCTCAGCACCCTGTCCAGACAAATCTTAAAAGTGTCCAATGCTGGGGAAATCTACCACTTCCCTGGAGAGATTATTCCAATGGCTGATTGTTCTCATTGTGAAAAAGTGTCCTCTTGTGAACAATCGAAACTTCATGAAGAATAAATTGTACCCACGACTCCTCATCTTTTCTATGTGACTCCTTGCAAAAAAGGATTTTCTATCTTCTCTGTAGCCATCCTTTAAATATTGAAACATGGTGATAATGTCTCCACTAAGCCTTCTTTTCTCAAGGCTGAACAAACCCAGTTCTCTCAGCCTCTCCTCACATGTCAGGCTTCCCAGTCCTTTGATCACCTCAGTGGTCCTTCTCTGGGCTCTCTCCAGCCCGTCCACATCTATTTTGCATAGCAGGGACCAAAACTGAACACAGTATTCCAGGTGTGGCCTGACAAGCGCTGAGTAGAGTGGGACAATGTCTTCTTTATCTCTGCCGGGGATGCCGTTGGTGATGCACGGAGTCCAAACCGAGTCTCCATTTGAACTTCCATGAGTGACATTCTCCTCATCATGGCTTCCATTGCCACAGCAGCAAGTGCTCAATCCTATTGACCTGCTTGTCCACCAGCACCCTGAGGTCCCTTTCCACAGAACTACTCTCTAGCCAGGTAGATCCCAGCCTGTGCTGCACTCTTGGAATATACTTTCCCTGGTGCACGGTCTTATACTGGTCTTTGTTGAATTTCATGAGGTTCCTGCTAACCCACTCTTTCTTCCAGTCTGTCCAGGTCTTCCTGCAGGATGGCTTTCCCTTCCAAAATGCCCACTTCCCTGCTCAGTTTGGCATCATCAGCAAATCTCATGAGGGTACACTTGATCCCATCATCCAGATCACTGTCATCAGGCTCAAGGTTAACTCAAAAGCCAAGGCTTATTTACAGCATTTGTCACAGAGTAATCTAACAGTAGACATGCAACATCACACATGTGATAAATCGTACAGTGTACGTTCATGTGTGGTCTTCTCTAAAACCAGTCTATAAGTACAAAAATGGCAGGAAGCTCCCTAGATGGGAATAAAAATGTGCACTGGATTTTGGCCCTTCAGGGGACTGTTTGCACACCCTAAAGTGTGTGCTGCTGCCTGACAGTTATCCTTCTGTCCAAGTTCTTCATTTTTTAAAAAAAGTTATATTGTTGTGTGGCTCCTTATTCTGTTTGTTCACCATTTTGGGAAAATCTTCCTTCACATATTGCATTGTACTTTAAGATCAACGTGGTTGGTATTTTTAGACACACCAGTGGGTCGAGTGAACTGTTGCTTGATCTTTTTGTGTTTCTTCTGCCTTTGCTACTGCTCATCTTCTCTAAGACTTGATAGGTAGCTGTGACACAAACCTGTTTCATCTGACCAGACTTTCATAGTACTATAATTTATTTTAAGTAAACTAAAATATAGATACAGGAAGCAAGGGTGGAGATTCTACCATTCAATGAGCAACTGAGTATTTGAAATATGATGTGATGGAGTCTTGATTGCATCACTCTCTCACATGCTACAGAAGAAGGCTGCTTCTAAAAAAAAAAAGAACCAAGAAGAGAAGGGGAAAAAAAGAAATAAAGCCAGAAAAAAGGATGCAACAAGGGCACAGTTTTATTGATGATTTCCTTCAGGTTTTCTATGGCATAGAATACAGTAATTCATGGGCAAATACAGGAAACTCTATATTCCTTTTATTGTTTTCCATGCTTATACCCTGTGTATTGAACTGCAGCCTATTTTCTTTCTTCATGCCAATTATTCCAAATACAGGGTGCAAACTGTGCCTACAGAGTCTGTTTCACCCACAGGTATGTTACAAAAGCATAGTATTTCCACTAAATAATATATAGGAGCAAATGCAAATCTGCTTAAGAAAGAATGAAAGAAAAGACCGTAAAAGCAGACAAGATGAGTTTTGAGTGAGTCTATTGCTGGAGTAGAAAGGCCAAATTCTAAATTGTTCAGAAATTGTGTTCAGAGACAAGGACAACCCCTATCCCAGCTACGTTTTCCGTGGACAGAACAAATGTTTTTGTCTCATGTTTCATGTCTCCAGATTCTCAGGAGCAAATGCAGTGCTTACTAATTCCATTTATAGTGTCATAGAATTTCAGTCAATTTATTTCTTTGCTGTTTTTTATGCATACATTCCCTGTTTCCTAGATAATTATCACAAAGAGCAATAATTAGAATTAGTACTATAGGACACAATCCCTCCTCCTTCCTGTGCCTTAAATATTCCAGTAACTGGGATTTTGTCCTGATCACTATATTCACTGTCATTTTGTCCAACTTATGTCACTTCTTTAGAAGGCAGCTCCAGGAAGACAACCCTTAGCAGAGCCAGGATTAACAGGTGTAGACCTAGTCCTTACTGTGAGTGTTCCTCTAATGGCATCTACTTGGAGCAACAAGTAGATCTCAGCCCAGCAAAGGCAGAGCATGCCTCCCCATCCAGACGTGCTTGCATCTCTGAGAAAGGTCACCAACCAAGCCACAACTCACCCAGCCCTGCCCATGTTTCCTGCAGGATCTCCTCACTATATCATCTGTGGAAGGACCATCAATGGAGGGGATGTTCAGACTAGCAGCTGGTGAAGAAGCCTGCTGGGACTTGAAGGAGGCCCTGGATGCAGGTGGATGTCTTGACCTGGATAGCCCACCTGTCTCTGGCTGACAGTCATCTTGAAGCGGACTTCTTCTGAGTTTGGCCTGTGAGAGCTCCTTGCAGACCTGCAGGGGATCGCTGGATTTGACCTAGCAAGGACCCCAAGATAAAATCACAGAAAAGTCAAATGCGATGGTTCAAGCTTAGAGAAGTTTGACCTTTTTCTTTTCTGCATCCTGGTCCATTCCTCTTGTTTTGCCCCTCATTTCTGGCATGTCCACAGAAAACTCACCCAGTACTCTCCTGCTAACAGACTGGTTCACTTGGCATGTGCCCAGGAAGCTGCCTGTTCCATCAGGGTCAATGGGTAGCTGTGAGAGCCAGCAGCTGAAGGCAAGCTGCTTACTCCCGAGACAAATTCCCAGAGGCTTGAAAGATGGCTTAGCATAGTCTGAAGGCTACACAAGACTGCCACAGGCTTTAACATGCCCCAGAAAAGCTTGCCTGCAATGATGTCTCTTGACAAGATATGACTCAAAATTGTACCAATACCCAAAAGTTCAGAGCGACAAGATTCACACAACAAAACACACAGCAGACTTAAGCACCTGTCCTTCAGGTGCTCATCAAACACTCTGAGAGAGATGCTGGTACCTCCAGGGCATTCCTGGTGGGGTTGGAAATAGGACATTGTTCTCACAGCCCCACTCATCCTGTGGTCTTTGTTTTCCCCTTTGCTTCTCGGGACAAACATTTGATGAAGGAAAATGCTTTTTTGGTAGCATAACTGGCAGCTGATATGCTGTCAGCCGTGCAATTATCACAGTTAACTCTTCCCAGTAGGGAATGACTCTAGCTGGAAAGCACAAAAAGTCACCTACTATGCCCTCACTGATGCCATGTCACAGTTTTCCACGGAGAAAACTTGGCCCTTGTCTATTCTCAGTCCCCACCTGTTTGGCCTGCTCAGATCCCTGTGTTGAATGATGGCAGCCCATAGGACATAAACATGTGCACAGGTGTGAGGTCCTGCTCAACACAGCTGGGCCTGGATGTTCATTTGCTCTACATGTCAGAGCACCCTGCTGACAGTGAGATGGACAAACAGCAAGAGAAAAAATAGAGCTTGTGGTGCCTACCAGTTGCCCAAAGGTGTTTGGCCAGGAGTGTTTGGCTAAGCTCCAAGGAGAAGAGCTTACTTCTGAGCCCTGCTTTGCATAACAACCTCACAAGTTGCCCCTCACTTCATAGGTTTTGATTTGAAAACTACAGGACGTGAAATCTCACTGAAAGACCTTCCCTACACATGGCTATGGCCTCCAGCAGCCGCCTGCTTGTGATGAGTTCTGTGGCACGACAGCAGCTCAGCTCCTTCTGTGATTGGGCTCAGTGTTCAAGCAGGTTGAATGAACACAATGAGCTGTTCCTCACACCTGGAATTGTCAAGAGGGCCCAGGTCCAAACAGAGTCTTCATTTGAACTTCCATGAGTGACATTCTCTCAATTGTGACCAACCAGGGCTGCCTGAAACAGCATCAACCACAACATGGCATTGATTTGTCTGTCCTTAGACCTCCTGAAAAGACATGGTATGTGCTCCAGCGTATCTGGGAGAGGTCTGATGCTTTTTTTAGTGACCATTTCCCTGTTTTCAATTTCTATATGCTTCATACAGCTAGAACAGAAAGTTCTTGAGGAGATGTCAGGACCCTGAGAGCCTCAGACCAGTCCTTTTCTCAGGGAGATGCCTGATGCCTGGGGCTGGGCTGCCCCTGCATGACCCCCAACCTGCCTGCTCCCTGGCAAGGGACAGTGGGAAAGGTCCTGGCTGTCAGATCCTGCCATGACTCCCTTTTGGAAGCCTTCATTGCACTCTGACAGCGAGGTGGATGTGAAGAAATATGGCAAAGAGCAAAGATTTTTTTTTTCCTCACGTTCTCATCTCTTAGCTGGAAGGTGCTGCAACAGCTGGCAAGGAAAGGAGAAGTACTTCCCTTGTTTCAATTTCTGTTTGAATTACTATGTCTTCTGTATATGACTGTAGAATATTTTTCATAAATACTGTTACTCTAGTCTCTGAATTTATTATTTCCAAAGCTGGTTAGAATTTTACCAGGATGCAGGCCCTCTCTGTAGATTCATGTATTCAAGTGCTGCCCAAATTGTTTTATTTTTTTCCACATAAATTGGCAATGCTCTGTATTCTTCTGTCTATGCCACTTATGTCTTAAATTCACAGATTGCTTCACAGATTTCTTCCTCCTTGACCCCTAATATCTTAGCTTTATCTCCTCAGGGCAATTCAAAACTAAGCTTCTTTGGCATCCTTACCTATCCTGACACCATCACTCTCTTTCCTGAAACAACTCATTAGCTCTTCTTCTTACAGTTGGTCTCTATCCCAGCTAGGGTCATACACTCATCTATGCTACACGCTGCATACATGTCATTTTCACGTTAGAAACTAGTTAAAACACAGCTCTGACTATCTGGAAAGGCCTTAATGCCAATTCTTCGTTATTCATAATGTTTGTAGTGGGGAAAAAAAAAAAAGAGCAAAAAATGGGTACACTTACAAAAATATCCATGTTAGGCGTGCCAAAAAGAGGCTTTTATTCCATCCTCTCCCATATCCTACTATTTGCTCCTCCATTTGTGAAAGCCATGAAGCAAAGACTGGCTTTTTGCTTTTTAGTATTCCTTCGGCTGCTAGCAAGAGGAAGCCCTACAGAGACCATCTAATGATGCTTAACCATACTGACTACCTGCACTAAATATAATACAGGTAATACCTTATCTGTTACTTCTATGGGACGTAAAAGTTATACCTTGTAGGTATGCTGATGAAGTTCATCTCTCTAGATTAGTCTGGAGGAAATTCTGCTTTGCAATACACAAATCCAGTTCCCCTTAAGGCAGCGTTCCCTCATTCCAGTTCCACAGGCAGAAACAGTAATTAAAATGAAAACGTAAGCATGGACCTGAAAATGTGCTTTGCACAACTTGCCAGGCTCCAAAGCAACAGTGGAGTCTCACTCTCAGTGCTCCTCAAATTCAAGGGATGCAAGGTTTTATTTTATCATTTGTTTATAGTTTTTGTCTTAGCTTGCATGTTTAGGACATCTTATACCAATAAAGGAAATTGACTGAAAAGATACTGGAAATTATCAACGAGAATAAAAGCTACAAACTGATCTTTATTACATTTCTGTCTGGTAAAACAGATGAAAGCAAGAAAACCTCACGAAATTTCAGAAATTGCATTTTATCTGTTTGGCCACAGTGTGTCAATGTTTTCCCACACATTTCTCAATGGAGGAACCATCTGCAGTGGAATCAACTCCTGCCAAACAGATGTCAGAGTGCCAGCTTTGATTTAGGGCAGGACTTAGAGCCCTTGGGCCTTTAACACCCTTCTGCAGCTGGATCACTTTGAATGAGATTTTGCTGAACAACAGCTATATATAATTTTTCTGTATCCACAGGAAGATGATGGTAAGGACAGCAGAACAGAG
Source organism: Lepidothrix coronata (assembly GCF_001604755.1). Lineage (NCBI taxonomy): Eukaryota > Metazoa > Chordata > Aves > Passeriformes > Pipridae > Lepidothrix > Lepidothrix coronata. The sequence continues at coordinate 2,843,743 of NW_016690228.1, read as the reverse complement.
ATGGAATAAGATGCCAGTTCCATGCAGGTCACATTTAGCTCCAGATTGTTTTCACATCAGATGTAGCTGGCATCATATCCTAGGATTCTGCAGTTGGAGTGAACCAGTTCACAGACTGATGGAAAAAACAATGCTTAGGGAAGAAAGAAAAACTTCAAAGAATTTTCTTCCTTTAATATCCTTTAACAGGTCGCTGATGGTTGCCACCACGATTCTTCACTGTTTGTGGTCACTTACAGAGTTGCAGGTGCAAAACAGACCTTTTAATCTACAACTGACAACATTATAAATTCCCCTGAACTTGGATTTATCTATGACTTATGCACACCTTTGTGATCTTTGGTTTTGGCAATGCATCCTTAGGAATGAAACTGCAGATTCAGGTTGCTTTAGGGTTTGGAGTGTAACTCCATGCCATGCTATCATCCATTGTGAATCTCAAGTGTTCTCAGTCTGGTCACTAGAGAAAAGCACTTCATAGTCACCTGCTACAGTTATCAAAAGAGGTGTAAGCTGAGACTGTCAGTGTAAGAGAGAGGGTTCAGCATCTGAGCTAACCCACCAAAGTCAGCAACACACGTTATCTGTACACTGTCTTAGGCAACAATTCCTTTCGTTCTAAAAATCTTGTCTCTGAATAGCATTGCTTTGCCTGGTTGGCCTATTTAATTTAATGCTTTCATAACATTTCCAGTCGGTCATAACTTTCCCAAGATGGATATCAGGTTTCATAACCCTTTTCCTTCTAGAAAAAAAAAAGTTAGAGGAGGGTTACTTTTTGTTATTGCTGGCTTTTACAAAAAGCCACATTGAAAGAAAAAGAACTGAAACCAGTTATTTGCGAGATTATAAAATTACTTTTGCTCCACACAGAGCACTTTTTTAGCTGCTTCAACTGCTTGTAAAGCTCAGAGACAGTATAAACTGCCTGCAACCACTGTTTAGGGACTTATTGCACCCTAAAATTAGGGTGACAAGTAATTAGTGATAACTAATAAACGGAACACGAAGTTATGTGAATAAAAAAAAGACTGAGTGGGGGTTTGTGTTCTGGTACTTGTTAAAACAACTGGGTTTCTGCATATGGTAACTAAGCAGGGCTGTCCTACAAAACTAGGTAAGATCACAGCTCTGTTTACGCAGCTCCACATTTGCACCATTTCCTAGCAATGCAGGAAAGGCCGTAGTTCTTGACAGACAATTCCTTCGCAAAGCCACAAACACAAGCAGAAAACAACTGTTGTGTATGTTCCCTTTCTGGCTCTCTGGGGCTTCCCATGGAGGCTCTGATGACACTTGTCCACGTATCTTATTTCTGCCTTCTCTTTGTGTTGCTCCAGAATTTGCCCAACCTATTCAGCAGTACCTCCTTGGTGCCAGCAGCACAGTAAGCAGCAACTTGGCAGGAAAAATCTCTTTTTACCCCAGACCTACCACTGTGCTTTCCTTGCCTCGTATTCCAGGGCAGAATTTCTTCAGCATCACTGATTCCCTCTCACAGCAACCCATCCACACTTGATTCCTGGGTTACTGAAATTGATTTTTCTGTTCCCTTTTTTTTTTTAATTACAACTTTTTTTAACAGTTTTCTCCTAAATATACGACCCCCAAAAAGAGATTGATATGTCCAGGGGGCTCGACACTAGTGCTTTTTGTTTCAGATCAATCAGCTCCCCACTCGCTGCAGCCTCCAGCTGCCTTCTGACCCTTCCCACTGTTGGGAAAAAGAAGTAAATTTTGAGAAAAGTGGAAGCCATTTCCTGCTAACAACTTTGTGTTAACAAAAGATGTCTCTTGGGAAGGCTGGTGTCCAGTCTTCCCTTTCCTGGATCGTCCCACATAGCTCTGTCTCCTTGATCTGCAGGTGTTGAAACAGAGCAGTAAAGTGTCAGGCTCGTGCCAATGTAAGGTATAGGAGGTGTTTATATAGTGTTATATTAACACATCTGAATGAGGAGAAGTTGCTGTGTGACTGTGTTAGAAGACCCTTAGCCCTGTCTCTAGGATCCAGCTGGTCTCAGGCATTACAGGCACCAGCCTTAGGCACAACCAGCACAGATCCTGCCAAAGCTCTGCTGGGTTCTGTCGGCCTGTGGCCAGGGTAGGAAGCCCGGGAAGAACGCAGCCCCACCTCGCTTTTCCCTCGGCTTCGCACTAGCGAGGATGTAGGGGCAGACAGGTGCCATCAGTTTGGGAAGGGCATAGAGGTGCTGGAGCAGGTCCAGAGCAGGCAACGGAGCTGGTGAAGAGTCTGGAGCACGGTCCGATGAGGAGCTGCTGAGGGAGCTGGGGGTGTTCAGCCTGGAGCAGAGGAGGCTCAGGAGGACCTTATCACTTACTACAACTACCTGAAAGGAGGTTGTAGTTAGGTGGGGGTCGGCCTCTTCTCCCAAGTAATAAGTGGCAGGTTGAGAGGAAATGGCTTCAAGGTGTGTCGGGGGAGGTTTAGATTGGGTATTAGGAGGAACTTCTCCACAGACAGGCTGATTAGACACTGGAATGGCGGTGGAGTTACCGCCCCCGCAGGTGTTTAAGAATGTAGCACTCAGTGCCATGATCTAGTTGTCTCGGTGGTGCTCAGTCACAGGTCGGACCCGCTGATCCCAGCGCTCTTTTCCACCCTAATCGACCCTGCGATCTCGTGATACGCCCCCCGCTGAGGGGGGCGGGCGTCACGTGCCCCCACACCCTCAGCGCCCAATAGGGAGGGCGGACCCGGCCACGTGATGAAGCGCGCGCGAACGGTCAAGAGGGAGGGCGGGGGGGAGGCCCCCCCACCGCTCCCGGCGAGTCACGTGATGCGGCGCCACTCTGCCCCCCCCAACCCCCTCCCGCCGTCGTCACGTGGGCGGGCGCCGCCGGTGGCGCGCGCGGCCCCGACGGCCGTGAGGGGCAGGGGCAGCGGCTGCGGCGGCGCCGGGGCGGGACCGCGGGGGCCGCGCCGCGCCCAGGGGCCGGGGGGAGCCCGCCGGGAGCCCGCCGGGACCTGCCGCGGGCACTGGGTGAGAGCAGCGGGCAGCGCGGGCCGAGCGGTCACCGCGGCGAGGGGCCGCGGGGGTGGCTGTGGCTGTGCCCGTGCGGAGCGGGAGGGAGAGGAGAGGGAGTGGAGAGGGAGAGGGTCCTTCTCGCCTCAGCAGCGCTGCGGTGGGCACCCTCACTCGCGCTCTGTCGCGCCGCCTGCGAGTTCCTCCCCACAGCTCCCTGGGAGCCTCTTCCTGTGTGTCCTTAGCGCAGTACGCGCTTAATGCATTGTGTTCTTACAGCCTTCTGGTGGCTTGTTTGTTTATTCATTTTTGTTTTTCTGTTTCGTGATGCCTCGGTTCATCCTTCGCTGTCGTCGCCGGCTTCCTGAAGGCTGAGATATCCGGCTCGTTGGAAAAACACAAACGCAAAGGAAAAACTCAGTGCTTTCTGTTTCTCCTCACCGGGCTTTATATGAACTGCTAAAGCGTTTCTTCAGGTTTTTAGCGCGCTTCCTCCAAATTAAAGGAATATTTTTTTTTTAAGGAGATTGTAGAGTTCTAATTTAGAAAACTCTTCTCCTAAATTAAATATTGAAGGAATACTTGCCTTTTTTTTTTTAAAAAAAAAAGCAACTCGCAGAGTTCTAATTTAGAAAGTCCAAATGACCCCTTTCAGAAAGCGTGTTGTCCTCTGTTGGCGAAAAGTAAAATGGGCTTTAATCGTTCCAACACACTTTGGGATTACTAAAAGAAGGTGCTAAACATCATAAATGGAAACGTGTGTTTGAAGCACAAAGTTTTTTAGGAAAAACTTGGGAAGATGTTTGAAAGATGTATTCGTTCTTTAGAGCCTTGATATGATTGTTTACCTTTGAATGCTTATCTCTGTATGCATCAGATTGAAATATAGGTATTGCTTTAAAAGATGTCCTCAGTAAATAGCTTTGATAAGTTACAGTAACGGCTCAGCATAAAAAAGAAAAAGCATGTTGTGGTTGTAATTACAGTTTTGTTGTGGTGGGTGGATGCCTGAAATACTATTAAGGGTTGTTTCCTATGGGCAAAACAGCCACGTTTAATAGCGTTCACGTGCGTGGTGCTTTTTGCTTGCTTGTATTTCGCTCAGCTGGTTGCTTAAAGCAGGTCTGGTTGTCAGTCACTTTTTTCCTTCCTTGTATTGCTCATAAAAGGCATCCGAAAATAAATTGTGCAGAGGTTCGAACCCATGGGTTTTGCCATAGAAATCTTGCTTTATGTAAGGTCCAAGGAAAGTAAGTTGAGGCATGTGATTTCAGGGAGTGCGGTATCTTTTTGTTGGCAGGGGGAGAGCCTCAGTAACATCATTTGGTTCACACATCTGATTAATGTTAATAGTATGTATTGTTTCCATGTTCTTTCTCAGTACTGAAATATGAGATTCAAAACAGCAAACAGACTGGAAAAAAACATGGGGAAGATTAGTGGTATGTCTAGGATTTAATTCTCCCTCAGTTGAGGTGTACTTCAAATTAAAAAAGGATTAAGTGTGCCAGTCACTTTGTGTTGTTCTAAAGCCAGATATCCAAGCTTTTGTGTTCTCACTGCTGTCCATAATTCCCATAGACAATTAGGAGAAACGAAGGCCTGAGCCTGCAGTTTCCCTTTGTGCAGGAGTAGGTCTGCCTAGCTGGAATAAACTGCAACACTGGAGCCTGAGGAAAGAGTGAAACAAACAAATGTGCAATTATGTTCAAACAGTCAAAAGGGGATAATCTTTGAGGAGTTAACTATTGGTTTTTTTTTTGCGATGACAATTAGTACTGTGTGCCCTGTAGGATGTTGTGTTAGGCTATTGTTCTCTCCAGCATTGCTTTATTTAGCTGAACTATAAACTCTGTAGAACTTTATCTAAAATCATTTTAACAGAACATTTTGTAAACACTGCCATTTTGGAGGTCTTTTCAAGTCAGGGATCCATGTTTGCCTGCATGCATCACTCAGAGTCAGCTTGCAGGCTTTTTATTTAGAAATCAAATTAGTGAGATGTTAAATGTGTAGGCAGCAGTTGAGTACAGAATTTTTGAGGGGCTTATGTCTCTGAAAGCATGTGACTTGTTTTAATTGTGAGCAGATGTAGATGTCTTTCCCCTAATGCTGGTGACTACTCCGAGGTTAGTTTCTTTTTTTATCACAATATGTGGCCAGTTCAGTTTCTCTCTTTATAAGTCATCCTTTTTTGCTTATTTTTAGCCTTGCTGAAGTTCAAGCAGTCCTCTCTGTTTCTGTTCCTGCTTGGATACCGGGGTTGTTGGATCCTTTTAGAGATGTCAGAGCCGTGAGAAGAGGTGCTGTTGATGTAAACTCCCTCTGCTGGTTAGTTCGGCAGCAGAAATGAAGCTTTGTGGTGTACAATTGTTTACCACTGTATCATGCAGCAGAAATTAACAGTTGAGAAGTGACATACAGTGTTTCTAAAAGCAACTAGAGCACTCAGTTTAAGCTCGGGAGTTTTATGCCTATAAGGCTTTTAATTGCAATCAGCCTAAAAGCTGTGTGTTGATGAGTGACAGATACTCCTTAGAACCACTGCTGCCTTGTTGCATGCAGAATCTAAGCAATAGCTTGAGACCTAATATATTGAGACAGCTATTAGCATGCAGGTTAAAATCACTACTTGGGTTCCATCTGGTACAGTTGCTACTACACTGCACTTAAAAATTTCTCAGTTAAGGTGCAGTCTTTGCACAGTGTGTGCAGGCCCAGGTGGTTATCAGGAAAAGTAAACAACTGTAGGTCTCTTTGACGCACTGCAGGAAGGGTGAGTGAAGGACGCTGGGTGTCTTTCTTCTACTACTTGCAGTGACAGGACTCCTGGATCATCAGCCTTTTGTAGCAAGGATTTGCCCAGAAGGAACTCTGGACATGCCTGTGTCTGCCCCCTCTGCTCCCTCACAGATTCAGGCAAATGTTGAGGATGAAGTTTGAGTGTGATTGGTGTGAGAGGTCAATCACAGTATCAGAGAGTGTCTATTATTTTAGAAAGTATGTCTTAGAGGGTGCTACCATCAATTTGGTTTCAGTTTTGATAACACTGAGTTGCTTGCCTGACATCTCTATTTACAATCCTTTATTTAAAAAATAGATTCTCCAAATACTTTTCTCTCACTGTAGACTTTTTTTCCCCCCTTTCCTGTGTCCCCCAGAACTTTTATTGAAAAATGAGAAATTGGCTAAGGTTGTAGAGGAATGCATCTTTAGGGAGGAAAAGGTGGTGCTTCTGCCTCGGTTAGGCAATTACTTTCTGTGGAAAATAAGTAGCTGAATTAACTTTCTATGCACAGTTAAAGTTAAGAAACAGTAGTCCGTGTGTAAGCCCCAGAACTCTCAAGTTTGTTATTTCAGTTGTTTAGACATAAGCATAAAGAAAAGTAGCTTCATTTGCTACTGTAGAAATGTTGCAACTGAGTGATGATAGGTATGCCAGCAAATGGTGAAATCTAAGGACAATAGTTAATATCTCAAGAGGAGGGGAAAGGGGTGTGTCTTTGGGGAGAGACAATAGGTATTACAGTAAAGGTGAGAGAGGTTTTTTTGTTGTTTGGTTGGTTTAAGGATTTTTGTGACTCTTCATTGGTTGCTAAACCTGGATAGGCTTTAGGATTGAGATTTATTAAAGAAACTAGCCTGCCAGTGGCAGATAACTTATCACTGAAAACCTTTTTGGGGAAATCCTTAAATAACTTTTTAGGATTGTAGGAACAGTTGAAATCGAACAATTGAAACAGCTGAAGATTACAGCATTGTTTTAGATAAAGCAATGTTAACACCTGTTAAGTATTGTAAGGTCCTTCATCTGTGGATGGAGTTCATTGCTCATGTCTTCAACCTGGAAAGGCTTGTGTGCTTGAAAGCTTTTATCTGCCAGTATTAGTTTGTCTGACAAGATATCAGGTTGAGCTTTGAGGTATGGGAAATGCAGCGTAACTTGCTTAGGTTTTGGAAGTGCTTGGAAAGGTTTTGCCATAGAAGTGGTTAACTGAGTCATGCAGAGGGGAAAAGAAGCCAAGTGGATTAAAGACCTAGTGCAAAGATCAGGAAGGGCAGAACATTTTAAACTGGTTCCCTTTAGAGTAGAATAGGTTCTCAGAGTGCTATAAAACTTGTTAATTTGCTAGGACATTCTCTATCAAAATAACATTTTGTCTTCATGTCTTAAATTCACAGGGCATGTTCAAAATAAATTCAGAGAAGAAAATATTTTTCTTAATATCCACTTTATGACACATCCATGCATTGTCAGTTGTATTTCTATGAGGCAAATTAAATAGGTAAAGTCAGAAGGGACAATTACTTGGTCTGCTCAAAATAAGAAGTCATTGCTGTTTCCTTATAATTGATTGATGGTGTCATATGTTAAAAGATTTGCCAAAGTGAGGTAACAAATCTTAGCAGCTAACTAGCCTGTGTTTGTAACTGGACTAGAAATTAAGAAGGCTTAAAAGCATTCAAATCTGTTTAGCTGTGTAGAATGTGCTGTGGTCTTGGCATCAGGTAGACTTTCAACAAATCAATTTGCCATCTGGAGGTTTCAGGTGTTTTCAAGACCTGCGTCAAATGTGAAATGCAGAGTGAAGTTGGGCTCTAAGTGAGAGAAGTGCCTGTAGAGCAGTGCTGGGTTTGTTGGATCCAGGCTATGAAATTTGATCAGGAAGCAACCCTGCCTGGGTTTTGTTTGTGTTGGTTTTTTTTTGTGGACATACTTCCACGCTTACCTTAGTGTTTCTCAAACTTTTAAAAAAAAAGTAATAATAATAAAAACAATAAACTCCTTTCTTCCAAGAGATGTCCTGTTATTTCTGGAATGACTGCTGGTGTTATATAGTTTTCTGAAGCCAACTCTTGATTGTCAGTACAGTTTTGAGAACCAAGTATCAGAAGCAAAGGGAAAGAGGCTCTCTAGGTGTTCTCGCTGTTGTCCATTTCTGATACCCAGGCATTATGAAGAAGTAACCTGAACAGAGCAAAGAATAGAGGGATTGGGTTGCACTGGAGCAAACAAATGAAAACGAGATAACTAAATGTTAATGAGAGCATGCCATCTAGATAGAGACTGCATTTCTTACCTGTTGCATGATTCTCTAGCTCTTTGGTTTATACTGTTTTATTATGTGACTTGTCACTGGCGTTCTGTGGAATTCTCCACCTAGCGCTCTCCTGATTCACAAGACGTGCTGATACCCCTGAGCGTGGATCATAGGTTGTGTCAGAATCCCTTCAGGGTACGAGCCGTGTTACGGTTGTCATGTGCAGGATTGAATGAATGCCTGGGTGAACTCTCTGTTAGTGCTGACTGTCAGCTTTGCTCTTGAGCTGCTGCAGTTGTCCTGAGGAAACTGGGAAGAGGGAGCATTATAGAAGGATGGATTGTATACATCCGTGTTCATTGGAAAATGATCTCTATGCCCAGATCTCTATACCAATGTTTCCAGCTTTTAGTGAGATCCAGCATGTTTCTAAAAAAGAGATTATGACAGTTTTAGTTACTTTTCTCTGATATGTATCACTGCATAGTTGCACAGGCTCATGAGTTTGCCTCATGCTTTCCTGCTCTGACAAATATTTTTTGACCATAATGAGAGCTTTTGATTGTACAAGACATGGCAGATTTAGGTCATGTGCACAACAGCTCCAGCCTCATTTTTATTTGCAGGTTTCACATATATGTCAGTTGCTTGCTTACATGGCATATGTAAGTTGTAGGGATATAAAAAATTTCATAACTGAAAATTTTATAAATTTGAATTCCAACTGCAATCACCTCTGAAAATTCCCTCAGAATTCCACTCGACCACCAGTGGATATTTGCTAGATAACAATTTTTTTAGTAAGTTTGCTTGTAGAACAGCAGATGTTCAGTTATATTGAATACAGTTTACTTCAATACTCTGCTAAGAAAAGGTCTGTTCTTCCAGTGACCTACTAGTGACTTGCTGTTTGTTCACCTAAATACATGGAAATATGTATTTCATACAGAACAGGGTGTTTACTCTTAGAAGCACCTGTCTTTTTTTCCATATAAAGGGATTTACCTTATTGCCTATTGATAAAAGTGCAAAATATGCTTTTTTAATGGGCTTTTTTTTTTTTCTTCTTGTTATAGCAATGTCATCCTGCTCATAGGACCCTCATGACACACAGCAGCATCATGGTGGATGTAGGCAAGTGGCCAATATTTACCTTACTGTCACCTCAAGAGATAGCATCCATTCGGAAGGCGTGTGTGTTTGGAACATCGGCCAATGAAGCTATTTACATAACGCACAATGATGAGGTGAGGCTGCAGTCAGGTGGGAAATGCACTCTACAGCTACTTGTTTTCAGAGTCCACTGAATATTTGTGTGAAATTTGCGTTTTTCAAAACATGCTGGATGTAATGTTTAATAGTACGGTTCCTGCAAATAAAAACTGCAAATAACTTCCAGGCCTGCATGAATCTGAATAATCCAGATTCATCAGTTAACTTCCAAAGTGTCCTAATGCTGACTCCTGTAGTTGTTAATTTTCATGTGGGAAGTTTCTGGCCTCTGACGGTCTATGGTAAAACTGTCCCCCAATTTATGAAGACCTGGGTATTACCACATCTGTGCATACCTGAGCGTAAATTGTTAGAAGTGAATATTCCTTTGTTTTTCAGGTATTTGTTTTTGGACTGAATTGCAGTAATTGTTTGGGAACTGGAGATAATCAGAGCACAATAGTACCAAAGAAATTAGAAGCCTTATGCGGAAAGAAGATCTCCAGTCTCAGTTATGGAAGTGGACCCCATGTTGTACTTTGTACTGAAGGTAGAAAATTAACCTTGAGTATAGAAACATAAGTTAGTGATTTTAAGTTTCCACTTGCATTTAACAGGAATGGATTAAGGTGTAATTGTATTAAATTGTTAACTGGGTAATGTACACTAAGGGGCTCTGATGAGTCTTAAGTAGATCTAAGTGGATTTTGTAATAGGTTGCACTCGTAGCATTTCACTCTGTCATTTATGATATACTCTGTTTTACATATGCACTTTCATTTCCACAATAAATCTAGAGGTTATACTGTGATATATGCATAAAAGAAAGTATATGATTTTTTTAGTATACAGATGATTCTTGTAATAATTTCACTATTTGTTAACATCCATTCACTTTCATCTTGGTGTGTTTGCTGATATCTTAGAACTTTGTATTAACTTCCTTGGAATTTTTTTGGTGGTTTTCATCACAAATATTTTTGCAGATGGTGAAGTGTATGCTTGGGGACATAATGGTTACAGTCAGCTTGGAAATGGCACAACCAATCAGGGCATTACTCCTGTTCAAGTTTGCACAAATCTGTTAATAAAGAAAGTGGTGGAAGTAGCTTGTGGCTCTCATCATTCCATGGCGCTGTCATTGGATGGGGACGTAAGTTGAAATCTGTTCAAATCTCTTAATTTCCTTCTTGAAGTGAATAGTGTAGGTGACTTTACAGTTTGAACTTGTCTGTACAGGGTAGTTACAAACATTACCTTTTCTCCTGCTGCCTCAAACTGGGGTGTCCTATTCTTCAGAGCAGACTTAAAAAAACCCTAAAAAAACCCCCAAAAACCCCTAAACAAACCCAAAACGAAAAACAAAACAAAACCACAGAAACTACCAAACCCCAACCACAAAAACAAGGGAATAAAAACTTAGTAAACCTTATGTCTTTTGTCTGCTGTATGTCTCACAGGGTGAGACCGGAAAGCTGTGCCACTTACAGGTGAAAGAATGGTTCGTAAGGTGAAAAATGTAATTTATTTGCTTGCAGTTGTGTTAGTTAAGGGGTAAATTGAGTTGTTTGTATTTACTAGTTTAGCATTTACTTGGTTTCTTGCAGTATTCGTGATTTGTAGACTGGTACTGCAAAAGAATGTTGCTCTGCACACCTCCGAGTACCTTTGTGTGTAGCTAATGGAAGAGCACTTGGTTTATATCCAAGTCTGCTTTATGCTGTTCGTTTACGTGGCTTAAGGCTATGTGTCATGGGAAACACGCTTCCAGTTTCCAGTAAGTCTCATTTGACCAATGTGGGTTGCATGTTACTGCACAGAGGAAAATCTGGTTTCAGCTCTGCATTAACAAAAGAGGAGTTCTAATTTTAAAACCTTCTAACAGTGAAAATGGAAACTGCGGTTCTTTTCATTATGGTAATCTGAGCGTGTCTGTGTTATGGTTCAGTATGGAATGATAGTGCAACAGTAATACAAGTATTTCAAGGGTAGGAAAGAGAGATTGAGTTAATTTAAGTGGTCTGTGTTTTATCTAAAAGAAGAGCCTAGCTTGGGAAAGATTTTTGTGCCGTCATGTTTGATCTGGTTAAACTATAAAATTTGGTGAGTATGCAGAAAGGGGAACGTGTTCATGTGTAAGTTATACTAGTGATGCCAGCTGCTGTGTGGTAGCTGCCTGTGATGGCCATGCTGTCTCTTTTAATAGATGTAAAATGCTGGAAATCTGTGGAAGTGAGAAAGTTTCTTTGTGTTTACTGTGGAGTTGATATTTCCAGCTTGCTTGCCATCGTGATTAGTTAATGTATTCTAAATCCATCCCTAGCATGCCTTGCAGTAACTTGGTCTGTTTGTGCTCTATTTTATCTGTACCAGAATTGATTACACTGAAAGCAGCAAAATGCGTTAAGCAGATTTATTTACAGAAAGATTTGACTGCAAAAAACCCTGTGACTTGATATTATCTGAAGCCTCAGAGAGACATTGAAGTCGAAAGTATTTGTGGAAATACTTGACATAATTGGTTAGGACAGTTAGTGCCATTTTAATGCAGTGCAAATTTAAAAGAATATTTTAATGATAGAACTAAAGGACTGCAGACATTCATGCTTCTCCAAGAGGGGAAACTGATTAGTTCTTTGGCATTTTGATCTACGTTCTGAGATTGTCTACCTCGGTATTTTCTGCTATTTAAATTGACATCTTTTACAGAGCATCTTCAAATACTCAGTAGGAATCAAAGATCCAGCAATTAGAAGTAACAAAAAGCAAAGGACTAATGCTTTCTTTAGTTCATATTACACATGGTAAATGAGTTGGGTTGGTGGGTGGGTTTTTTCTTCTTGTCTTTGGTGGATTGGAGTTTATTTGGTGGCAATGGAGGTGTTTGTTTTTATTTACTGACTTTTGGTTTGGTGTTGCAGTAAACAGGTAGCTTCTGGAACTGAGGGATGTGCCAACTTCTCACGGGGTTACCTGTCAATGTGCTTGTAGTGGCTAGCATGTCTGTGGCTAGATGTTTCCAACAAGGCGGACTTTTGAACTGGGTGAAGCATGAGAGAATGAACTGTTTTGTGCCAAGCTGTGGGTGTGTTGTATGCATGTAATAAAAACTGAAGGCAGTTTTGTACTGGAGTATAAAGCTATACGGTTTTTTTATAAACCTGTTTTGTGCCAAGCTGTGGGTGTGTTGTATGCATGTAATAAAAACTGAAGGCAGTTTTGTACTGGAGTATAAAGCTATACGGTTTTTTTATAGCAAACTGCTTTCCTGTATTCTTGACTTGCAGATGAAAGGAAACTATTTTTGTTTGTGTTAGTATTAGTTTGCCTCTGGAAACTTTAAACTGACAGAGATAGTGCTTTTTTGTTAATGACATTGTGTACAAGAATGTAGCTACTGTGAAACATGGGCTGACAAATCCGTCTTCTTTCACAGCTCTTGAAAGGTGTAGAAAAGGTATGTTAAATGTCCAGCAATAACCTGGTTTAGAGTTCTGTGAAGAAAATTAAACTCTGAATTGGGGAGTTCAGCTTGTCTGGGAAACAAATGACATTCCTTTTTCCGGTATCATGAAGTTATGAAGACAATCACTGTGTTTTTGTCTCACAGTCTGAGTAATATTTAATATGGAAATATGTTCCGTTTGGTTTTTGTTGGACTCGGATGCTCTGATTGTGTAGCAAGAAGCTGAAAAAAGTGCTATATTCATATTTGCTAGATCAGTTTTATTGCTGTTTATAACTTTCAGCTGTTGAAAATTAAGCATTTCAGCTTATTAAATAGGATAGTTTACCCAATCTTATGCTGACTCCAGGAAGATTATCATCTATTGCTATCATTAGTATTACTGAGGCTTAAACTGTGTGATTTTGTTTGTTTGTTTGTTTGGACAGCTGTATGCTTGGGGCTATAACAACTGTGGTCAAGTTGGATCTGGATCTACGGCAAACCAGCCAACTCCTCGCCGAGTTTCAAACTGTTTGCAGGGTAAAATTGTAGTTGGCATTGCTTGTGGTCAGACCTCCTCCATGGCTGTAGTAAACAATGGTGAGGTAAGCACTGCTGCTGCGTTCTCACATTCTCTGTTACCTGAATTGTCAAGTTAGTGTCTGAACGTGGAGGAATGCTGACATCGAGTGCTCAAATTAGAGTTGTATTGACAGAGTTAGACTGATAACTTCTGTGAGACCAGTTTAAGGAAAATGCTGGAATTAACTGGAGATGCTGTCTTTAAACATTACTTCTTATGGCAAAAACTGTGTCGGAACACAGTTCTTACTAAGTCTGCAGCAGCAAGAATTTGAGCAGTTGCATTAAGCATGTCTGTCTTCATACTTCAAATGATTATGTGACATAAATAACGTTAAATTGTTACGTTAATTTCAGTTTGTTTTTTTTTAAAGCGTGCACAATTAAACAGTTAATTTTTCTGCAACAGGATGCTGACTGATCGTGGGTTTTAAACACATTGCTTAGTTGCCAGCAGCAAAACTAGACTTTTGAACATTGCCCTAGTATTGTGCAACTCTTTCATTTCAGATAAGTTTATGGTGCTGTCTTGCTTCTAGGTATGAACCTCAATTTTACTACACGTCACCAAACCGAGTGTAGCATCTCTTGGGGAATGGAAGGACTGTAAAAGTCCCTCTGGTTGAGATGAGTTTTTTTCATTGCACATAATTTGTCATGATTTGTCCACTAAAGGAAAAGTTAAACTGGTGACTTCAGTTTAAACTAATCAGCTGATCAGGATAACTAAATTCACATTCTCTTAAGAAAAAAAAGTAATAAGGAGAAAGGATGGTGTAAAAGTTAACTAAAGTGCTGATGCTGTGGGAGAAATTTTGAAGTAAGTTTATTCCAAAATTCCTAGTACTTGAAAGGCATGTACTTTAGACAGCTTCTTTAAAAGGTAAATGCGGAGTTGAAAAGTTGAATGCATTCAGTCGTTGCAGTATATTTAACATCTTACAGCCTTCTCTGTATTGCTCTTGAAATAGCATACGGTTTTTTAATAAGAAGTACTTAGCTTGTGCTTGATACTAGGTCTTAAATGTTCTGTACTCCTGGAGGAGAGTGACTGAATTTTGTTTTCCTTTTGCCATCAGGTTTATGGCTGGGGTTACAATGGCAATGGCCAGCTGGGGCTGGGAAACAACGGCAATCAGCTCACACCCTGCAGAGTGGCAGCGCTGCATAGTGTGTGCGTGCTCCAGGTACGTCTAACATGGACATGAAAATGCATTCCTGCTGCTAGCTTGCGCTGAAACCATATCTTTGGAATATTATACCTGCCTCTAGACTTTGCAGTTCAAATAGTGAGGTTTTTTTAGGTCTTAGGAATTATATTTTGCTTATAAAAAGTGCAAGTAAGCTGTAAAATTTGCAGTTGTAAATGCCTGGAAAGATTTGAAGTTAGCTAGTGTAACCATGAGTAAATTATTCAAGGGATACAAATTGCATCTTTGTTACAAAGCTGAATGATGCACCTAGGTAAAGACAAGAAGGATAACAAAATGTTCAAATTGGGTTCTATGTCAGTATTCTAATTAGTCGTTCAAAAGTGAGGGGAGAAGGAAGGTAAGAGTCATGAGTGTGGGCTTGATTGTTTGGTGGTTGGGTTTAGTTTGGTTTGGTTGCATTTCTTGGGTTTTTAGTAAGGTTCTGTGGAGTTGCCTGTGATATTTTGGGTTGAAGGATTGTTGGCTGTTGAACTGCAGCTCTCATCGTTAGAGTATTCATACTGTACAATATTCAAAATATGTATCACTGAAAGTATTTCAGAGTATTGCAAGATGTGATGAAGTTCTGTTCCTTGTATGAAGAGTCAGCAACTGAAAGTAACTAGCGGCTAAGAAGACTTTGCCAGAGTACAGTAAATTATTTGGGGTTAATCAACTAAATTAATGAAGTTGGGACTTTTCCAGTGCCTACAGCTAACATACTTGGTGTTAGCTTTAAGTACTGAGAAGTAACACTGTGTAGCACTGAGTGAAGAGTGCCCGAGATACTTTTAACATGGCCTGAAGTAATGGGCGCGATAATTTTTTGTTTCTCATCTGTTTTGTTGAGTAGTAACGCTTCTACATTTACTTACAGATTGCCTGTGGCTATGCGCACACACTAGCACTAACAGATGAGGGTTTGCTCTATGCCTGGGGAGCTAACACTTATGGGCAGCTGGGAACTGGCAATAAAAGTAACCAGCTAAGCCCCGTGCAGATCATGATGGAAAAAGAAAGGTAATCTTGCTGAAGCTGTTTCTGGATTGATAAGTCTGAGCATGTTATGCGGTCTCTAGTACTGGAAGCACGCACGTGAAGGACTTGGTAGATTGTTTTTCTATTGTTAATGTTAAAAGCATAGGAAAGGACGATAACTTAATGATTATAATAGACTGAGTGCTTTTTTCTGTCTCTAATGATCACTGAACGTAAGCATACTTTGTATCTCGATACTGAAAGATAATGAGTGACTGTTAGGCTGTTCTATATATAGTTCCTTTGGTTAAAAATCTGGAGCTATGAACTCAATAGGCCAAGATGTTAACTTGTATTGAGGCTTACATTAAAAAAAAAAAAATATGAATGAGGGGGGAAGGAAGCAGCACCTTTGTAAGAAATGACATGTGAGGAAAAACAATTTTTGAAAGGCTGGCAGTAGCCATCCATGAAAACACAACTCAGTTTGCAAGGTTGCTTGAGCTAAGGACAGTTAATACTACTTTTGATCAGTAGTACCAGTTAGTAGTTTGTAGTTTTCTAGTGTCCTAGATTCATAAAAGAATGAGACTAACCCTTGTCAACCCTCTTTCAGGACTCTTATTATGCTCATGATTGGGATAACTCTTTTGCTGTTCACCTGCAAACGTGGAACTCAGTCCCATTCTCTTGAGTCCTTGTGTATACCTATAGATTAATGTACCTTGGCTTGCAAACATATCTAGTCTATAAATCTCTCGACTTGTAATCTCAAAACAATTCTGATTGGTTTTTCTCCTCCATTTCTGAACTGTCTTTCAGGGAATTCATTCCTGTTTTATGCTGTTTCTCCCACTTAACGTAAAGTTAAAAGGTACACGGTACTGGGAGTGTTTAAGAGCTTAAAATGGAGGGGGGGGAAGAAGAAAGGAACCAACACAATAGAAGCCACTATTGTGGTGAGGCTTTTTTTTCTGTGAAAGAACTGACAATAACGAAACAAAATGAAATATTCTTTAAAAAAACAATGGGAGAGAAATGCGTATGTTTGCAGATAGGTCAACTTTGTTCTCTTGGCGATTTATTTCATGACTGAACTAAGGAGAACTGTTGCATTTAGTATTGTATGTGAACTCAGGCATGGGATTACAGTAAAACTGGCATTTGTTCAATGACTGAAGGAGGGAGAAAATACCATAGAACTTCTGCTTGGAATCTGAGGGAGAGAGAAATCGCTCGAACTTACTCATCCTGCTTGACTTGGCTCCCTCGGAAACAGTGCTATAAGCGGATGAGCTGTCATTTCCCATGAAGTGTGTTACTGCTGCTTCTCCTAATCTTTTTGTTTATGTAACTCTTTTGTCTCTTATATTTAATGTTGGTGACAGTTCCTCAGTAAGTGGCATTTGGTGCTGTCCTGAAGAATATTGCACATATAGCTTGTAAAGAACTTTTAGACTTCATTTTTTATTTGCTTGGAAGGAACAGTGTGAAGGTCAGCTTCCTGAATTTTGATGTTAAGTGTACACTTAACGTGTTACCTTGTACATGTACTGTAACTAAACTGTACGTGTACCATAAATGTGTTATCATAGTGCATGTTCTGCTACACTTCTAAAGTGTGGTACAGTTACTCTAAAAAGAAGAATCTGTTCTGCTAAGGAAAGAAAGTTTAGGGAAGGAAGTAGTTTAGATAGGTAGCTATGATGGAAAATTAATTATCATTAAAATAAGTACTCTGTGATGTCTCTTGCAGAGATGCTGAGAGGTCTTAATGTTTCATAGAGGTTAAGTTGATAATAGTGTAAAACAACTGATTAGTCTTCTGTCTCTGGCAGAAATTATTAATACATATACTGAAAGTGATATAGATACAGATTCTTTCTGTGTTTTGTCTTGAAATAATTTTTGCACTTAAAATTTGGACTTTGTGCTAAAGTTTTTTGCCTAAAAATATGACTTCCTGGATATTGTTCTGTAAAGGAACAAATATTTCAATATGTATATTCTTAGGCTGCTTGGAAAGCCTTTTATTTGTCCAGGTTGATCTGTTTTCTGGCACAAAAGCATGAAATTCTCTGAATTTTTACAACGGAGAAAAAAACAGGAAAACATAGCTTTTGTTTTGAACTAACACTGAAACCTCCCAGTGTTTTGCTTATCACGTGAACAGAAACACTGGCAGTGTCCTCAGGCTATTTTAGTTGGAGTTGTTTCTTCTCAGTTCTTGTAATGTTTCAGATAGCAAGATAGGGATTGCTTGAGCAACAGGAGAACAGAATAGATAAATGAGTGTCAGCACCCCTAATATTTGAAGGGGCTCTGTGAGGTAGGTGAAAAGACTAATAGACTTTATTTAAAAAAAGAACCATGGCTCTTCAAGGATGTGGAGTTAGATGTGCGTATTCACCCCTCCTCAAAGGAAGCACTGCCTGTGTTCATGCTGAATTTCAGTGTTGAGGAAGGAGAACTTAACAGCAAAATAAGAAATTGGAAACACGGGCAGGGGGTGAGATCTCTGCCTATCTACAGAAATCAAATTAAAAAGGGAGTAGAAAGTATTTATTGGAAAATACATCAGAACTTAATCTCAAAATGAGAGAGTTTTTACCGTGTCTGTTTGAGAGAAGTTCTGAAAAGTGCTCAGTGACGATCTAAGTAGTATAACTTTCCTGATATTCTTTCCTAACTGGAAGTTTCATAAAGTCCATAAGCATTTTTTCTTGAGAATGTGTCTGATATGCATTGGTTTTAAGGGGGAAAAACAAAACTCGTTTTTCTTCATCCCTTTTCCATGGTCTTGAAAGAATGGGAGTAAGTCAGCTGATGAGAATGACATAATTAAAGCAATATCTGATTACAATAACATCTACAAGCAATCTGAAAATATCATTGTGTGTTTTTAATATGTGTTCAAACAGTACAACATTGCTGCAGGACAGAAAAACAAGTACGGGATTATAGATGTGTAGTTTGATTGGCTGTTATTTTGGTGAGGCATTTGGAAAGTCACTTGATTCTGTACCTGTAAGTGTCTTACCAGGTTTCTTCTGTTTACAGGGTTGTGGAGATTGCAGCCTGCCACTCTGCTCACACGTCAGCTGCCAAGACCCAGAGTGGCCAGGTGTACATGTGGGGCCAGTGCCGAGGGCAGTCCGTGACCTTCCCCCACCTCACTCACTTTGCCTGCACTGACGATGTGTTTGCTTGCTTTGCTACCCCTGCCGTTATGTGGCGTCTGCTGTCAGTAGGTGAGCTCCAGCTCCCACATGGCAGCCAGTGCTGTGTCCATTTTAGTGGTTAGTACAGGATACCTCTTCTGTGGCAGGTTGCTGTTTCAAGGACGACTGGCAGCTGTGTTTTTTTTTTTCTTCTAAAGAAAACAGTCTATTTTGGCAGCTGAGGATCCAGAGTAGGGTTAACAAGACTGTTTGCCAGTATACATCAAGAGTGAACCCTGTTTTTTCCTTGCACCATGAATGTTGTGTATTCCCTACATTTGAGCTGTTTGACCTTCTACTCAGGACTGGGAAGGAATCCTGGATCGTTAAACATGCTGCTAATTCTTACTTGACCCCAAATATGCTATAAATCTCTTAGCTTGGATTTCCTGGAAAACATGAGGGTGTTTTTGTGTTCAAAACAAAGATGTTTCATCTTAGATCAACCACTTCAGTTCATAAGATCATTTAGGAGATCTAATCTGTTTTCATGTTGACAACAGATCCTAATTTTGTTAGTCCCTGTACAAAATTGTTTTTGTGGAGGGATGGATCACATCCTAAGTAACTTTTCTCCATACTCAGACTTTATCATTGTGTGTAGCTTTTCCTAACTCAGCTTCTGTCTTAATTTCTCATTTAGCATGTTATCATGTTTGTAGAGGTCCAGGTAACAGCATCCCACCTGTGGAGGAAAACGCAATAGTTTTACTAAAGAGAGAGAAGATTTGCTTGGAGTGGTCTGCTCCAGAGTAAATCTAAGTCTTGTTTTATCCCGTTTCTCACTTTCTCCATTCTCTAATCCTCTGCAATATGTGTTAGTCTTGCTCTTTGTAGAGGTCTGAGCGTTGTTCAGTCTATTGCCTTTTGCTAATAGCGAGGGCTGCTTAAATGACATCTCCCCAGTTTCAGTACCTTTCAAGTTCTTGGTTTTTATGAATTACTCCCAGACTGAGTATAACCAGCTGTTTGAATTCTGTTACCTGCATTTTGACACCTCTTGCCCTTTGGGGATTCTTCCCTACTTACTTTGATAATCTTACTTACTGAATATTTAAATCAAAGGCATTAATTATGGGGGCATTTTTAATCTCTGTTTTCCATATGCTTGTTTTCCTTCCTCAGCTTTTTAGTAATAAAGATTGAAAAACTCCTTTTTTTTTTTTTTTTTTTTTTTTATGGTGTTTTGTTTTCTTAGCAAGAGCTAACTCTGTCTAAAGGTTATTGTTTTACTTCCAGTTATGGTAGCTCTGCCAAAAAAATTAGTCAGTCAGGATTGGCTGTGGTGAAGTACAAATCCGCAGCCTTTTTTCAGGACTGAACTTAAGGTATTTGGAGTGAAAGTTGATCTGCATAGCTTAAGCTAAGCTGATGACCTAGAAAAAAAAAGATCACATGAGCAAATGGAGGGGGATTGGAGCATGGTTTAGTTAGCCCAGATGAGATGCAGCTTCTGTGGATGATTCAGGTAAATCAGAGGAGTGTATGGTCTTTTGTGGCACAAATGCAACTTGTCAGTTCTGAGGAGTTTGTTACAGCAGTATTTCTTTTTTTAAATACTATTTAGCTGTCCCTAATGGTGAAGAGTGATTTGTGGATTTTATATGAATGAACAATGTGCAGTGCTGTGGGATGCATGAGACACAGACCACATCCCAGGATAGCAGAAATCCATTTGTTTTTCTTTTCCATCCTGCACTTCTTAGAAGCCATGTGTCTTGAAACACATTTTTAAGATGCATCAGCAAAAGCTTCAAATAATGGGTTAAATTCGGTTTTCTAAAACTTCAGAGTTCTTGATTTACCAGAAGCCTTAGGCAACTTGTGCTGCAACTCTAGTATGATTTCTAGAGACAGTGGGACCTCTGTTGGACTGGTGCCATAGGCCTTAATAGAGAGAACTGGGATATCTCAGCTTTAATCCCTTTAATTCCACTTCCAAAATTTGCTGAGGTCCTGTGTCCTTGGTTGTACCAAGAACACAGTGTCTACTATCTCTTCAACAGCACTGCTGTTGTATTTTGTGTTTTCATAGCTGAATAATAAACTGAGTAAATGGTGTCAGTGATAGTTCATGTTAACGAGCCCTGGCAAGCACCTTACCAACCTGCAGGCTGTATGCAGTCTGCCAGCACAAGGAAGTGACCAAGTGGTGACATGTTTTCTTACTTTTTGGGCTCAGCTCGCACCGTGTCAGTGCAGCAGGAGTGCTGTACCCCATGTCCCAAGTGAGTTCAGGTGATATTGCAGACTCCCACAAGCAGCAGTGTGAAGATTAAGTCATAGAGCCGAGTTTGCAGGTAGCAGCACTGGCACAGAGCTGCCCAGAGGCTGGAAATTTCATGGGTGGTGCCCATGTGGAGAACAAGTTCTCCGGGTGCTTTCCTTGGTGCTGCGCTACATCTGTGCAATGGGATGAAATGAGAACTGCTGCCTGTAGCTGTCATGGAACAGCCCTTCCCAACAGGGAATGCTGTTGGATTAATTAATTCTTCCCATTTTGTCACTTGAGCCAGTGGAGCCCTGCCACTGATCTGTCTTCCTTGATGCGCTCTTAGAGTAGTTGCTAGCTTTAGTTAGAGATGTGTGTGTTCCATTTAGGATGCTTAATATGTTGTTTTCTTTTTTTAAATTGTTTCTGTAGAGCATGAAGACTTTTTAACAGTAGCAGAGTCTCTGAAGAAAGAGTTTGACAGCCCAGAAACCTCAGATCTAAAGTTCCGTGTGGATGGAAAGTACATCTATGTCCACAAAGCTGTTCTGAAAATCAGGTAGTGGTCATGTTTTGCAGCTCTTATTTGTGCAGAATAACCTCTTCTATCACATCTTAGGGGGAGAAAAAAAGTAAGGGGTAGGGTGGGACCCCTTAACCTGTAATGTGTAGCATCTGTGTATCCATAATCACTTTAAATGAAGTGACTGTAAAAGGAGCGGTCCACATTCATTTTTCACTGAGCCTGTTTGTTGTTCCCAGGATAATAAATTCTGTTAAATTGGTCTGATTGCAAATGTATACATGGATGTTTCTGTAGCATAGACAAAATAAGAGTTTTATCTTAATGCATAACAAAGTCCATAGTTTTAGGAATGAAATGTCTGTGATGGGGTATGGTAAAAATCTGTGAATATGACAGTGCCCCAAATACGTATTTTAGGGGGGCTGTAATGTAACGTTCATGTGCTTGTATAACAGTGTTCCAGATGATGTGTTTGTCTCCTAGGTGTGAACACTTCAGAACAATGTTCCAGTCATACTGGAATGAGGATATGAAGGAAGTGATAGAAATAGACCAGTTTTCTTATCCTGTGTATCGTGCCTTTCTTGAGTACTTGTATACAGACAGTGTTGACCTTCCGCCTGAAGATGCAATAGGTATTGCTTACAGTCCAATTATATTAGAAAGCAGCATCCAGAAAAACTGAGACAGGGGATGCAGAATAAGTGTATAAACATAGGCTTCTAGTCTAGCCTATAATGCATTTTACTGGTGATTAATTAAGCTGTCTTTAAAAGACTCTTGTAGCAAACTTAATACAGCAAAAATCGTGCACATTTAGAAATAAACTATGAGCAACTTTTTCAAGTTTGGCAGAGAAACTATTTCTCTGGGTTAAAATACTTACATATTTAAATTGAGTCAATTATTGTTTGACATAATTATCAAATAATTTCAGTAAATCTAATGGGAAAACTTGTACAGCAGAGCAATTACAGCAAGATGTAATTCAAGCCCATATTTTGATATTAGTAGTGTTTTTATTCATGTTGTGTTGTGGTGCCTGTTTTGTGACACTGTTGCAAGCATTAGGTATGCAGATCAGAGGAACAGCTCTCATGCTTACAGAGATTAAGAGGATTGCAGCACGAGGTTATAAAAGGCCTTTCTTTGTGTGTAGTGTACATTTTCTGAGTAGTGACCTGCTTGCGAAAATCACATTATAGAGATTCAGAGCTTTGCACACAGAATACAGATGCAGTCTGTACCCTGGGAGCATAAATTGTTGCTGAAAGAGCAGAGATCGTTACGTCTAACTAATACAGTGGTGTTTTAATTGCAGGGCTTTTGGATTTGGCTACTTCATACTGTGAAAACAGACTGAAAAAACTGTGTCAGCACATCATCAAGAGAGGAATTACTGTGGAAAATGCATTTTCATTGCTCTCTGCTGCTGTGAGATATGATGCAGAGGTAAACTTCTAAAGTTCAGTCTCTTAAATAGGTGGCTGGTTTCTGACCTAAACTATGGAGAAAGGCAGCCAGTTACATTTTCATATAAGCTCTCTCACTCGCTGTCAGATAATGCTATTTGCCACTTTCAGAATTTGAGAATGTTGGACTTCTGAAAACTGTATTTGCCATGAGAGATGTATCTTAATTTTTCCCCGTAAACCAGTTCTGAGAAGATGAGCTAGTACACAGATATTTCTGAGGATAAAAACACTAACTCTGAAACAGGGGAAGGGTTTAAATACCATGGAAAACACTATGAAAAGCAGACTTGTAAGCCTTCAAGTTACTTATTTGTAAGGCTGTGTGTTGTGTGTGATGACATATGATGGTAGGTTGGGGATTGGGTGCATTTGGCTTTTTTTTTTGGTTGGTGGGATTTTTTTTTTTTGTTGGCTTTTTTTGTTTTGTTTAGCTACAGTCAAATACAGTTCCAGTTTTCTCTGTCTGCTAATGATGTGTCAAACTAAGAACTGCTTCATGGGCCTTACAAATGTTGAAGAGGGAGGAACAGTGTGCGGAAAGGGGGGAGGGCTGGTGAAACTTCCCTACTGCATGATGTCTGACTTCACTACTAGACCACTAACATGCAGCTTTGAAAACTAATGGGGAAGTATGCCAGGGCTTGCTTTGGCTATTTGTGTTCAGTGTAGTATCTGTGCATTGTGTTGGCAACTTGGCGATTGGTTGGTTTTTAACTTGCTACGTATGCTTATAAAGCAGTTTTTTGGTACTCAGTAAATCAACTCATTGCTTTTTCTTGTATTCAATATCAAGCAAATGGCATGCAGGTAGCCCTAACTTATTTCAGAGCCTTGCAGTGTGTTGCTTGTTTGATATATCTTACCCAAAGGGGGCTGTGTTAGTGTCTGTTGTGCCTTAAGCTCTACTGCGAATAATGATGTCTTTGGTAGGAGTTCATCAAAAGTAGAAGATTGGCATACTTTAGCCTCAAGATTGTTTGCAGGACAGATCTTCAGTTTGTGATTGATTCTGCTTGTAAAGGATATAAGAAATCCAGTTACTATGCTTTGTCTATACCTCGCTAGCTAAATGAAATTAAAAATCAAGTGAAAAGTATAGACCTAAATACTGCTTCCAGGAGAGAATGGGTGACCCTGAGGGGTTGGGCTTTTATAAAAAAGCTGGTTTTACATGCTGTAATGGTAGCTGGGGACTTGAAATTGCTTGAGCGATGTAGTTCATTCAAGGGAGTGTGGGCCTGGAAGAGAACAGTTAAAAGAAGCTGCTTCACTGATTTTAAAATACCTCCATGACGTGAAACTCTCCTACACTTTCTTTTGGTGACTGACTGAAGTGACTATCATTAGGTCAGGACTGGCTTTTAAAATAATCCTTAGCTGTGCCTTTATTCACCTAAGTCTATATTAAGTACAGTTTGCTGGGAGTGCATTCATCTGCAAATGAATTTCAGCCTTTTTTTTAATACAGAACTTTAAATTTTCCAGAGTTACTTACTAATACTACAATAATTCTGTTTATTGTATGCTTCTGTTGCATTGACTTGGAATATGAATTTTTTTAATAAAGCAGTGCAAAATATTCTAATGTGTATGATGTAATTTTCTTTAAAATGCTAGTTAATTCTGTTATTTAAAAAAAAAAATACAAAACATCAGTGTTCAGTTCTAATAAGCTTGTCTTTTTTTGTTGCACAGATGCCACACAAGTCAAGATCTGCAGCTTCAGAATGCCTGGTTTTAGGCCAGGATATATTTTTATATTATTGTTGTGTCAAGAACTCCCACTAACACACACAGTTGCTGTAGCTTTCAGTATTGACCTTAAGTAAAAACATGATTAGTCTTTCATACCTCATGTGGCTTAAAGAGCTCTGCAAATTTGTTATGCCTTCCTGCAGTGCTGAGGAAGGGTGTGTTCTCACATACAGAGTACTGGTCCTACAAATGTTTAAATAAAGAAATGGGAACAGTGTGGGGAATTGCCCTTTTGTAAGGGCTGCAGTGTCCTCCTTACAGCAGCTTAGATCTGCATCACAGAGTAGATTCCTTCTCAAAAGAGGACTTGGAAATATTCAGTCTGAGTGGGAAGTGTCCTTATATTGACAGTGACTTGTGTTAAGACATCCTTTTGGTCTGACATCACCTGGGTGCACTTACGGTTGTGAGGCTTTTTGCCACGTAACTTCAAGGGTCTAGTTAAGCCCTTAGCTAAGCGGGAGGTCAGGCAGCCCTACAGAAACATTTGAGTTTATATTATGGAACGAAAGTGTTGAATTTTTTCTTCATCCACAGTCTTCATTATATATCATTACCCTGAGATCTTCTATTTGTATTGGAGTTTAATAGCTGTTACTGAATGCAGCTGAAAATCTTCATGTGGGAGAACTTAAAATATATATTGCTCAAAACAGCTGATTTTTTTGACTGCACTATATAGTAAGAACCAGATTTTGGTTACTTCTAACCGCATTTACATAGTGACATGGATGGGTAGAATTATTATTTTCTGTTGCATTTATGTAGTGACTGTTTGGGGAGCAAACCATTGAGAGCCACTGGGTTAATGCTTGTCCAGTTCTCTGCAAAAATAAAGCATACATGGGCACTTGTGACTGACTGAAATTTTCTGTGATGAAAACAAAGAGAATAACACTTTTTCTTTTTTTTTTTTCCCCTGTTTAGGACCTAGAGGAATTCTGCTTTAAGTTTTGTGTCAATCATTTGACAGAAGTGACACAAACTACAGCATTTTGGCAAATGGATGGTCCACTGCTAAAGGAATTCATTGCTAAAGCCAGTAAATGTGGAGCCTTTAAGAACTGACATGAGGCTGTAAGTTACGGTGCTGGTAGGGAGGTTTTTTGCAGTTACAGGAGGATGCCATGACTGTACGGGTACAGCAAGCGTTACGTGGCCTCTTCCACCAGAAGACGTGAAAGGCCACAGTGAAAACAAATATTTTCAGTGCTCCACGGTGAACTGATGTAAAAACGCCAAGCAAAATATTCACCTTCATTTAACCAAGTTGGATGGTGGAACCAGCTCAAGGTTTGAGACAGGAAATGCTGCGGCATGCAAAGGATACTGGCCGGTGTTCCGGACTTACCTTTCTAGCCTAGGAAATCTCAGTTCTAGCACTGCCTGCTCCTATGTTCAGTTTACGTTTTGGGGTCGGAGCCACTGAATGATGTCACTTAAAATCATTAACTCCCTGGGATTATAGAGAAGCAAATGGCATGGTTATTTCTTACTGCATTTGCATGATATTGAATGAATTGACCATTTGCTGTGTGTAATTAACCAAGCGTATCCAGTGCTTAAAGTGTGCAAAAATAATGTATCCTCAAAGCCTAGGCAAGTGACTTTGAGGAAAGGAGTTACTAGCAAAACTAATTGGGAGTAAATCTCTATATTTGGGTATATTTTAATATAAGTTGTAATATGTACTTTGTGTAATCTGTTCAAGCAATATTTATAATGCTTAATGGAAATAATTCCCTCTTGAGTGACTTCAGATTACATTGGTTCCCTCAGAGGGGAAGGGATATACTGTACTGAAAGTTGGGTGGGGTTTTGCTTTTAAGTACTGTCTAAATTTAAACTACATGTAATAAAATTTAATTTTTTTTTTGTACCTGTTCACTAGCAAACTAATTTAGACTTTGAAGAATGTTTGCAAGCTTTTTGTGTTACATACTGTATAAATTGCTTTATTTAAAAAAAAAAAACGTAAACCCAAGAAAACAACAAAGTAAAACTCCCCAACAAACAAAAACCATAGCCAAACTAACCCTTCATGCTATGTTACTGAATCTTGCTGATTTCACTGTACTTGACAATACCTGTGATTTTGATTTCAGAATTGAGCAAATTTGTTTGTAGGCTCTAATTTAGACCTCCGTGATTGCAGTCTATGGATCTGATTTTTTTCATTAAGTCATCCATCTGTGACTGTAACCCTACAGCAGGTATGTATGGACATACACACCTACTATTCTCATCGTGTATTTTTAATAACCAGAGCTCCACATTAATGCACTTTTGTTTTAGGGGGGCGTTTTCTAGGCAGAATTGCTCCGAGTGGCACTTGAGTCCTGGGCTCGGGCAGTAAGCTGGTGGTGTTTCTAGGCCCAGACAGGCAGCAGGCCTGAAGTGTATAAGCAATTAAAATTACTAGTATTTTGTTCTATGGGGTACAGCTAATAGTTCAAGAGCTTGTTTTGAACGTTGTTCTGTGCTTATTGATACCCACTGTCCTACAGAACAAGCTCCCGTCAGGAATTCTGAATGGTCAGGGGCAGAGTACAGCTGTTGTAACAGGATGTTACACTTCTCATGAAACCATGAGGGCAGTGGAACACTGCTGCTGCTCTGCTTCCTCCTGAGGCATGGGGTGGTTACAGCAGGGCCTGACACTGTTCTCCTCCTTGGTCACATCCTATGCAGCAGGGGGGGCAGTGAGCACAACTCCATACACAGCTTTTTTAAAAAATGTTTTATTTTGTGAACTTCACCTTTTGTAGACAAACAATGCTTTTCTGTATTCAAACAACTTTTTAAAGGCAAAACACAGGGAAGTTGGATCCTTTCGTAATGGAGAAAGGAAGACGCAGACCGGTGTTTGATCCCTTTGACATTGTACATATTCTGAGGATAATGCCCAACTGTTTTTGGTCTGCCTGTAAACACTGTATTGCCACTGCCGTTACAGCAGAACTAGTTACACGTTGACCAGTCACACAAGAATAACTTGTTTTTTTTAATTCAAGTCCTGTTCAACATTCAAAAGGCTTCCTTAAGTGCAAGTTCTGCTCATTTATCTTCTTTGGAAAGCCAAAGCACCAATATGATCCTGAAAACATCACTGTCTAGACACAGACAGTGAAGCAGCTATGGCACAGTCAGGAGAGGGCTCCACAGTTAAAGTAACTTTTTAACAAGTGTTCTGTTGCATCTGGTGTTCCCTTGTCTTGGAGCAAAAAGTCTTCACTGGAGGGTGTAAAAAAGCTAAACTTAGCGTATAACACTGAAGTACTACACAGTAAGGTTTGAAGATGATTTGAAAATTTTAAGAACTTAAAATTATTGCATCACTGAGGTATAAAAATGAGTATGTGACCCAGTTCTTGTTTATGTCCCTGTCTTGGGAGCGGGAACTTACTTAGACATGAACCAGATGTGCTCTAGGGTTTCTATCATTAGAAAATCCTAAATATTGACATGATTACAGACAGACTGAAGCGTTATTCAGACAGCATACTAGATGTACTGGCTGTGCTCTCTGGGGTAGGAAGGACTTCTTTTAAGTCCTGCAGTAGCTCTATCTTGTGATCCAGTCTTTTTCTGTTTTCTAGAAGTTCTTGTATTTTTTCTTCTGTTCCTATTACAAAAAAGAAAAGGATAAAAAAGCCTTTATTCATACATAACTATTTATTTAATTTAAAATACATGTTACATATGCATAAACACTGCAGAGGCTACAAATGCTTAGTTTAAACTACAATCCTGTGCCTTTCTTCAGCAACATCTTTAACCCATCACTCTGTATGTTTGGGCTCTTCCTGAAAAGCTGGACCATGTGTTGGAAGAAAGAGCCCAACTGATACATCAAAGAAAGCACAAAGTCGTGTTCCCATACTTTGTCATCCACCTAACAAAATCCATAATGTAGCTGGTTTTGAGATTAAATTTAAACCATCACATCATATGTAAAAATTATTAGTTTAGTTACTAACTCAGTGCCAACTGGCATATGAACTTTAACAATTCCCTTTTCAGATTTCATTTCTATGGGAAAAAGATGCATTTTAAATATTTAAAGATAACATCTCTGAATTACAGTCTTAATGTAAATTTAGTAGCAGATTTTAGCATACAAGACAATTAAACCTAAAAAGAGATGATTTGGACAACTGCATTCAATGACTCTACGCTCAAAACTACAACTTGAGCATTTAATTCTGCTTCTGGCAGAATTGTTATTGACAGTACCCTGATGGGATTAACCAAGGTGTTTACCTTATTTGCAAAGCTCTGCCTGACTGCATTTCTGCTTCTCTCTGTTGCTTCCATTTTCCTAATGTTAAAGATTATTGAAGTCAGTGAGATCTTGGTAACAGGCCTTGTCAGTATTCAGCAGCATTACCAAACCTTACAGTGTTAATTGCAAGTTTTAAATGAAGCACCTGCTTTGTTCAGTTAACAAGACACACAGAGGTGTTGGTGACCTCTGAGCAGCAAGGTTGGTCTGTGAACAACAAATGAGTTTTTCTCAGTGTGTGAGAATGTCAAGAGTTCACATTCTGGTAAGAAGGAAAAGACATTTTATATAAACTGAAAACATTTTTTCTCTTTTGGGGGAAAGAGGATGTCTCCAAAGGGGTGGAGTGGGAAATTATCTCCAGATGTTTATCCCATGACATTTGGAATTACAGAACCTTAACTGATTAAAAAAAAAGAAAAAAAGCAAAGCACCTTTGGCCTTCCACCCCCCCCTGCTGCTTCTTCCTCTGCAGTAGAAAGCCCATAACTGCTGCTGTCTGTGCATGTTTTTAAGTACATTACCCAGAGCTGGGTGTGGGTGTTGAAAACAGGCTCCAGAATGATGGTGGTGCCTGCTGCCCATGGAAAATTCTGGGTAGCAGATCATTGGTGCCCCACGCTTGCTCTGACTGAAGAGAAGCAGGTGGCTCCTTCTCTCTGCAGTCAGGTGACATCAATATTTGACAGCACTTCCCCCTGCTGCCCCCCAAAACCTGTGCCTGCCCCTTCACAGTGTTTTTAACAGCTCAACAGCAGACAAATCCACAATGGAAACAGTCCCCTTCACTGCAGGGGCGGGGGGCAGGCAACCTTCATGGCACTTCCATGTGGTACCAAGCCCATGCGGTCACAAGAACTAGCAGGCATATACTTGAAGAAAAAGTTGGACATATACAAGTGAAAGCTGGAAAAAAAACCCTCCTAGAGACTATTTGAATATGAATTAAAGAATTATGAGAAGTAAACAAAACAGCCTGGTTAGAGCATGGTGCTAGTAATGCCAAAGTTGCAGGTTCAATCCCCATAGGGGCTGTTCACTTAAGAGTTGGATTCAGTGATCCTCATGGGTCCCTTCCAACTAAGAATGTTCTGTGAGGATGTATTCAGCATTTGGGTGATCTACAGATGGAAGACCTACAGCTCAGACATACAGCTCAGTTTCTCTTCTGCCAAAAGGATGTGGCAGAAATAGAAATAGCCCAGAGAAAGATGTCAGGGATGGGAATGGCTGGCCTATGGCAGTGCTTCCATAGGAAGGCAGAAACAGATTAGGAACCTTCTACCTCATAGAGGAAATGACCTAAAGGGAAAGAACATGTATTTCTTTAAAATCAGGAATGGCCTGAGAGACATGGGCCTGGAAGGACTGCCCTTGATCTTCTGTAAGACAAGTGCTGTGGACTCTCAGTAGAGGAACTGCATAACAGTTTTAAAATTAAGGATCTTGGCCTTTGTCTGTGCAACTGAATTGCAGAATTTCCTGCTACAAACCCCCTAAAAAACAAATGCTACTGGACAGACGGCTGACTAGCAAAGAGGAAATGGAAGCTGATAGAGAGGTATCTTCCCAAGCAGGATGCACAACAGAACTGAAAGCAAAACTAAAGGAAGTCACTTTTCCTTGGAGAAGAGGACAAGGACCTCCGACCTAGAAATTTGAAACTGCTCCTGAGGTGATAGCACATCCTGTATGGAAAGTTTTACAAGCAGACAAGTTTGCAGTAAAGCTGCATGCTGCAAGAGAACTGTGTATCCCTGCATGTAAAAGGGATTTAAAATAGCAGTATCAACAGTTACAGTTCAGAGTAACCTTGCTGTGCTGACATGTAAGGCTTTAGAACAGGGTTTGCATGATAATGCAACAAATGAAAAAAATAAAATGCAAAAATGGATTGAAGGTAAGGCATGTCAGATGACCCAAAATCATCAGCTCCAGGAAAATATCAAAGAAGACACAGTATTTATACTAGTCTTACTTTATTTCTTCCTTGACTTAGTACATCACCACAGAGACTCCCTATCTAGAGCTTGTAAAGCAGGTGACAACAACAGAAAACCCAAAACAAACAAACAAAAAAAAAAAACCTGGTGATATTCTTCCTTCCCTACAGTCTCACTTTCATTCCTTTCTCACTGGTTCATTTTAAGAGCTCCTCTTCAATCAGTTTTGGAACCAGCCTTGATGTGTGTTTTCATTACTGACCTTGAAATTAAAAGGAGGACAGTGGCATCAGAAAAGAAGATTGTGTGGTACAGGAAGAGCTGAGCTGCCCGAATCATGGGGAACTGGGAGAGGGGACAACTTGTACCCACAAGAATCACATGATTGTGTGCACGTAGGTGCCAATATCAAGAAATTTTCCTGCAAGCTGAGAAGAAGGTGAAATAATTGATGCAGCTGTGAAAGAAACAAGTACGATCATTGTGTCACATGAGGAATTCCAATCCGAGATGTTTTAATGCCCTTTGACGAGGCACTGGCAGAACCTTGTGTCAGACAACTGCAACACCAGACACTCCCACTGCTGAAAAGGGGATTTAAGTGCAAGAACGGAAGACTAAAGGGAGGAGCCTAGCTTTTTCAGTCAAGTGAAGGGAAAACAGCAAACATTGCCTTCACACACTGAACCTCAGTGTTAGCTAATTAAAGCCCCTTTCACTGTAATAAATTAAAGCAAAAGTCAGAACAAGGCTGCTAACTCTTAGAGAGCAAGAGTTAATCGGAGCAAGAGACTCACCTGTCTGAAAAAGTTTTAGCCTTGTTGCTTAAATCAGCCCTAGAGTTTCCTTCCACACTGGTCATCCCAAGCAACCGCTCCTGCCCTTGTTTCCATTTCACTCTGAGCATTCTCATCTTATTTTTCAAAGCATGTCAGAATGGCCACCAGGCCCAGGGTAAGTTCTGCTAGTGCTTGGCTGTTGTGTTTCAGCTAAAGGTATTAGTCTGAACACCTGTCAGGCAGCAGCAGAGCTGTAACACAGGCAAGCTACTGAAGAGAGGCTGCAGAGAAGGAACCAAAATAACCTGCAGGAGAGGAGAGTTCCCCTGGGGCAGAGACCCTTTTAAAGCTGTGGAACTGAGTTGCCTGCCCCCTTCAGCAAAATTGGCATGCTGTATTTCTGAAGATTCAGGTAGCAATGGCTTTTATTCAAGAGTTTACATAATATTGAAAAAAAAGTTCCTTGGAATTTTCATTTTAAATTATAATTTTATCAAAATTCTCAGAATAGCTTCAATGCCAAAACCCAGACCAACTGCTACTGTTCTAACAGTTTTTCTGCACGTACCTGAATGAATATTTGTCAGTATATTTTCAAACAGTCCACAGTCAAACAGTGCCATTACTGTCTCTTCATATTCTGGGGAAAGAGATAATTTGATTTAATATTACCAAGTAAAGGTTTACAGAGCCCTACATTAGAAGTAACACAAAACAGTAGTTACTTATTTTCCATCATACTGATTGCTTGAGGTTTTAAGATGTCTTCCTTCTCATACAACCTATATTGAGAAAGAAGGATCAAGTTGTCAATTCTACTTTCTTTTTAGTTCTCTACAGAAAATAATTCCCTTTTTGGGTCTGCACCACATGAACAGTCCATTTAAAAAAGAGCAATATACTTAAGTCATATTCCATTCCATTGTGTCAGGACTGTGTGGTGGCAGGGCTGACCGTACCAGTTTCCCCTGACTGATCATGTGACTTGTGGGACAGAGCTATTCCTGTTCAGTGTTAAAAACCATCCAAGAATTATGCGGCAGTTTCATACCTGAAGCTTCTGTTGAAGCAAAATACAAAATGCTCACAGAGTTCAACTGACCATTAAGAGGTTTCCTTTGTGATGCAGACTCTGAATCTCTAATGTGTCCCGGACTTCACTGCTGCTTCCAACAGCTGCTGTCATGTCACACACAAGCTGCTTGTGAAGGAAGACATATCTAGGTGGGAAATTTCACTTTCCATGCATGTGCTTCAGTTACTTTGCATAAAATAGCATTCTTTATGCAAAGGTATTACTCATAACTTTGTAAAACTGAGAGGACAATAGGAGAGGAAGGTTTGAAATTTTATTTAACGGTGTTGTGGACAAAGCAACATTAAACTGGAATTCCCCAAGAACAATGTACTTCATAGAAGCTGATAAACTGATGAAAACCCCAGATAGGCACTAAGAGCTGACAGTTTAGTTGTAACAAATCAGGCAAAGACTTAAAATATACATACTCAAGAGATTTTTCACTCAGAAGAGAGTGCTGATATTAACAGACAGCTGGTCCCTCTGTGAAGCTGTAAGAGCAACACAGACTTACAATCCAAATAAAACCTTCCAGTTCTCTTCAGGACCTCTCTCTTTCTCACTGCCTGGGAGAAGAGGCCACTCTGAGCCTTCCTATGTTTATACCAGTGGGTAAAAGGTGCCTTCAAAAATTCAAGTCAGAAGGTCTCACTAGAGCATGCTCAGTTGGCAGCTCTTATATAATGTTGAGAAAAGTTCCTTGGAATTTTAATTTTAAACATTTAAAAGGGAAGGTCATTCTCAACCCACTGCACAGCTGCAGAAACAAGACAGGATTATATTTAGCACTACAGTATCCCCAGGAAGGTGGCCCAGGGCCAAGTACCTGGCATTCAGATCCACATTTCTGCTTTGAAAGCAGAGTCCCCCATGGGTCTCCATACCTGTTTCTGAAGTGTTGTCATCCATTAGTTTTTCCTGTGCCAGGTGAAGTGTGTCCAGCATTTCTTCAAATATGTCATCTAGAAGCCCAGCCTGTTTGCATTTCCTTACAAGGTCTATCTGGACTGTAAAACACAAAAACACACTCATACAAGTGATCTGTAAAGAGGGCTTTACTCCCTGTCTTCAGAAACTAAAACTAAAACTTTTTGGTGAAAAACCTCCCTCTGGTAGCAAATATTTTTGCAAATCTCTGGCTCCTCCAGCTACCCATGCAGCCCTTTTCAAAGGGAACAAAAAATCGGTCTGGCAAATGTAAGCACTATGCTGGGTGTAAAATTCCCTAAGCTCTAGGTTTAGCTTCATTCATCAAAAGCAAATATCTCAGTAACTCTAAATGTACCATTCCTAAAGACTCCTGGAACTCTCCAGTACAGGAAAGCAAGTGATTTGTCTTCCTTGTCCTTCTTCCAATCCTTAGGACCATACCAGAAAACAGTGCAAGAAGTGAATCAGTATTGGATTTAGTAATAATTAAGGCTACTTTTACTCCAAATGATCCAGGCATTAAACTTGTTTATTACAGCCCATTTTATAGACCTACTTTGTCAGATTTGGACTGCTAGGGAAATAACTGTCTATTTTTAATTCATCTGGGAGCAGCAGGTCAGCAACAAGTCTCAGCAATGAGCAATGGGCTGTTCAAAAGGAAAGAGCTATCGGACAGTTCACAGAAGTCTGCCAGTCTCCATTAAAAACACTGTGTTTTACTGGAGACATTTGTGAGAAAAGAAACGTCATCTCACTTACATGTGATGCCCTACAAGTATTTCAGGATTCTTTATAGATTCCCTGTTCTTTACAGTGATAGTAGAAATTCAGAAAAAAGCAGTAGGCAGGCCACCTGAAATACCATGCCCATACACTAAGCATATCCACAGGGAGGTGAATAATCACCACTAGCACCTTCCAAACTTCCAGGTGACAGCAGAATCCCAACAAGCAATTGCAGCAGGAGCTTCAGGGTAACATGAAAAGCGCAGCACTGAAGGACGGGTCCTGTGGTCCATTTCACTGTTGTAATATCCTATTTATGCAGTAAAATGCTACATTGTGTTAAGCACCCTATGTACATCCAGGCTTCAAAAGGTAAGATATGCTGCCCCCACATCTCACAGCACCTCCTCAGCTAACCCTCTCCAGAGCACCACCATGCTGAACTCACCTCTCTCCTTCAGGAGGGGCTCAGGACAAGGAGACTAAAGTGAAGGAGGACAGGTTCCCTTTTAAATTTAGCTGCACTCATATGGAGGAGGGAGGTCAGGCAGAGGCACCGCCATTTGCAGGAGACACAGAGCTGAATGCAGCAGCCAGAACGGGGGCATTCTCAGGTGAATCACCAGCTCACATCACACAGCAAGTCTCACTCAGCCAAACCACAGACATTTGTTTGCTCCACAGTCATTCTGCAAATCAGACTTCGGCTGCCATGCCAGAGCTTGGACAGTCACTCATCTCAGGAGAACAATAAAGGTACATTTGCAGCATCACTGCTACCAGCTATCTCCAAGCTCTGGACTTCAACATAATAGATCATAATACCTCCTAGTTGCTCTATAAAGTCAGTCTCACCTTTATGCCTGTTGTTTTTTCTTTTTAGTGTTTGGAAATGGTTTTCTTCTGCTTTCTCTTCTGTTTTCTGTAAGACAATCAAAACAATATATTTTTACATCATACTAACATTTACTGCTGTTTTCATTACCAGAAAGATAGAAAGCAGCCTGTATTTCTGTGAATACAGTCAGCTTTTCTGCACAGCTAGCGATATTCCTCTTCAGACATTCAATTTTTAAAATGGAAGCAAAAAGCAAAAACACTAAGAAAAGCCCAACACTTGGGACACCACCCTCCTTAATCACTTCATTTGCAAATAGCAGAAAAGTTAACAAATGTCTATTGCTAACTCCCAGGGCAGATGATGTTTAGCTCCCTAAACCTGATGTAATGCTGGGAACGATTTGGAAAAGGGGAATGTTTTCCTTTGGAGAGGATGCAGTCATTCTCTCCTGTTTCACGTCATACCACAGGACTGTGAACAATTCTTCAGTTCTGTCCCAAAACTCCACCAGTGTAAACGTGTATTGCTTACACAGTGGTAAACAATTTATCCCACAGTGATAAATCCTGGAAACCCTCACCTTTTTATTTGCAGTGTTTGTATTGATTTCCAAGATCACTAGCGTGGGAGAAGACCAGAAACAGAGCAATACTGTGAGTAACTGGTCAAACAAATCTCAGTTATAATACCAGCTGAGAAATTATTGGAGAAAAATAACCAACCCTTCTGACAGTACTACATAAATGCTGCAAAGATCATCCACATCCCCTCATGTGAACTCCCTTTAATCTCAAGACCTGGGAAAGGCAGACTATTTTCCCCAAGGAAAGCTGGACACCAATTCCTCTAGAAAGAGAAAATCCCAACCCCTCCAAATGTCAAAGAGAATTCCCACGCACACTTCCGTAGAGCCAAGAGAATCACCTCAAAACTTAAAATAAGCTCTATTTACAGGTTTTCTAACAACAGCCTGTAAAACAATTCCCCCTGCAACCAGAGGGAGGTTTGCTTGATAGCTTCAAACCCTTGGGAAGGCCATCTGCAGAGTCCAGAACTGCCTGATCTGCAATGAAAGTCTGCCAGGCTTACCATGAGCACAGTGTGCTCACACAAACAAGTGCAGGTTTAAAAGACCGACTGACTCATCAAAAGCGGTTTTTCGTGGAAACCATGTCAAGCCCTAAGCAAACCCGAGGGGCATTGTACTTCCAAAGAAATGGAGCCCCCAAAGGGAAGCTCTTTCTGCCCATGCCAGGATCACAGCCACCAAGTCAGCCTGGTTTGGAGGGTCCTACTGCATTTGTAGTGTAATTGCCACATTACACGAGGGCAACGCCAGCTCTGCCTGAAGTGGCTTCAAATGCAAACAGTTCTGGTTTGACAGAATGGCAAGATCCAAACAAGGCAGCTGTAAAGGACAAGCAAACTGCTTCTGTGAGGAAGTCTTTCTCTGAACACACAGTCAAAATACTTCACTAAATAAGTCCTTTGCTGTAGCAGATGTGGGTTCCTGTTTTAGACTGCTGAAATTCAGAATTACCATTTCTTCTGTGATGGCAGGAGATGACAATGTATATCTTCTCTTCTTATTAGCTGCACCTAGGAATCAATAAACAACAAAGAAACAAGTGCAACAACCTCAGACTGATGACTACACATCATTCAAACTCTTTTTATCCCAAAAAGCTACTCAAGTGAGGCACTTTGGCTGTCAAGGCAAGAGTATGTTTCAGCTTCCCCAAATACCTGACATTTCAGTGGAATGCATGTTATTTCCATCTAAGAAAAATTACAACCCTGAACCATTAGGAAAACGTGCAAATCACTGTAGCATTAGAATATCACTTTACCTTTTAAACTCAGCAGATTTTTGATTGTTGCTGAGTGAACTTATTTTCCCTGGCAGCAGCACTACCTCTAGTGGTAAAAACTTCCGGCAAATTTAAAAAGATGACTTCTTTTTTTTTAAGACAATTCTTGTTTATGTTAATACACCCTCAAAATTAAGACTGCATAAAGAATTATTTTAGGTGTGCTAAAGATACACAAATGGCATTAGGTTTTTCATTGATCTAATGACCATCCTAGAAAGCAGTCTGACTTGTCAGTTGAATATTATTTATGCTACAAAGTGTTTTAAGTGATGTGGTATGAGATCTCTGCAAAATCATCTGCTTTCACTGTGTCCTTTCCATTAGCATGCACCAGCCTCTTGCCAACAGCCTATCTGGCAGCTTTTGGAAACAGCTACAGTATCAGAGAAGGATAACTCTGGCAAGGAAGAGATGGCAGGAGCAGAGAAATCCTGAGAAGAGTTCAACCACCCAACAAAACCTGAGAGTTTTAAGTGCAGTGGGGTTATATGCTGCCTTCTGTATTTAAGTCCAGAACCTCTGGACAGCACTTTAGTAAGGTCTTTCCTGTTAGAAGTCATCCTGTCAAAAGGAATGAGGAGTCATTGTACGAGGAGGCTGTTGAAACAAGTTTGGGCTTTGGGTACTGATGCTGTACATTTGCATTTTTCACGGCATGAAAGGAAATCATACTCTCTGACTTGATCCAAAATAAAGCTGCATGGCCTAATCTACACCCAGGAGACATGGGTGTAGATACAAAGTGTTCCTTGCATGACATCTTTGACATGTGATGGGATTTTCTAAACTCTCCCTGATATTTGCCATGAGGACACCTTATACAACAAGAGGAACACAGCCCAAAGAGTAGCCCAACCTCTCCTGCCCTGCACAGCACCTGCTGCTCTCTGTCAGCCTTTACTCTGTCCACATCTAACATTTCCAGTTAAACAGACGTTGGAGCCTGTTTCCAAGCCCAAACTGCCCTCCTATGTGGAGCTGCCCTCTCCCTGTGTACAGCTGCAAGGAGAGTTCTTGGCCCCTAAGGCATCTTATCTGCTTAATTAAACAGCAGAGCCCCGACAATTCAGCACAAGAACATTGTCTCAACAAAGAACAAGGGGATGTTCCTTGACCCAATTTTCTTGAAGCTACTGGGGAAAACAGGCCTGGAGAGGCAGCTTGTGCTCCCACACAGCCCAGGGCTGGCTCTGCTTGCCCCAGAGGAACAGCTGAGTTACTTCATCCAAGTTGGATCCTGAAAGTCAGAACTATCATGCAGCCAGAGCACTTCCACCCCAGCCTGTCTCCCTCACCGCCCTATGCAGACCTGCAAACACCTCAGCACAGGCATCCCCTGCCTGCTCAGATGGCCCAGACAGAGCACCTGCTACTTCAGCTGATTCACCAGCTGATTCCCCCAGCTATTCCAAGTGCCACGTGTGCATCTGAGAGCTGCTTACAAGCAAGAGACCTTTGGCTTGGGGAACAGCTACTCTATCAGACAGGTGGGAGAAGGTGATTTAGGAGGCAGGGCAGACACTGCCAACAGAATCCATTTAGCCCTCAGAGTGTCTCCAAATTACGTGCCTCTGGAAGAACTCTAGGAGAAAACTCTGTTCTCAGGGAATACGTCATACATTGTATGTGCAACATTTGACAACACAAAGACATTAATGATATTAATGGAAGAAGTACCAGGGCGATTAAAAAGGATTTCAAGGCGCTGGGTCGATTAGTTAATGGGACAGGAGCACAGGTGGTGTTTGCCTCAGTTCCTGCAGTAGCAGGGATGAACGAGGAGAGGACTAGGAAAACTCATTGGTTTTTTTGACCATGGGGCAAATTCTATGGTACCTAGTCTCCTCAAATCAGATGGGCTTCATCTATCTAGGAAGGGCAAAAGGACTCTAGCCCATAAGTTGGCAGGGCTGATCAGGAGGGCTTTAAACTAGGTTTGAAGGGGGAAGGGATTGAAACCAGGCTCTCCAGAGAGGAGCATAAGGGTGGAAAGCCCGAGTTAAGGGTGAAATCAGCAGCCCAGCTGAAATGCATGTACACCAATGCACACAGCATGGGTAACAAACAAGAGGAACTGGAAGCCATCGTGCAGCAGGAAAGCTGTGATGTAGTCGCCATCACGAAAATGTGGTGGGATGACTCGCATGACTGGAATGCTGCCATGGGTGGCTACAGGCTCTTCAGAAGGGACAGACAAGGTAGGAGAGGTGGAGGGGTGGCTCTATATGATAGAGAGTCTCTTGACTCTGTGGAACTTGAAGTCAGTAACAACAAGGTTGAGTGCCTGTGGATCAGAATGAAGGGGAAGGCCAACAAGGCTGACATCCTGGTGGGAGTCTGTTACAGACCACACAAGCAGGATGATGAGGGTGATGAATTATTCTGCAAGCAGCTGGCAGATGTCTCAAAATTGCCAGCCCTTGCTCTCGTGGGTGACTTCAACCTGCCGGATGTCTGCTGGGAACTCCACACAGCAAAGAGGCAGTCTAGGAGATTCTAGAGCACATAGAGGATAATTTCCTGCTCCAGTTGGTAAATGAGCCTACCAGGGATGAGGCCCCGCTAGATCTGTTCACAAACAGAGAGGGGCTGGTGGGAGATGTGGTGGTCAGAGGCCATCTGGGGCACAGTGACCACAAAATAATACAGTTTTCAATACTCAGGGATGCAAGGAGGGCCATCAATAAAAACTCTACACTGAACTTCCAGAGGGCAGATTTTGGCCTATTCAGAAGACTAGTTCAGAGTGTACCCTGGGAAATGACCCTTGAAAACAAGGGGGTCCAGGAGGGATGGACATGCTTCAAGAAGGAAGTCTTGAAAGCACAGGAGAAGGCTGTCCCAGTGTGCCAAAAGGCAAGCCAGCAGGGAAGATGACCGGTCTGGCTGAACAGGGAGATTTTGAAGGAAATTAGGGTAAAGAAGAGAGCCTACCAATTATGGAAAAAAGGGCTGGCTACTCAGGAAGAGTTTAGGAATATAGTTAGGTCATGTAGAAAGAAAACTAGAGAGACGAAGGCACAACTTGAACTTAATCTTGCCACTTCTGTGAAGGATAACAAGAAGTCCTTCTACAGATACATCAATAACAAGAGGGGCAAGGAAAACCTCCATTCTTTATTGGACATGGGTGGAAACATAGCTATCAAAGATGAGGAAAAGGCTGAGGTATTTAACGCCTTCTTTACCTCAGTTTTCAACAGTAAGACAGGTTGTCCTGAGGACAGCTGGCTTCTGGAGCTTGTAGAAAGAGATAAGAATCTGAATAGTCCCCCTGTAATCCAGGAGGAAACAGTTAGCGACCTGCTGAGCCACTTGGATCCTCACAAGTCTGTGGGACCAGATGGGATCCACCCAAGGGTGATGAGGGAGCTGGTGGAAGAGCTCACCAAGCTGCTATCCATCATCTACCAACAGTCCTGGCTCACTGGGGAGGTCCCAAATGACTGGAAGTTGGTGAATGTCATGTCAATCCATAAAAAGGGCTGGAAGGAGGACCTGGGAAACTACAGAACTGTCAGCCTGACCTCAGTGCCTGGCAAGGTTATGGAGCAGATCATCCTCAGTGCAATCACACAGCACTTACAGGATGAACAAGGGATCAGACCCAGCCAGCACAGGTTTAGGAAGGGCAGGTCCTGTCTGACCAACCTGATCTCCTTTTATGATCAGATGACTCGCCTGGTGGATGAGGGGAAGGCTGTGGACGTGGTCTGTCAGGACTTCAGCAAAGCCTTTGACACCCTCTCCCACAGCATACTCCTGAAAAAGCTGGCAGGTCACGGCTTGGACAGGGGCACTCTGTTCTGGGTTAGGAACCGGCTGGAGGGCCGGGCCCAGAGAGTGCTGGTGAATGGTGCTGCATCCAGTTGGCAGCCGGTCACTAGTGGTGTCCCCCAGGGATCAGTGTTGGGCCCAGTCCTGTTTAATATCTTTACTGATGATTTAGATGAGGGGAACCATGAGAAATTTGCAGATGACACTAAGTCAATCAGCTGGAAGGCAAGAGGGCTCTGGAGAGAGACCTGGACAGGCTGGAGAGTTGGACTGATTCCAACGGGATGAGGTTCAACAAGGTCAAGTGCTGGGTCCTGCACTTTGGCCACAACAACCTCCTGGAGCACTACAGGCTGGGGACAGAGTGGTTGGAGAGCAGCCAGGCAGGGAGGGACCTGGGAGTGTGGATTGACAGGAAGCTGAACATGAGCCAGCAGTGTGCCCAGGTGGCCAAGAAGGCCAATGGCATCCTGGCCTGGATCAGGAACAGTGTGACCAGCAGGACCACAGAAGTGATTCTTGCCCTGTACTCAGCACTGGTGAGGCCACACCTGGAGTACTGTGTCCAGTTCTGGGCCCCTCAGTTCAGGAAGGACACTGAGGTGCTGGAGCAGGTCCAGAGAAGAGCAGCAAGGCTGGTGAAGGGACTTGAGCACAAGTCCTATGAGGAGAGGCTGAGGGAGCTGGGACTGTTCAGCCTGGAGAAGAGGAGGCTCAGGAGAGACCTCATCACTCTCTGCAACTCCCTGAAAGGAGATTGTAGCCAGGTGGGGGTTGGTCTCTTCTCCCAGG
Organism: Lepidothrix coronata; assembly: GCF_001604755.1. Lineage (NCBI taxonomy): Eukaryota > Metazoa > Chordata > Aves > Passeriformes > Pipridae > Lepidothrix > Lepidothrix coronata. The sequence continues at coordinate 2,802,087 of NW_016690228.1, read as the reverse complement.
CAGCTATCAGCAAGACAAGAGGGCATGGTCTTAAGCTGTGCCAGGGGAGGTTTAAGTTAGATATTAGGAAGAAATTCTTTACAGAGATAATGCATTGGAATGTGCTGCCCAGGGAAATGGTGGATTCTCCGTTCCTGGAGGTTTTTAAGATGAGACTGGATGTGGCACTTAGTGCCATGGACTAGTAACCATGGTGGTAGTGGATCAAGGGTTGGACTTGATGATCTCGGAGGTCCCTTCCAACCCAGCTGATTCTATGATTCATGAATGCTCACAGTCCAACTGAGCTTCACTTCAGAGCAAAGGCCAGTCTAGGACCCACTTCACTTTGAGCAGGGTTGGATGCATTAGATTAATAAAGTCCAGCTTTGGCTGGTTAATTCAGTGAGATTTCCAACTACCTCTGAATCAGCAAGGACCAAGACTGCCAAATTAAGCTGCATTTCTGTAGCACAGGAAGCAATCCTTGAACAGGTTGTATAACCCTTTTGTTACACTGAAAAAGTTCTTTGGAATCCTTCAGAATGAAAGGCTCTATTTTAGAAAGTACTGCAGTGAATACAGAAGATGCAAAAGTGAATGTTTGAACATAAATACAGATAAAATCTCAAGGTGACCTCTTCCGTAACAGCCTCTCTTTGCTAATCAAGTGCAAACTTGTGCGTGGCTCTCCTGTCTCACGTGGACTTTACAAGCTGCCTGGGCCTACCTGCCGGAACAGTCAGAATAATTCCAAAAAGGATCAGGTCCATGGTGGTTTAAGTCAGTTTTGAGGGAGATTTAGGGAAGATTAAATTTAAACATTCTTCAATTAAATTTAAACATACTTCAAAAGACCTTCTTGATTTTTGTGCATCCATGTGGATCTCAACCAAACCACTCCTGCAAGATTGGAAATCCACCACTCAATATGAAGGTGGAGTAACATTTATTTTGTTCAAATGAATTACTGACTGTAGGATGCAAACTTTTAGAACAAATGAAATCAATGAAGGTGTTAAACAAACTCACCATAGTGACTGGTCCTATTGCTTGGGTCATGTTTTGGGCAGAACACTCTAAAATTTAAGTTCAATTTTAAGAAAAAGAGAAAAAGTATTAATAAATACGTAAACAGAGTTATGTTGACTGATTTTAACAGATATTTCCCCCTCTTTTCATTAAACATAAACTGAAAGACACTTAAAAAGAATTATCAGAATTTTTGTTCAGCATTACCCACCTAAGAAGGCACCTCCTATGAAGTCACAGGCCATGCACAAGCTTGTATCTCTACTTTTAGAGCCTCACTGGACTCTCAACACCGAAGCCTTGAATGACCAGTTCCATCAGCCCACTCTGCCTGGACCCGCCCACTGTTCAAATCCCACGTCAGACACACTTCATCTGGTGTGGTGATCACTGTGTCAGAGGCAACTCTTACTGAAACGAGGTTAATGCTGCCAAGGTGAAATACCGCAGAACTAACATTCTGCTCCCTCGCCCTGCACCATCAGGCCAGGAACCTCTCCTGCCACACCTGCTCAGCAGCCAGATTGAATTTACAAGCCCTGCTCCATGTGCCAGCAGAGCTGCACAGCACCACCACATACAGCACCAGTGACTTGCTTGGAGATCTGGAATGTAAGTTCTTTATGACACAGCAGAGATAAGAAGAGATCTTAGCAAGAAGCCTTGGGATCTAAACAAAAGCAAGATAAGCAAGCACACTTGTAGACTGTGGTAAATCTCTTTGTGACTTTGTTTTGCCCCGTCTATCATTGTAAATTGTGATAAAGAAATGCCTGCCTATCTATTTGATGAGAAGCATCTTCCTTGGGTTTCCTGGACCTTTAATCCCGGCTATGAATGGAATGTCTGTCCCTCCTTCCACAAACCCTATACATACCGAAAGTTTTAATTAATAAATGATTGTCTTGTACAATCAAATCATTGTCTTGCAAACTGTGTCCATGCAATAATTCAACTGTTACAGAGATCTCTGTGCCCCTCCCTTCCCACTGCCTGTGCTGACAAGGTGGTTCCCGAATGCTGAGGAAGTAGGGCACCCTGTTTGAGATCCAGTAGCTTAAAGCTGCTCAATCCATTCCTCAAAGGCTTTAGTAGTATGCAAGATGAGAATATTTTCACTGGTTCTAGGAGAGCAATGTGAATTCCTTGGAAGAGGCAAAATGCAACAAATATAACTGGAAATATTCCTTATCTTCTGGTTACAATAATGCGCAGAGAACATGAACCAGCTTTTATAATATGCCTTTCTTACAGAAGGATCCCAATTCACTTCTTAAGCAAAAATGCCTTATAAAGAGCATGATTTAGTTGAACTCTTCCTTACAAATCTATTTGCCAAGCCTACTGCTCAAGTCCTTGGAAGCAATTTTTAAAGGGAACTGCATTTACTAGGACATTTTCTAATTATTGTCATTCTTTTATTTTAACAAAAATAGAAGCACTGCCCTCAGAAATGCAGTCCATTTCCTTGATGAGCCAGCTCTTCTGCATGAAATGTATTTTTATGCACAAAAAAATCAGATTTAGGTATGCCTAACAACTCAATCAGAAAGCTAAGTAATGGGGACACCTTATTTACAGCCTTGAATTTCCAATACTGCCCTCCGAAGATTGCTTTTATTTCTTCCCCTCCCTTCAATTCTAGTCTTTCCCAGTTAGAAACAACCCTCCTAAGCACAAGAATATCTTATAAAGAACAGACAATATATTTTACTACTCAGGCCACTTTATTTGGAAGCACTTCCCTACTATCATTTTTGCAAGACAACATAACAAATTTACTTATTTCCCCACCTGTACTCTTACTGGCCACTTCCACAGCACTGTATGCCTTCTCTTTTTGCTGCTGCTCTATTTGTTTTGATATGCTCATCATCACAACAATGGCAACTCAGACTTTAAAAACACCAGCTCCATCTCTCTCAAAGGAATTCTCTCCCTTGATGTGCTTTTTAGTATGTCATATTTCACCACGAAAAAGTGCAGGGGCTGTCAGTCCACATTCACTGTTTTTCAAGTCTACTCTCCAATAATTTCAGGCTAGCTACAATTTTTGCCATTGATACCATGCAAAAAATCTTTAGGTTCAAATCCTTGAAGCCTGCCTCACCATCTTTTTCTAATCCAGTCCTTTCCCATCCCTTCAATACAGGTTGCTATAGTCTAGTTTCCCATATTATATCTATGTAGGACACACAACTAGTCTCACAGTGACATTTTTAAGGGTCTCTCTTCCAAACCTCCAAGCTCAAACACCCACCACATCAAACTATGTATTCAACCATTGCTTTATCAGTTTCTATCTAGACAGTTCCACTTATTTTTCAGCATCTTGAGAAGGTCAGTCTTCTTGAGCCCAAGCTATCCTTTCTAAAGATATATAATGAAAGCCATTTATTCTGCGATCACAGGAAGTTTCCATCTTCCCAGCTATACTCCTTCATGAGCTTGGCAGACTTCCAAAGACTTTACAAGCATAAACTAAACATACCATCTTCCCTATACAGCTGGGCTTACTGCCTTGTATTTTAGACTGACAGCCCTAGTGAAGCAGCCAAGAGTGCAAGTGTTTTGATACAAAAGGACCCATCTTCCACTGCTACTAAAGACTGCAGTAGTCCATCGCTTTTTGAAACAAACAGTGATTAGATGATCCCTCAGACTAATCTAAGGCTAACCTGGCCTGTGATCTCTCTGGCCTTGCACAGAAACGAACATCAGGGGTTTTATGCACCTTAGACTTTACCACAACTCCAGCATTTCAAAAGGTCCCTGAAGTCCCAATTTCTCAACTGCTTCATGTCCATCCTCCAAACAACTTGTTCCATTTGTTAATGGCAACGCAGGCAGCCCAAGGGCAGTGGACACGAGAACTAGCATGATCAGAACAGAAACTTTACTCAGAATCCATTTAGTTGTGTTAATGCTAGTAGTGTACTTGAAATACAAGGTCCTTGGTGGGAATCAAAGTTCTCTGCTAGCATAGGGAGGGAAAATTACCAGAATTTGCCTAATGTGAACAGACCTAGAAGTACTATAGCCTACTCCTTGCTCAGACTGCATTTACTGGAGCTTCTGAACAAAAAAAATAGAGAATTTCCATGACATTAATAATAAAAATCTTGGTCCTTGAAGACTAGCAAGGTAGTCAGTAGGGACTGATTGCCTCAGTTTTGGCCTAGTGAACTTTCAGGTATGTTACAGGCTCAAACACTAAACAGATTCCCTCCCACTGCTGTGAAGTTTTCATGTGAAAGAAAAATGCTTTCCCCAGTGCTTGCAAACCGAGGATCAAGCATCACTTTAAGAGAGAAGAAAACACCTCCTTTTCTAAAAAAAAACGTTAAAAACCACATGATTTTTAAGCCTCTCTTCCCGACACCACCATCACCACCATAAAAATGCTGACAGCACTTGGGTAAATACCGGTAGACTCCCTTCACTTGGTCGGTTTCTATGGCTGCGTCGTCGCAGAGCGCGCAGTAGTAGTGGTAGCTCCTGCGGCAGGTTCTCTCCTCACAGCCCACAGTGGCTCCTTTCTTGCGGCAGAAGTTGCACACCTAGAACAAGACGGGGTGTAGCACGTAAACGTCACAGGCAGCTACTGAAAATCTTGCCACGTAAAGCAAATACCATCCTCTGCAGGAAAGTCCAATATTTCGTTGCAAGTCACTTTTGTGTAATTCATTAGGCAAGCTCACTCCTGCAAACTCCCATCCTGGTCATAATTTCAGCCACCTTTTTGCTAACTTTACCTCTACTTTATACAGATACATTTGTAAGATGATGCAAACAGCCACGTGAGGGCACTGGGTAACTTCCCCAAATTAGTTCAAGACCAGTGGGTATTAGTGTTTGTATTTTATTTACGTTTTCTAGGATAACTTCATAATGAAAAGAGTTGCACTCAGGATGTCGGGGAGGAGAGCAGCTGAAGACAAAGCCAATTACAAAAAAACCCTCATATAAATGACCTTCGTTCTGCTAAACACAGAGGGTGCTTCCCTTTACACTTATGGATTGCATGCTTTTGTTTCAGGCACTGGCTTAGTCCTTCACCAAAGTCTTAGGAAACTTTGACTAAGGACGCAGAGGTCAGAAACAAACAAACAAACAAACACCTGCATTTTAATACAGAATGAACTAAATTTCACAGAATATAATGCCAGTGATTCTAACATCAAATCTGTAATTTTCCTAATCTTAGTAGATCAGAAGGACTAGGTATTTTTATGTATTTTTTTTAAAGCACAGAACAGGCCAGATAATCTTCAGTACTATGAGACTGGACTAACTGCAGATTCAGAAACAAACTCCTTACCAGCCGCTTTCCTCTCCTGAGCTCTTTCAACACTGATGCCACATCAAACCTTATATCCAGATTTTCTGCGTTATACTCTTCAGATTCCACAAATCCTGAGGAAAATAACTAAAGACAAAAGGGACAATATTAAGAAATAAGAGTGACTCAGTCACCAGTGCAGAAAAGAGACAAAGAGCACATCTTTTCTTCTTGCACTTGCCTACCTAAGGAGGTTAATTTTCCTCTGTGTTTTTAATAGGTTTCACCTACACTAAATAAGAAGCTGTGCTTAAATATTTTTGCAGTCGAAGGAAGCTCCTCTTCTACACAGGAGATTTCACATGACATGAAAGTGAACTAAGAAAAGATAATGAGGTAAGAAACCTGAATGAAATAAGGAACATGAATGAAAAAAATGTGGAATTCCAGCATGCCCAGAGTAAGGAGGAGAAGCCAACAGACCTCCACACCTTGAACATCTTGTTATGTGCTCAGTTGTTCAGACTTACAGCTGGATGCAATATTTCTCTCTTATAAGATTTCCATACAGCCCAATGCTGACAAGAGTTGACTGCATGAAAAACATAGATACATTGTACAAAGCCTGGGAGAAATCCACAAAAAATATATACATGTACACTTGGGCCACTTTAATTCCCACAGAACTGCTGAGCCATGATGATGAGTGAGGAGGGGGAAGTTCTTGACAACTATTTCCTAACAATTGTATATAGCTAATTCCAAACAAAAGCAAGGTACCCTTTCATCAACTGGCAGGTACAGTCTGTCTGCTCAGAAGGTGATAGATAACTGCAAAAAACTCAAACAGCACAGATAAGTCTAAGGCAAAGAAATGAGTAGAGCTGCTGGCAAGAGAGAAAGAAGAAGGGAGAGAGAAAAGCGAGAAAAGCAACATTAAAGCCCTAATAAAACCTGTTTCAAACAAAACATCCAAGTAACACTGTAAAAGAGGTATCCAATGTTTCTGAAATATTCTGTGACAAAAAGAACTAACCAACCAAAAAAGGTAGCTGAAAAATAAAGATGTACACATAAAAACTGTGAGAATAAGAAGGCTGGAACCCCAAAAGCCAGAAAACTGTTCTAACAGCAGACATTTCCTGCACTAAATGACCCTCAGCTATATTCTCCCTCTCCTGAAGGGAGAATACAGCATCTGTACTTGATTCTGCACACCAAGAACCGGTTCCATCAAGATTCCAGAATAAAGGGGAGGTATTCTGACAGCAAGAAAAGTAAATGCATTCTAGGATCACAGCACACTTCAAGCTTCACAGATATTTTTATATAATAAATTTCTGATATTTTTACTTCTTATTTTAAATAAGGCACAGACTGGGAAGTTTTTTTACCTTCATGTATCAAGTGAATACTTTCCTGCAAAGGTTTCAGTGAGTACACAACTTCCTATGTGTAGATAAGAACTTCCTTCTTATCCAACTTAGTGTCTTGAGAAGACCTATTACTACTAGTAGACTGTACGTGTGCCTAGAATCACTGATCAGCTACAGACACACATGAAAACACCAAAAATCAACATGTCCAGCTGTGCAGCCATGGCCTCTCCCACTCCAAAATCCTGGCCAAGCCCTGCTGCTTTTCATAGCTTTACAATCTAATATAAACTTGCTGGTTTGAGTAACCAGCCTTTCAAATCAGATACCACTGTAAAGTCAAGAACAAAAAAAGCAGTGGAAATTTCCCCCTTATCCCTTCTTCTCCACTGGTCTTAGGTATCGACCGACTAAAAGCCACTCACCAGACAATCCTGATGAGCTGCAATATCGCTCTCTTTGGCAACATACATTACAGAACCAGCCGCCCCTTCTGAACAAAAGGCACATGTTCTTCTCACCATCTTCGCCATTATCCAGAAAGCACCTAGAGCAGGAAGAAACTGGGACAAAACACAAAGCAGTTGATGTAACTACCATATGCCAAGCAGGACACAGAAAAGCAGAGCTTGCTAGCACTTGTCCTCTAACTGCTCCTTCGCTTACATCTCCTGAACCTTGGTGTTTTGCTCCTCCAGCAACAACTACCAGTAGAATAGGCAAAGCCCACTCCTGGGACAGCAGTGGGATGGAAGCCAGCTCGCAGGAGCTCCAACTGTTAGAGCAGGAGGAAAAGTGGTTTCTCTCTTCTTGGAAAGTCACTAACAAGTCATAAGGGACAACACAAGTTTTCAAGCTTGCTTGGCAACACCTGCCCCAACAACAGGACCCAAGAGCAGCCCAGCAAGTCACGCCCTAAGGAGCGAAACTCCTTGTACTTGGAGGAGGTCAATCATAGCAGTGCTTTTCTTAAGGTACTTCTGCCACATGTGGGTCTGCAAGTCAACAGAGGAGAGAAAATCACCTGTCTCCAAACATCTACAGTGCCTTCCAGGAGTTCACAGAAAACAAGGAAGAAACACTACTTCCTTACTGTAAGAAAGATGTAGCAAAGAAGCATGGAAGTGCCTGTAAGTAAAAGGGGGCAGAAGACAGAATCAGAAACGAGAGATTTGAACATTCTCTCTCAAAGAGGTGAAGCGCTAACAGGAGTGACAGAATTTTCTCTATGCCCTGGGATTTGCTCCAGGGACACCTGTTCTCTTTTTCTGGCCATAGCCACTCTAGTCTTAATTGTTGTTCTTCACACAGTCTCTCTTTTCCTCCAGCAGATGCAAAACTTTGAGGCCATCTACTTATTTCACAAAAACAGTCTACATGCATCTGGACGAGCCTTCACACATATCCCCCATCAGTAGTTTAGGGCACCACACCACAACATCAGTAGCAGAAGTTTTACTTTGCGTTTTTTTGTGCAAGTCCACCGCAGAAATCTTCAACAACTTCCCACTCCTACTAAGTGTGATACTCCACTGTCCTTTGCTGGAGACGCCACCTCTGACAGCACAAACTCCTGTATAACAAGGGGAAGAAAAGTCTGCATTTACTTTCAAGAAATAAGAAGATCTGAAGTTAAATTATTCTAGTGAGGGAAAGGTAGTAAGGTCCAAGTACAAAATCTCATAGTCCACCAAATCTTGCAACTTTTATCTGGCTTTCAACAAACTGTTTTCATTAGTTCCCATCTCCCTTGCATAAAACAGACTGGGTAGTCCCAAGTGAGAATTGCACCAGAGCAGAAGGAGATTTTTTATATGTTTTCTCCCCTCTAGCTCATGCTACTGAGAATTTACTTCATCACAACAAGCCACTTCACCTTCACAGACATCTAGGGGGGATTTCCCCTCCATCCTTCTACCTCTTGTAAGCAAGGCAGGATAGGGACTGATTTCCAATATCCATCTATACAGTGACCATCACAACAGTCTCAGAACTTCAGCATTAAATAAATATGATAGAAACAAACAGAAATACACAGAAATACTAGAAATAGAATAGAAAACAGACAGAAAGAAATTTAAAAGGAGAATGAACTGGAGTTTGAATGGTCTAGAATGCAAGAAAAGTTCTCTGCGGCAAGTTAATACCTGGAATTGATGCAGATACATAGGCCCTGCTCAGGCCCAGTCAGAGGATCCAGCTCTAGGAACTTAGTAAGGAGGAAGCTAAAGATGGAGTCTACAGACCCTGGTGTTCTTACAGACTCAGGAGAGATCACTCACCAAATAATATCGCAGGCAAAACAGACTCAACTTGGGGATATTAACCGAATTTATTACTAATAAAATCAGAGCAGGATAATGAGAAATAAAATAAATCTTAAAAACACCTTCCCCCCTCCCCTCCCTCCTTCCCAAGCTCTGCCTCCTCTCCAAGTGGCACAGGGAGATGGGGAATTGGGGTTACAGTCAGTTCATCACATGTTTCTGCCACTGCTAAGGGAGAGAAGTCTTTCTCCTGCTCCAACATGGGATCCCTTCCACAGGAGACAGTCTTCCATAAACTTCTCCAGTGTGAGTCCATCCCACGGGCGACAGTTCTCCACAAACAGTTGCAATGTGGGTCACTCTTCCATGGGGTGCACTCTTCCTTTGGGCAGTCTGCTCCAGCATGGCTCTCCCCCAGGATCACAAGTCCTACACCAGGAAACTTGCTCCAGTGTGGGCTCCTCTCTCCATGGGTCTGCAGGTCCCTGCAAGGGGCCTGCTTCAGCATGGGTTTCCCACGGGTTCACAGCCTTCTTTTCAGGCATCCACCTGCTCCAGTGCGGGTCTCCTCCAGGGACTGCAGGTGATTCTCTGCATCCCCGTGGTCCTCCATGGGCTGCAGGGACACAGCTGCTTCACCATGTTCTGCACCGGGGGCTGCAGGGGAATCTCTGCTCTGGTGTCTGGAGCACCTCCCCCTCCTTCTCCACTGAGCTTGGTGTCTGCAGCATTTTCTGCTATCCTCTCATACATATACACATACACACACACACAAACACACATATAGTTTTCTACTATATCCTCTTAAATATTCTTACTCCACTCTTCTCTGACCACAATTACATCTGTCCGATAATTTTTCCCCCTTCTTAAATATGTTATCACAGAGGCATCACTATCACTCCTGATTGCCTCAGCCTTGCCCAGTGGCAGGTCCACCCTGGAGTTGGTTGGCATTGTCTCTGTCTGATATGGGGGAAGTTTCTGGCAGCTTCTCACAGAAGCCACACCTGAAACCACCCCCCGCTACCAAAACCTGTCCACGCAAACCCATGACACCCCCACAGGAGCCTTGCTTCAGTTCCTTCCTCTTCCCTAGCTTTCTGCTGTGGAGTACTGCCCAGAATAGGACACGGAGCTAAACAGGGCAATGGATCTGGCTGAGTGCTCCCATGCAAGAAGAGGGAGGCTAAAGGCAGGGTTCCAGTTACACAATTTAATTAGATTTCACCTAAACAATGTCTTGCTTTTGCAGGGCTTAAGTTAACTGCTCACAGATTCCAGTGGAACCCCAAGATCTGTCCAAAAAGGCAGGAAATCCTTGTTCCTTAGTCCGCTCTTCCACTCGCACTCATGACAGCAAAATTCTTATTTCTCCTACTGTGTCTTGTTCAAGTTGAGGAATCTGTTTCTTGTCCAGAAGCTAGTCTGCATCTTTGATCAGCTCCGTCACTTCTCAATCCCTTCTCTACTCTTGCTTGCTCCAAGAGGAGCAAGCCATCTTCAAAAGGGTGGGCTACCATTTACAGTACAAAGTCACAAAGTCACTCTGTACCCTTTTCTTAATAATTGCTAATATTCCAATCACATTTTAGACTGCTTCTGAGCAAAGAGCTGACACTTTCATAAAACTATTGTTGGAAGCACAAAGCAGTGAAGCAAATGCAAAGCTCAACACGCGATGAGGTCCACAGTGATGAGAGCAGACATGGAAACCAGATGGAGGGCCGGCAGTTTGTGCTGCCACAGCATCAAGGATGAATGTGAGGAGGGGTGGGAGCTACGTGGTCTTGTTCTTCCACTTACTTACCAAGACTGCTACCAACTACACCTCCTAAGTACTCCATGCAATGCGACCACAAAGAATGGAACACTGGACGACAGTCCCAGCCACAGCACGTTGTACAGTAATGGTGAATAAGGTATAAAAGTACCCCAATTCATACCGAACTGGGAACATGAGAATTTGACATGGAAATTGTAGGGACAGATCGAAAGGTTTGTCCTCCTCACCCTCCCCAGAAGGGATACCTTTCAGTGAGACTTGTGTACTTGGCTACATGAAGTCACAGAATCACACGATCAGTTAGGTTGGAAAAGACCTCTGAGATCACTGAGTCCAACCTATGACCAACCACCACCTTGTCAACTAGACCATGGCACTGAGTGCTATGTCCAGTCTTTTCTTAAAACACCTCCAAGGATGATGACTCCACCACCTCCCTGGGCAGCACATTCTAATATCTAATCACTCTTTCTGTGAAGAAATTCTTCCTGATGTCCGACCTAAATCCCCCTATGTTTTCACCCAGAACATTAAGTTGTGATTGCAATTGTGTTGTTAGTGTTTTATAGAGCTATTCTTCAATAACACACATATATCTCGGACAATTCAAAAGAACCTCATATATTACATTTAATAAGCCACACTCTTCGTGAACCCGACTGGCTCCTTTGAATGTGACCAGACCTACAGTTAATTGACTATTCCTGGACCCAATATCAGGCCTAGAATTGTGGTTTTGCAACAACTACGTACTACAGTTCCCCAGATCTCTTTCTGAAGTGGTATCAGATAGTGCAGAGGACATCAGCATTACAGTTATTACTCTGACACATCATATCCCACTTATCAACGTTGGATTTTCATCTCCTGTTTTATAGTCAATCCCTTGCCGTCACAAAGTCCTTCTGTAACCCTCCGTTTCCACTTCTATTGTCACAGGAGCAGGCTGTGGGAACCCAAGGGGACCAATTCACCTATATGAGTTGGAGGCCCTTCCACTGCCCTCCAGTCAGAAGACAGAGATGCAGCTGAGAGAAAGGAACAGTCACACCTGGCTGCTTCCCCTGTACCTGTGCCATTTCCTCGAAGTAAGGCTGTTGGGGTTGGTTTCGCTTTTGCAACTGTGACAAAAGGTAAGATACTGGGAAAGGAAACAGAAAGTAAAAAAGGACAAGGACACTGTTGGCAAGAGCACACTTGTGCCACTTCCAAATACATCCTGCTGAAACATCACCAGTTTGTCTAAGTATTTCCTCTCCAGACCCAATTCTGAAAGCATCCTTGCACGTAAAAACACACATTTTACATGGGAGAAAACTAAGGCACAGAATGTCACGTGGCATATCCATAGAGGGGAAAGGAAAAGAACCCAAGTGTCCTGACTTCCAGCACGCCAAAGAAACCCACCGCCCCAGCTCCAGCTCCGCTCTCCTCTTCCCCGCAGCGCAGCGAAGAGGTGGATCTACGGAAGCAGGAAGACAGAAGGAAATGACATATCAGCTCCCCCACACTCACCGTGCCCCCCGTTTCCGCTTTGTGGGGAAAGAAGCCCAGCTGGAGATGGAACAGTTAGGGTTAGGGATGGGATGGGATGGGATGGGATGGGATGGGATGGCTGGGCACGACCCACACGCGTCCCCCCCCATTCCTCCCAAAGTCATTACAGCACAAACACACCCAGCCTTTGCGAGGAGCAAAACCAAGCAAATCTGCCCTTCTGAACACCTTTCACTTGTGGTCACCTCGTTCCAAACCCCTGCCATGGGCAGGGACACCTTCCACTAGACCGGGCTGCTCAGAGCTCCATTCAACCTGGTCTTGAACACTTCCAGGGATGGGCACCCACAGCTTCTCTGGGCAACCTGTGACAGGGCCTCACCGCCCTCACAATAAAGTGTTTTTTCCCGATACTCACCCTAAACCTGGTGTCGCCCCACGGCCCCCCCGTCCCGGCTCTGCGCGAGCCCCGGCAGGGCCCACTCCTTGGCACTGCGGGGACGGAGGGGGGGTGACCAGCACTCAGGAGGCGCCGAGTCTCGCGCACTTCCTCCCCGCCCCCCCCCCGCGTGCCCGCGGTGGCACTTACCGCCCGCCCGCCCGCGACCCAGCTCGCGCACGCTGCCGCTCCCACCGCTCCCTCCCCCGCCCCCAACGCTCCCGCGAGGAAGCGGGCGGGCCCAGCCGGGCCCAGAGCATGCGCAGTGGCGCCCGTCGATGCTTGCCCGGAGCATCCCCCCCCTCCCGGCACTGATTGGCTCCGGCCCCCGGGGCGGGCCGGAGGGGAAGGCGCGCGCCGTCGCGCCGCCAGTCACGTGTCGGGTGGGGACGCCCGGGCTATTCCCCGCCCTTTCGCGTGGGCCGCGGTCTGGGACCGGGAACACGGGTTCGATAGTCGCCCCCGGCCCTCCCCGGGCGCAGCCGGGCAGCCGCTTCCCGAGGGCTTTCCCCATGGGAAAGGCGACATCCCCATGCTCCCATCGGCCCCCCGTTCACTTTGCACAGAATCACAGAATCAATTAGGTTGGAAAAGACCTCTGAGATACCGAGTCCAACCCATGACCGAACACCGCCATGACAACCAGGCTGTTGGGAAAATCTTTATTTGTAACAAATAGTGTTATACGGGGAAAAAAACCCTTTCTCTAAGAAAGGATGTTCTTTGATGTTTGATCTTTGTAACCTTCAAGACTAATGAACAAGAAGGAAGATTCAATCCATGAAAGAGATGGCAGCCAACGAGCAATGATGTCAAGGTGTCAGAAAAACAAATTGAAGTTTAGGGCATGACATGCTTCAGTGATTGCAGACCTGGGGGAGGAGGTTAACATAGTTTGGGAAGAAGGATGTACCACTGAAAACAGACAGGAAGAATGCAGAATTTACAGGCCACAAGGACATTTGGCAGAACTCATGAGATAAGAAAGAAACTCATAAAACCAACTCCATAATTGTGCTGCAGTCAGCTCCAAGTGGGTAAAAGGCAATTCCTGCAGGGGGGATCAGAGACTACTGACCCAGGAAACCCACTGACTGAAAAGAAAGGAGAAACTGAGCATGCAACTAATTAGCATGAGAAGAGAGAGAATCATTAACTGATAGAAGATACAATATGAATACTGGAACAATGTCACTTGTAGCCAGTGAACACTGATTCCTTTGTTTGCTAAAGTGTATAAATAGTTAAAAATTTTGATTACTGGGGTGTGTGTGTCAGAAGGAGCAATTCCCCCACGCCCCTCGAGCCAAAGATAAAGTAATGGCTGCTCAGCTTTCTAATACTGAAATTACAGTGTTAGAGAGTTTTATTTTCCCGACATTTTCAGTGACAATTTCTGGTGATTCAGATGGAACCCTGCATCCAATGCTTGACAGATTCACAGGATCAAGAGGACTCCAGTGTGCACCAGAGGTTTTTCAGGGAGATTCTCCGGTCCCCTGATCTGTTGAGTTCAAGGCATGGCCCCTGGGATTTATTAAGGTGTTACTGGGGGGGGGGCTGGAAAGCCTCGCTGGATTAAGGTAAAGGGAACTTGGAAACTAGGTTTTGGGCTAGTTTGCACATAATTATGGGGACATCCAGAGTGCCAGCCCTACGGAAGGTTAAAAAGTGTGAGCAGGTTTTGCACACCCCTCAGGGTTAAAAGTGTGAGTGGCTGTTGCACATCACTCTCAAAAGGAAATGTAATTGTGTTTTATTATATTCTATGAAGGGTTCTGGTCAAACATCAAAAGGGGGGGCTTTGGAGAAATCACGCCTAGGATGTATTTTGAAACAGTGGAGGGAGGTGGGAGGTGCAACAGGAGGGTCTCTCTCCAGAAAAAAGTTAATTGAATACTGTAATAATTGGTGGCCTTTGTACTCTTTGGATGATGGTGAAAAATGGCCAAAGAATAGAACTTTAAGTTACAATACAATGAAAATACCTTGTGAGCACTGATGCATATGGGCTTGGGAACTGGGACACCAACCATACAATTAACACATGAATAGCAGGTGGTTCTTCCAAAACTCATTTATCAAGGAACAAAGCAAGTTGTGGGTACTAGTCTCATGGTGACCTTTTCCATTGCAGGTAATTTGACTACGAGCCAACCACTTTATCCCATAAATGACAGCCTGAGTGAGCCTTCTTTGAGCTCTCCCTGCTAAGCAGCTGGCTGCATGGCAGTGGTCTCCCCCTGTGAGCTGGGACACCTCTCACAGTTACTCCTCGAGGTCGGGAGACCCGAGCCCAACTGCAGGTCCCTGGTAAGTGACTGGGGGATTATATAATCTTGTATTAGAGTGCACTAGATTTTGTATTGGTAACTGATTTTGTGTTGGTAATTTTAAATCATTATTATATCCTGTGCAGTAACAGAGTAAACCTTGCCATCAAACTTTTGTTAAGTAACACTTTTACAACATCTTTAATAAAACCACTTTTTCTGATACCTTTGCTGGTGGTTCTTCAAGTGGTCTAAGTCGCCCACCTGTGACACCTCCTTCTTTGCACAAGGTTCCAACACATTCAAAAGCCACATGCCTGCACACCCATCCCTTGCTCCATTTCAGGGCCACATCCTGCATCTGCGCTCACTGTCCCCTAATGTAGTCTGTTTGTCTCTCACCAACAAACCACATGGCAAGGACTTCTGTGGCCCCCCTGTCCCATGCTACACAATATAGCACTGAAATGAGGTACACTGGATTTCTCGAGGAGTTCTCTGTGTGTCACAAACGTGGATGTAATGGTTGATAAAGGCAAGGATAAATAATTTGCTGATCAAATGAAGTTTATAATAATGAAGTTCGCAATGGAATGGTTAATGTTTTACTTAGGTTGCAAAACGTTAAATTGCAAAATGCTAAACCGCAATGTTGTGTTGCCATGGCGAGTTATATCCTGTTATGCTAAGTCTATGCTTAAGTGCTCTTATAAGGAAGAAAAAGCATGAAGCTATATACGAAGGACAAAGGGGGTCGGCTAAAGGGACCAGAAAAGGACCTACTACCTTCATCCGAGGATTGCGATATGGCGAGTATTGAGGACTGTTGACTAACCAGACTGTTGGGTGGCCCCTAGCAAGAGAATGAGGTCCATGCAGTGAGAACCAATGATGAAGCGGAAAGAGACTAAGGGGGAGGGGATTGCAGCAAGTATAAAAAAGCGAGCTTTGGTTTATTAAGCTTGTGCACCATTGGCGGAGCAGGAGACTCCCCGGCCGCCCAGCGCTGTTTTGCTCATTTGCCTTTAATAAATTTTGGTATTTCAAATTTTAAAATTATTTGTGGTCTCTTTGACTATAACAGTGGAGAGGGATGCCTTTTATGATAAGGTAACCCATCTAGTTGATCAAGGGAAGCCAGTTGATGTACTACTTTCAGACTTCAGCAAAACTGTTGCTACTGTCTCTCACAGGTTCCTTCTGCACAAAATGTCCAGCACACAGCTGGATAAACACATTATGTGGTGAGTGAGCAATTGGCTCATGGGTGGAGCAGAGAAGGCAACAGTGAATGGGGTGACATCAGACTGGTGACCAGTCACTAGTGGGGTTCCACAGGGCTCTATCTTGTGCTCTTCAACATCTTCATAAATGGCTTGGACACAGGACTGGAAGGGATACTAAGCAAGTTTACGGATGACACAAAACTGGGAGGAGCTGCCTTGAAGGGAGGGAGGCCCTGCAGAGAGACCTTGACAAATCAGAGGGCTGGGCAATCACCAACCACATGACGTTCAACAAGGGAAGAGCTGGATTCTGCACCTGGGATGGGGCAACCCCGGATGTTCATACAGACTGGGGAATGAGGTGCTGGAAAGCAGTGCCATGGAAAGGGACCTGGGCATCCTGGTCAATGGCAAGTTGAATCTGAGTCAGCAGTGCCCTGGCAGCCAGGAGGGCCAACCGTGTCTTGGGGGGCATCAGGCAAAGCATCGCCAGCCACTCAAGGGAGGGGATTGTCCTGCTCTGCTCTGCACTGGTGTGGCCTCACCTTGAATATTGTGGCAGTTTGGGGCACCACAATACAGGAAAGATATTGAGCTGTTAGAGAGGGTCCAAAGGAGGGCAACGAAGATGGTGAAGGGCCTTGAGGGGAAGCTGTATGAGGAGCAGCTGAGGTCACTTGGTCTGTTCAGCCTGGAGAAGAGGAGACTGAGGGGAGACCTCATCGCAGTCTACAACTTTCTCATGAGGGGAAGAGGAGGGTCAGGTACTGATCTCTTCTCTGTGGTGACCAGTGACAGGACTTAAGGGAATGGCCTGAAGTTGTGTCAGGGGAGGTTTAGGTTGGGTAACAGAAAAAACATTCTTCACCCAGAGGGTGGTTGGGTGCTGGAACAGGCTCCCCAGGCAGTGGTCACAGCACCAAGTCTGTCAGAGTTCAAGATGCATTTGGACGATACTCTCAGGCACAAAATCAGGTCTGACTCTTGGGAATGGGTGCAGGGCCAGGAGTTGGACTTGATGATCCTTGTGGGTCCCTTCTGACAGAGCACATTCTGTGATTCTGTGAACCCAGTAAGAAGCAGGCATTTCTCTCCTGCAGTAGCAGAATTTGCCCAGCTCACTGTTCTGATTAATGTAATCTCTGTTCAAGATTATTTCTCCCACCGGATCCATCAGGCTTAGGTGTATTTTAACAGTTCTAAGCCCCGAGACAGGCAGACTTGCATTCACAATGAGTTTCAGAAAAGCAAGTTTTACTAACTCAGCACTGTGCAAGGGCACAGAAAACACCAACAAACTCTTGCTCTCATCAGTTGTGTCTCTGCTGCAGATGGCACGGAGCACAAGTTCTTCCAGTGCACTGCGAACTTTGCTTGTGGATGAGAAGAGGGGAGGGGGAAGACCAGGAGCTCAGAAATTATCTAGGAAAAGTTTGATGCCTGTTCTTAGGACAAAGAATTCTAATTCTGTAAACTACAAAAGTGACATTTAAATGTAAATTTAAAAAAACATCAGGTGAAAGGCATTTTAATTGAATGCAATTAGCACCACAGACTTGAGCACACTGTTCGCTGTGTAGTAGTCCTGTCCAGCATATAAATCCCAGGGTGCAAAGTGTGTTGGCAGTAGGGAAGCTTTGCCTATAAGATTTTTTTCCTGCACTTCTGAACTCCACACTGACAGGAAATTTCTGTCTCTGGCATGCTTCCAGCTTCATAGCCATAATCCCACGTGAGTTCGGTTCCAGCTTTCACATGTCTAAGAAACAAAACACTCGGTCAATTTGTTTGAACTGAGTGAAACGGTACTGTGTTTTCAATTTGTCACCAATGACTCACATGCAAACCCAAAAACTCTATGGGGCAGGGACCATCACACAGGCAGCTTGTTGGGAGAGAAACAAGATATATAAGGAGTCTCTGACACACACATGGTGCTTGGCCTACCAGAGCTGTACAGAGTGCAAATACCCACACATAGATGAAAAGAATTTATCAAGCAGTGCAATAGTGTCGGAGTCTAAACAACCTGCTTTTAGACAAAATTCTGGGAAACAAAAATCAAACAAAACAAAACAACAACAAAAAAAGGAAAAATACATAAGTGAACACATCCTAAATGAGAACACAGTTTTGTTATTTTTACTAAGTCCAGTGCATCATTGAAGTTTGAACAGATCTCTAGATATGCTGGCCATCTTTGGCCTGACAAGCTACGTTTTAATGCAATTGCACTATCTATATGCACAAAGACTCAGAATTAAACACATGCTCCTCATGAACCAGCTGCTCTGACAGTACATGAAAGAGCAGAAATTTCTCAGGTAGGAAATTCATTGCCGAAAAGGAATGCCAAACTAAATACCTTAGACTAATATGCTGAGGGACAACTGATGGAAAATACAATAAAATATGAGCATTATAAAGAAGAGAGTAATTCTCCAATGTTTCTCATTGGATACAATGTAAGGGACATCCAGTGAATTACCAGGCAGCAGGCTGAGAACAAACAATGAGGACTTTTCAAACAGCACATTTTAACCTGGGACTTGCTGCCTTAAGATGTTCTGGAGGTCAGACATATAAAACAAATGAAAAGGTGACTGGGCAAGTTCATGGAAAGTACACAATTAAGCTCAATGATCCAGATGAAGTCCTTAATGTAGAAAAGTTGTAAAAGGGTGATGTCCAGTAAATGTGAGAGCCAGTCAGGGAAACTCTCTTTCAACAACCCTTCTCTTTCCCTAAGATTCTTTGCTGATCAGTGTTACCTCTCTCTACTTGCCTCAGTCCCCACTACACATATCTTTACAGAGTACCTGAGCCAGAAAGTCTCTAGCTAAAACAAAATCTTTTTTCTGACATATTTCAACACATTGTCTTCACAATTTTTGGAAGCCTCCCAGTGCAATCCACAGCATCTGTGTTAGTTTGGACCAGGGTTGCAAGACTCCAGAGAAGATCAATGTTCCCAGGAACTGGTTTGTCTGGGACAAATTCTCTTCTATTTTAAGTTCTTGCCTAGTATCACAGCTGGTACATGCATCAGCCAGATTCATTCAGCCAATTAATCCTTCCACCCCTGGGTTTAGCTGCCCTCTTCTTATGTTTTACTGGAACCAGCTCTCTGTACCACCCTTTCTATCAGCCACTAAGGAAATACCTGCATCTTTTGCTTTCAGAGCAAATTTTCACCCTTTAAGTATCCTAATGCCACCTCCCTGGGACATGTTGGGCTACACAAAGTCCTGCTTCTCTTGATAGGTGTGAGAAGGCCTGGAGCTAGCTTGTTTGGCCCACAAAGTATCTCAACCTTAATATTCTGTGGGGTTTCATCCTGCCCTATGGGACCAAGATATGCAGGCCATTCTTTGAGACAGAACAGCGGGATGAGTGAATCTTGGCTTTTAAAATAACCATGCCGAGTTAAACCTATTTGTCCACTGAAGAAGATTATCACTGAAATGGACACATCAAAATTAAGCTTCCCTACTTCATATTTCAATGCAAAACTGAAGAAAAACTCATCAGTGATAATATGTTTTTAGTGCACAATAAGAACTCACCAATAAGAAGGTAATTTTGTGCTTTCATGATCTAAGCATCTCCCTCACCCCTCAGCATAATTATGTCCTAATAACTAAATACTGATTTTTTTCCCCTAGTGCCTTGAATGAACAACATTTAACTTCCAGAAATTCACCTGTTTGTGAAGAATGCCACCCATGGAAAACTTCTGTTGTGAGTCTCTACAAACACGCTTTGTGCAAAGAGATTTGGGCAGCAGCTGTGCTGTAAAACAGGAAATCTGTATTAGAAACAGTGAAACACCACATCATTGGCTGAAAAACCTATTTTGTGTCAGATATTTGTCACTAGAAAAGGTAGTTTCTTCCTTCCCATCTCCAGCCCACACAGAATGTCTATTACTCAATGCCACTGCCACTTATTTTTGCAATAATTATGTCTCTTTAAAGTATCACTTTTTGCCTATGAAAACCAAGTTCTTTTATCAAGTTGTTCTCCAGAAATTTATGGAGAAAATTCATCTTAGATTCAGAATGCACCACAAATAATCAGTATGTGACAGATGTATCTTGCTGTCAGCCAGGGGAGCAGTGCAAGGGAGCAAGCAATGGAGTAAATGATCGTGTGTTGGCAAAGTACCAGATGTGAAAGGTGATTCAGGTGCTCATGGGAACATGTGTATGCTCAAGGCTGCAGAAGAAAGGTTTCTGCAAGATGCATTACTAATCTTTACACCATATTACCTCTGCAAGGAAGAACAGCTTAAACATATTGCAAGGATTTTGCTGTAAGACACATATTCTGCCAATGAAGAGAAATAAGTTCTTTGCAGAGCATGTGCAGAAATGTCTATTCATCTTAGCTGGAGGTACTTGGTAATTCATTACTATTTATTTCTTGGCAAGTCAAAACTGAGAGACTTATTTAGTAGACAGGTACACAGTAGGACAGACCACTTTCTGAACCTATAATTGAACAGTAGGGAAGTTTTGTAAAATATCAAAACACTTGTCCTAAACCAGCACTAACTAGAATTTACAATGGCTGGGAGAAGGCATGTGGATCAACAAAACGTGCCATTTGCTCTCTGGACCTCCCAGAAGGCCATCAGGATAAAGACATCACTCATTACTGGTGCCAACACTACAGCTGGTATGTGGCATGCATCAGGTTGTGAAGGCACTAACAGTGACCCAGCCTACTGTCCTGTCACCTGTGATGGCAGGGAGGACCACATGTGCCTTCCTTTCATGCATCTACCTCACATGTGGTTTATGTGCAAAAGCTTTCTAGCTTAAGCTTAAATAAATGATGTATTTGCAAAGACAGTGGAGAGAACGCATGCAACTTTTTACTTACATTTAGAAAACGACCCACATTTCCTTCTTTTGTGGCATCCAGTACATAAATATTTTCTTCACTAGCATTCTTCGGAAGCATCCCATCTCCATCAGCCTCCTCACAAAATGCATCTTGACTTGACTGCCTGCTATTTTCCTCTTTGCAGTCAGCTTTTAGGGGTATATTATTGGATGGCCTCGCAACACACGTGTCATCCAGCACACCTGACTTGCCCCAATCAACACCCTGCAGTGAGAGACTCTTTCTTTTGCATCTCGCACTGTCCACACCAACAGACTCAGTCTGTCCAATTTCCATCGGATGGTCTTCCTTCTGCTCCTCGGTGGATTCTGTCAATGGACATGTAATTATTTTTCAACATCAGTTTAAGGCCAAAGCCTTTCCCTTGTTTGGCCCTGAACTCTTACCCACCCACTCTTAAAAATGTCCTCCAAAATCTAACCATCCTGCTATTTACAAGTCTATAACACAATCGCTCTTTTCTATGCCTCTCATCAATCCTCCTGCAAATGACTGTTTCCCGCTGTAATGTCTAAAGCACTTGCTCAAGGCACCTGAGAGTGACCAAGTCTCTCACTCTCCCCAAATCCCACTCCAGACTGATTTCTTCCACATAGCATTTTTTCATCATTCTCCACCTTAATTCCCAAGAGAATTACAAACTATAATTTAGACAGAAACAAGATGCAAGTGCAAATAGCATCGGTTTCACACTGCCTCTCCAGCTTGAGGTCCCCCCAGCCCTGGATTATATCCTGTTCAATTTTTGTTGACCAGAATATGTACTGGGTGTGACACAACAAGATCTGCAAGACTGACTTTCCCACAATTGTATTGTATTTAAAAGCTGCTGTCAGGAGAGTTCAACATGTCCCCAGATCAACTTTGCAGGCAAAAGACTGTCCTGTACCCAGTACAGTAGTGCACTGTGTTATGCAAGGCAGCAATAATTTCTGTACTACTGAGCTCTCTTAAAACAGCTTCCACATCATGCAGACATTGTTCTACTCCGAGAACAGGCCTGCCCACACTGTCTACATTAAAGTCTACCACCTGATGGGACACAATCATACTAAGAATGCAGTATGTATACCTCCAAAAACCTACTTTCTTTTCCTTTCTTTGTTCCACTGTTTACTTTTGTTTTGCTTGACTGATGAATCTGAGAACTATTATCTTCATCTGAGCTGGCACTGTGCACCTGTGTGTTAAATGAAAAGGCTGTGATGTATTGTTGCTGTGTGCAACTCGGAGTCAACACAGTACAGCAAGTGGCCTCTAGAACTCTAGGGCTGCAGGTTCAAACCTTCTGTAATGCATGGCTGTGGCCGAGTTTGAAAAGTTAATACATTCACTGCAATGCAATATTTATCTTAATTTCAAAGGATCGTTCAAAATAACCTGGAAGGAGTTCCCCATGCAACAAAACATTTAAGTAAGTGTCTAAGTCCCAACAATTTCACCAGAATTCTAAGTTGCTGAACCAAAGCCCAAACATGCTTTTTACAGAGTTTCAATGAAATGAACAGATGTGGCAGGATTTCTCCTCTCCTGCCACAAAAAGGCAACTACTTATGGGAGCTCCAGAATGGAGCCAAACGTTAGCATGAAAATCCCATGTGCATTTTGTAAGTGCAATGAATCCAGTAAAACCTACAGAGTAAGTCTACCCCAGTTTTCCTCCTTTACACATATTTGCAGGCAACACTTCACACTCAGATCAGATCAAATTCTCCCAACTCTGCCACTGCATGAAAAAATTGCGTACAAATCCCAAGATTTTCCTCTCTCCCTGCTACGCCATTCTTTTGGGAGGCATCACAAAAATATTATCACTCTCACACCCTAACCCAGTAGTTAGTGGAGAGGGAGGGGGAGAATAAATTCCTAGCATTCTCAAGGCTAGAGTGTAAGTGAAGGGTGGAGAAGGGAAGGCTGTGGGAGTAGTTAGTGCTGGTCTGGAGGAACATGTTGAAGGACTGATAATGGAGAAGGGATGGGGTGCAGCTTCCAGCATGGCAGCTTAGCTCACAGTGTGACACAATCTCCTGAAGAAAGGTCATTAGAACTATCTAAATGTACAAGTTGAAAAGGTCAGAATTAACATAAATATTCAGCACAGAAAAATGAATCTATTAAAGCCTATTATATTATTACCATTTTTAGCTGGTGATTGTGAAAAAACCCTGTTCTTCCAGGCCTTGTGGTTGCAATACTCGAGTTCTCTGGATGAACCCTGTACAGAAAGGTCAAAAGGAAATTATAAAAGACAGACTCACAAGTAACTCTCACAACACACATTTCTCAGCCTCTGGTTCTAGTCTCTTCTCTACAAGAGCCGACAGCAGAGCCTGCAGTCTGGCCTCACCCCATGTTCTGTGATTATTCTGCCTTTAAGAATTGAGGACCTAGGCTAAGTTCTCTGTAGTATTTGTAAAAAACCAGTTGTTCATACCTTTTGAGGGATCAGCAGCATTGAGGGATCAGATTACATTGTTTCCCAACTGTCCAACTGAGAACCAGTCTGCTGTTTTACTATTATTACATCAGATCACCTCAAAATAGAGCACCTACAGACAGAGTTTTGCCTTTTTCCTGCTACTACTTTCAATAGTTTTAATAGTGCAGCTTTCAAACAGGAGAACAAAGATGTTGTGGGTACAAGGGACAGCAGAGGGGGAGAGATGCAATATATGGCAGGTTTAGAAAATACTTTCCCTCAAAAGGACCTCAGTCTTTCATGTTAGGAGTTGAGGAAGATGGGAAGTAGTATTTGGTATATACATTTAAAACATCTAAAGTCACATTAATTTGGATTACATTCAGACTGCAGTAGAAGACACCAGTTTCAAAACTAATATTAATATCTGTAAAATGTCTAGCAATAAATAACAGCCCTTATTCAAGAAAATTTTCAATGTAAAAAAATGTGTTTTCCTGCCACAAAAAAGAAAATCCTGGTACTTCTTTGGGCTACTGATAATTGCAAGAAATGCTGCTCTTTAAGGCTTTCTTAAGATTTAAACTCCTTTGTAAATTCAAAATGTGCAGAGGCCACAAGAAAATGTGACATTATTACATGGTTACATTGTTTATTCTTTTAAAGGCAATCTGTTTGGGTGAATGACACATCAAGCCTAGCACACTGATGTCCTCTTAAATGTTTCTCAGTCCAGCTGGACTGACTATCATTTCTTAAGAGGCAGAATAACAATGTTTTTTTGTCTGTCATATTTTTTTTATACAGCCCAGGTGTAAACCATTTTTTTAATCTCAGGAAAGGAAATTAACGAGCTTTAAGGTAGCAGTGTAGTACAGGCAACTTTGAAACTCTGCTTGCCTACAATTTTTAGTAATGGCACTTAGCAGAAGTAAAACCTAGCTGATTACTTTTAATTATGTAGTTAGACGATGAATTCACTAGGCCTCCAAGATACTGAAATGCAAGTGAGAAAATAGTAGCAGATATTTTTAAAAGTTTCCATTTGCAATTTCATGGTACTTCTCAAAGTTCCACAATAATCTTCTACTATGAGAAGAGCAACAATTTGCAATCATTTGTGAGTAGTACACAGAAAGTGCTTACAAAGTAGCGTAGCAGAGCAACAAAGAAGCTCCCAACTTCCTTCTGAAAAGACTTGAGCATGCTATTGACACAGCCACGTGGTTATTTTGCAGTAATTTTATTTTAGGAATGCTGATAGGCTATGAGACCCTGAGTATACAGTGAAAACATAATTCACTGCAAAGGTGAGGTGTTGTCAGACTCCTAGCAGGAAAGGTTATGATAGAAATAAGAAAAGGTTTAGAGACTGGTAGCAAACGACAGGATAGTTAGTGGCTAATATGTCATTAAACCCTTCAGCATCATCAAGTATCTTTAAATGATTTATCTCAAGTATCTTCTATTAATTGTTTCAAAGCTGCATCATGATTAATTCCCTGAACAGATCAAGTACATCCAAGAGATGAACTGGCTTTCTAGAAAATGCCAAGTGGTACACATAGTAAGTAAAATTCACAAAGAGGAAAACTCTGTCCCACTAGAAGAAATAATTGGGAAATAACAAAGAAGTTCAGAAAGAAAAAACCCACCCTCATTTGAGGACATTCAGTTCTACTCTAAGTTATAAAACAGAATTCCTAGAATAGCAGAATATTGATTTTGTTATGCTTAAGTTTATTTTGATAAACTTACAGGGTTGATTTATTTTCACTATCCACAGTTTGAGACAAAGATTCCTTATTCTCAAGAATGTCATGTTTACCAGTCTGCACTAGTTCAATGACTGAATTTGAACAATCAGTGTCAAGTTTTCTTTTTTTGGAAAAAAACCCATGGTTTCTGTCATTCAGAGCACTCCTTTCTTTCAGCTCTTGACCAGCATCTCCCAATACTTCAGCTCTGCTCATTAATCTGCCTGAAAGCAAAAGAAAAGTTTGGTTTGCTTTTTGGTTTTTTTTAATGTTTGTTTTCTTACTTTCACACTATCATAGGTCAAACTTACATTAAAAAAAATACAAGAACATTACTTGGGAAAGCAAAATATGAATGCAGTCTATGATTCTATGATGTCAATAGAGGCTGACATACAAACTGAATTAGACATACAGCCCTCAGTACAGCATGCACAGACTTATGAGGTGAAAAAATCAACAGTCTGAGATAGACTTTGCTCCAGAATGTTTTGATTGTTTGTCTGTCACCATTGCATTGCAGAGTTCTTCAAGGTTCTTCTGTCCATTTGATCATGTTGCAAGTTAAGATTATATTGACACACTTCTCCTCCAACCCCATATTTCCGTGTTCTCAAAAAAAATCCAGGGCAGAGGCCACAAGAGAGGGAAAATTATGCTACACATCTTCCACAGGTCACCTTCTGTTACCTGAGTAGGTACAAACAAAGGTCCCCTTGTCGATATCATCCAGGCAGCGGACACCCCAGCCTTTCTTTTCAGTGTTGAACACTTGCAACCTGACTTGAATGCCGTGCTGTACAACTCTGTTCTGACACATCAACTTGTCACACCTGCATAACACACTGCACTCGTAAATTCTGTCAAGAGGAAGAAAAACAAAACACAATATAAAAGGATGCACTACTAAAACAAAGTTTCTATTATTAATTTCCCTTCTAAGCATCAATAAGGCAGTGGACTGAAAAGATAAAGACTGACTAAAACTGGTTGTGCAGCAGTGCTCTGGAAATCGTGACTTTCTTGATTGCTGATTCATCAATTTTAAGAGTCTGTCAGCTAGATTTTGGTATCAGCAGACAAGAAAAATAAATGCTAAATTTTTGTTTTATAGGAGTAAATCTCACAGAAGCAGAAATCCCTATGAAGCACCTCATTCTACACTAGAACAGATTTTAGCAAAGACAACCTATATGCCTGAACCTCAATGCAGTTGTCATGAGTTTAAAGATTTAACAAAGTATATCTACAAGAACTCACAATTGTGATTTTTTTTTTTTTGCATTTTTTTCTGGGTTCCCTGACAGCTTTAATTCCGCTCGTTAACCATAAACTAACATCACACAGCAAGAGAGAACCGAAAGGGCTCCTTAAGCCAGTGGGTTCAAGCCTTTGGCTATTGCAGAAAGCTGCTTTGCATGATTCCTCTTCTGAACACTTGAAGTAACTGGCACCTTCTTCAGGCCACATATTAATCCACAGGAGCTGAATAATAGAAAGGGCAAACACTTGAAGCATTGGATGGCTTTGGAGACTCTTGGAAGAGGCACATATAACCAAGTCTGGCAACAGCAGCTGGTCAATGCTTCTTTAGGACTCTGGTCACTCTTTACACTTTTCTTAGACCTTAATCTAAGCTGTGAAAATTGTAGGATCTGCAGTAGAAGAGTTTTTGGGTTTTTTCCTCCTATTACTCAAGTCACATTAATTATTTTTTATCATCCTGATCTGTCAGTAAAATTGTGACAAAATTAGAAGGTTTCAGTTAGCCAAAAACTCCAGTTATCTTAATCCTGTAGCACTTACACTACAGGAGTAAAATAAGAGCATACAAATAAAATAGCAGTTAATAGTTCAGTCTTTCTTACCCACTAGGAACAGGTCCCTCCAGTCTTTTGTAACGGTATCCACGGCATCTTTTACTACCTGAAGATAGAGAAGTTTTACTACAGCCTCTTGCAGTTAGCTGTAGGCATGCACATTTTGACCTAAAAGTAAGAATAAAACATCTCGGAATGTATTTGGAGCAGCGCAAATCAATCATAAATCTAGGTAAGTTGAAATGTACTTAACTATACACACACACACACACTTGTATATATACATCTATATTCCCCTTCCCCACTTCTTTTATTCCACAAGGCTGTTTCAGGCACCCTACTTTGTCTCTTGGTTGGTTATGTGTACTTTACAATAAACATGTTCGCTCCACCCCAACCTCATTCTTCCACCAAGCTCCCTAAATGGCACATGCAAACAGCTGAAGTACAATAGAAATTTATTATAAACAGGACACTATCAAATGGATCGAATGAATGAAAATCACCTCTTCTGGCACAGCATTCCAGCCTGTTAACCGCTACTTTGTTACTTTCCTACCACCTTAGCCCTCAGGAAGTGAAGAATTTCACACTGTGGAGAATTCAAGCAACAGCACTTGTCTTCACCACCGTATGGCACAACAACTGCAAAGAATCCCAGCGATCGTGCAAATCCTGAATCCTAAAATTGCACATCAAAAGCATTTCAACTCTTGTGGGACTTCACTGCTCAGCTGAAACTAAATCATTTTAATTACTGAAGCTTCTTTATACCAGGCTGTGATTTCAAGGTCTTGTTGGGTCATGGGCAACTATGCTGCACACCAGCACATGCAACTGCCCCAGCTATCAAAAATACAAAATGGATCCAATACCAGGTAACACCTACAGATGGAGATCAGACAAACACCCTTCAAGAAAGCAGACAAAATTATCACCAAACTCTCATACAATAACTGTGGCAGGTTCCCACAGAGTGTCTGTAGCCCAGAGTTACTGAGATTTAGAAAAAGCAATGAACAACACTATTGGAACTGCTCAGACCATAAATGTATTCTGTGACCACAGGCTTTCATAGTTTCTGTTTAGATAAGGGGAAGGAAAGGATGTAGAGGTTGGGAAGAGGGTTGTTTCTTCCTCTGCCCTCAGTAACCTTCTAAGTTCCAAACGATCTGATCCCTTCAGGCTGTCCCATCCCACCTTTAGGATACCACAGTAGGAGCTGCAGCAGATATTGTCATGTGGGATCCTTCCCTGCCTGCCAGGAAAAAATTCTTCCTCTGCTGGCACAAGAGTCTCTTTCCTACACCTTTTCCAAAGGCAACAGCCCTGCTTGTCAGCTCCACCTGGAGGAGAAGCACTGCCAATTTGTGAAGAAAGGGAAAGGAACAAAATAATCCACCTGTTGAACACTTCCTTCACTACAACAGAGGGTGGACCAGTAGGAGCACCCAAGTTCTGGTGAAGAGAAAGACACAGTGGTGTTAGTCAATACCGAACATGGCACAAGACAACTCCCGCAGATATTCCAGCAGCATTGGTCCTGTTTGACACTGTTTGGTACTGTGCACCTTCACACACCACCACGCTGCTGTTGTGGCATCGTGTCACTGGACTAAGATTAGATTTTTCTACCTACCTATCAATGCAGCCATCTGTGCAGTCACATGAATCCACAAACAGGCTGGAGAAGTTGTTGAGATAATATCCACGTGGCCACGATGACTTCCGATATTTGAAATAAGGTAACCTTGCGCGGTCAAGATTGTTACAGAAGGAGATGGGCACAGACTCGGCTCCGTTGCTAATATCAAAGTCAAACACAAGGGGTTCGGGATTCATGGTGTTCCTGCCCAACAGTACATATGTGTTGAAGGAAAAGTGATCAACAAATAAGAAATTGCACTTTGTTTCAAACAAATAATTTCGCACATCTCGAAAACTTCTCAGACTCCGACCGCAAGGAGCTTTGTAATTCACATCCAGTGATTTCGAAAGGCAGTCTGCTTTTGCGTGCCGTCTTTGAAAGTGAAACAGCATTGGCATCTTCAGAGGGTTTTCACCCTTGTAGAAGCCCGCTGCTCTCTTGGCAAGACATGCACTAGAGCACTTGTGGTTCTGATACTGTAGGTTTAAAGGTAAGTGTTGAATTTCGCTAGATGCTTTTTTAGTCCCGGACCACGTTCTTTCCATCTCCTCTTTCCTGTTACTTGGAGCAGAAGAGAAAAAAAAAAGAAAAAAGAGCAGCATCTTAGACAACCAGCGAAGCATTCAGCTTTTTAGTGGTTCAATATTTTTAGCACAGGAAAGAAACAGCCCATTCCTGGAAGGCCCAGGGTTTCACTGAAACAGTTTCACATGGTATTACTGTCCTAACTTCATATGAAGATATATTCAGTTGCATTAAAAAAAGAAAAAAAAAAAAGCAACAGCTTCTTAGCTTCTTCCCAGAAAGAACTTACATACTAAAACACAGAAAGGATGTAAAAAAAAAAAAAAAAAAAAAAAGAGATGAACAACATATTTACCCCCCAATCAGTACCTGAGGCTAAATACAGAGGGACTAAGTCACATGCCTGACAATATGCAAAGTACAGAAACCCTGAGAACTGCTGCTTAAGTCCTAACCCTGATAATCCAGGTAATAGTCATGAATCTTCATTCACAACCCAATGCCCTATTCTGCAATGTTCTCATGGGGTAAATTAGACAAGTCTACTTAAAACCTCACATTTTCCATGTAAGTCAAAAACATTTTCACTTTGAAAGCTGGCAGAATTCAAAACTGACTTTAGAAATACAAACTGAGAACTCTCTCAAATGCAGTAAACAACATGTCAAATAAGGAACTGAAATAAAGATGCTGACCTGTCAGAACCTTCTACAGCATTTGCAGTGTTGTCATCTGCAAGAAGATGCTGCAATTTGGGTTCGGTTTCCTGTACTCCATCTCCATCAAACCCATCGCTTACTGAGAAAAATGAATGCAAGCAAAAATTTCGTCAACTCACATTTCAATCTATAATTGAATTTAGTTACTAAAGAGAAAATTGACAAAATTCATTAAAAATAATGCATTGCTATGAAGTACAGCTAACAAAGAGCATGTCAGTAAGTGCCCCACTAAAAAATCTTCCACAGTTTTCAAAGTGACCAGAAACAACACGCACATGAAACACACTTATAGATTTCCCTTCATTATTTGAGATAAAAGAATCCCAAGGTATTTCAGCTAGTGGAGTCATGCACAGAATAACTCTGCTTGCAGACAGCTCAGGTTCATCAGGGCTTACTAGTTCAAACCGGTTCCCTTGGCACAAGTATTATCCACACACACACAAACCACAGAAATACAAATCCAGGTGAAAGTTCACAGTCCAGTACCTGAGGAAATTAATAATTATATCTTCCCCACTGTAATGCTAATGGCCTTCTCAGATCTGTTTTATTGATTTCAAAGGAAGGAATTAAACTTCTAGTGAGTAAAACAGGAAAAAAATGAATCCACATACCAAACAAATACAATTGGGATGCACATACCGTTTGTCAAAGTTAAGAGATCACTTAGATTAGCTTCATTCACCAGTGCCCAAGCCTGCCAGCATTCTGTGCAAAAAAACCCAAACCAAAGCAGATACTTAATGTAAGTGAAGTAATGATAATAGGGAAAACAAGGTGTAAGTCCACCAGAGAGACTTGTTTCCTCATTAGGCTAATCTAGAGTATTGCAAGACTGATACTATTAGAAACCTTTTGCACCACAGACCTTAACAGGCACATCTAAGAACTGCAATAAAATCACAGCTCACAGTAGTAGTTGTAAATTAACAGTGAATATCCCTTGGCTTTTGGAAAGCTGTGGGAATACTTCCAAACACACACAAACTGGTGGCCTACAGTACAGTAGCAGTAATACACAAAAAGACAACTTAGTGTGAGTTTCTCTCTTTACTCTGTCATCAGTCTACTTATCTTCGAGCTAAGAAGAGCCACGCTTTGTCTGAAAAAGTGTATCAGCAAAACAAGAAAATAGCAAAATGCACCTGAGATCGTCTTTTTTTAAAATGAAGAGACTTTTTAAAAATGCTTAAAACCACCAACTACTAAGTAATTTAAATTCAGAGATATCTGAATTATGTCAGATATCTCAAAGACCTACACAAAGCAGGCCACAGCTCCTCTGCAGTCCAGCTTAACAGCTACAAGGATTTCAAACCTTGGTTTGTGGCAGTTCCATTCTTGATCTTTTCCTTTAGCAACAGCAGCACATTTTGCACCTGCTCAAATATGACATCCACTCTTCTACTTCCCAATTGTGTCCAAAACGTTTTCAAATCACCTGAAATGCAAATTCCTGTTTACAAGTCTGTACAGCTCCTGAGAAGTCTAGAAATACATGTAACTTCTAGTGGACTATTCAAAGGCTCATTTCATTTGGAGGCACTTCTCAAAAACCAGTCAGGACAGCAGAACAGCTTAAACCTTCAGAAGTCTATTCCTAAAGCTAATCAAGAAAGTGAAACAGAAGTCAAGTGACGAACTGGAGTGGGTTCTGATGGTCCATGATGCTCCTTCAAGCAACCTTTGAAGCATGTCAAAGGGTGCTGTGGAAGCCTTTCTTCAAATACCAGAAAATTAGTCCCACTATAAACAAATCACCACTGAAACTCACAGGAGTGGCAAAGGAGAATATTTTCAGCTCAGTGAACTGCATATATTATTCAACAAAAGACATTCAGAATTTTTTTTTTATTGCTGTAACCTCTCTGACTATCCTGTCCCATCATTAGTTTTGGTATGTTTTCTAGAGAAAAAAAATATTCACAATATTTTCAGATAAAAGCAGTTTGGTAAATTTTGTTCACCAAGTGATATCAGTTGAAATAATTAATATACCCCATATGTCATGCCTCCTTCCTCCACTAGAAATAAAGAACATTTTGTTTAAAGAAATTCAAGCTACTGGTTCAGAACATACCTTCTCTTCCAAAGGTATGTACTTTTGAGGTACTAAGCCCATTCATGAAAGCTTTTGTTAAAACATGAGCAGTACATCTTTCTCAAGGAAAAGGAAATAGGGTTCAGTGTGTCAACAGATGATGCCTGAAAAAAGAACAAGCTCTTTCTCATGGTTAATGTTCCTCTTCTTCAATGACCAAGCACAAAAGAATAAGCAAATCCTACTCCATTTCTAGAGGTGGAGCCCACTGTCAGACTAGGTTTACATTCCACTTTCAGACAGCAAATCTCAGCTGGCAAATGTGCTGGGGTGATACCTCCCCAGCAGTCAAGAAATACTGCATTCTTGTAAGTCTTGTAAAAAAGTATTTCCTTCATTTTTGACTTACTAGAGAATGACTTCTGTTGCCCAAGGCACCAGAAGCAAAGACATTCTACTGCAGTACAGAGTGTACGGTTACTCTCAAAAGCATCATGACAGCAGTGAAGGGAGTAACAATCTTTTGTCACCACAACCCCAGCTGCTTGTGACACCAGCAGCTAAAAGTGTAATATTTAATATAAACAGGCAATGTTGAAAGTACTTCATCTTGTGAAAGAACTGATTTGGCACTAACTCTCAACATAATTTAATGATCTCTTATATTCACAGAAATTTTAAGAAAAATGTGAAAAAGTTAAAGTCCCATTACAAAAAAAGCCACAAAAATTTCTGGAAGCCTACATTAGTGGTCCAAGAGACAATGCCTGCCCTGTGCCATTCCCATCCTTTCGCTGTGCATGACAGTATCACAAATTTAAAATACTGAGAAGTAAGCATATTTCAT
The DNA here is from genome assembly GCF_001604755.1 of Lepidothrix coronata. Classification (NCBI taxonomy): domain Eukaryota; kingdom Metazoa; phylum Chordata; class Aves; order Passeriformes; family Pipridae; genus Lepidothrix; species Lepidothrix coronata. The sequence goes on along the minus strand of NW_016690228.1, from coordinate 2,769,237 downwards.
ATTTGTGTTTCAAAATACACATTCAGGAATAGATCAAAACTGCTGTCCTCATTCATTACTGGTTTTCAGACACTTCAATACATTTACTAAATTCGGATGATTTTTTGGATTGGTGGATGTATTACTTCAGAGGACGGGTGACAAAACACAGCGTTTTGTTTCTGGGCCCTCAGCTATAATCATGCATAGCTGAGAAATAAAGAGAAATAAAACATATGCTACTATGTGTAGTGCTCACTCACCTTAGAAATGCTTCCCCAGTTCTCATGCTGGAGTGTCCTGAAACTCTAGCAGCAAAAACTTTGTTTTGCACAGAGGAGCAAAGAACGCATATGAAGTTCACAGTACAATTTTCATTTCAAAAAAGACAGATGTCCACATCACTAATCTCTCCAATGTTAATGCTGCTACTGTCAACCCCAGACAGGAGGATAGCAAATGAACAGACATAGGAAGCATTTACCTTGTCAGCTTTCAGAATCATCTCACCAGCTGATGACTCAAGGTGTGGAATGGCATCTGGTGGCAATAGTTCTAAAACTGGCTGGAGGGATTTTCTTTTCCCTCTATAGAATCCTTGTGGCCACATATCACTTTTTTTTTCCAGCATTGTGCAGGGCAATGATGCTAGAGCAAGAAACAAGCAGCCAAGGTCAGGGCTGCTTATTCCAGCCACTAGAAAAACAACTCCTGTGCGTGTTTCCTGCAGTGCTGCTGACTAACATCTTAAACCATAAAAGGCAAAGCTATTGTCTTTCAGTTGTCATTTTCACATCAGAAGCAGTGCCAAATATACACTACCTTCCCCTTCCCCTCCATAAATCCAAATTATACTACCTTTAATGCTCTCCTCCCTGGAACTGGTAAGGTTCTCCTCTTCAAAGAAGTCGGGCAGCACTACAAGTGGTGCAGAATGTACAAGTAAGAGATTGTGTGAGCAACCACAATGGTTGTAGCTACTCAGCTTTTCAAAATTTATGCAAGTAAATACTACAGTGGGTATCAGCAGCAGCACTGTGTGGTGCTGTGGTGAAACAGCACTGTGGTGAAACAGTCACCCTCCTTTCAAATATCATCCCACACCTTGTCAAGATACAGTTGAGGAACACACAAATGAAACAAGCTGCATAAGGAAGCTTTTTTACGTAGTCATTTCTTACTATCCCTCAGTCATGAAGCTGTCACGGATGGCCCATACATTCCAGGTGAGCCTACACAATCCCCACTGTCTATTAGCTCACAGTTCTTTTTTTCTTTTTAAATTTGTGCTGTCAGTACTACAACTAAATTAATTTATTTAGGGAAAAAAAAAAAAAGAAAGCTTCTTTTAGGTAAATATATTACTGAATCTGTTTCTTGGCAGAAGTAAGATGAAGCAAGGCATCTACACTGTAACAACAGTAAGGAGAAGCAAGGCAGCGCTCTTCAACCACATTTAAGATTCCGAATTTCCATCATCATGAATTACAGAATTAGGTTGGAAAAGACCTCTGAGATCATCGAGTCCAACCTGTGACCGAACGCCACCGTGTTAACCAGACCATGGCACTGAGTGTGACGTCCAGTCTTTCCTTAAACACCTCCAGGGATGGTGACTCAAGCATCCCCCTGGGCAGCCCATTCCATTCCATTTATGTTGGCTACTTAATCTTTTCTATGCTAAAATTGAAAAAACACTGGAACAGATACTTCCTTTGGCTGAATGGGAAAATACCTTAAGGGAAGACTGTTGGCTTCTAGAACTGTTTCTCACAAGACCAATGACTGCTCAAAACATACACCTATTTATTTTTAAGGCTTACTTCTTTTCTCTTCCATCCTCCGGGGAGGCCGCTCGGAGCGCTGTCACTGGCGCCGGGGCAGTGCCAAGCCCAGCTCAAGTCGGGGCGCGCCGCGTGGGTCTCGCTGCGCTCCGGCACGGCCGCGGGCAGAGAGATGCCTGTCGGACAGGGAGCTGGCATGGGGTAAGCCTGCGGTCAGGGGTCGGGGCCCGGGTCAGTCCCGCAGCCTTCAGGGCCTCGCCGCGGCCCCCCGCGCTCCTGCTCCTGCTCCTCCTCCTCCCGCACCTGCGCCGCCGCCCGCCAGGGGGCGCAACCCCGCCGGGGCGCGCGAGCCAGCGGATCAGGGCAGGCCCCCGCGCGTGGGGATAAACCTGCGCGCACCGCCTCTGTCTCCGCTACTACTGGCTGCCGTGGTGGGAGGGGCGGCGGCGATGGCCAATGAGAAGAGGGGGCGGGGCCGCGCACCCGCGCAGAAGCGGCGGAGGCGGGGGGGCAGAGCGAGGGACTGGAGGTGCGTCCGCCATCTTGGAGGGGGCGGGTCGAGGGGGGGGCGGGTCGTCGGCGGGGCGGTGTGGGGGCGCAGTCGCCATGTCGGGGCAGGGGGGTGAAGGCGGAGTGGGCTGGGGGAGCGTGCTGGTGTGGTCCCACCAGGGTCGAGCTGCGGCGTCTTCATAAATGTGTCATAAATGAAAACGTATGATAACGAGTGAGCGAGTTGCGTAACTTAACTGCTGGCCGCTGCCTTTCGCCCTAGCTGGCTGTGGCGCTGCCCTATGAAGTGCTAAATTGTCGCTGCCCTTTTCGATTCAAAGTGTGAAAATAAAGGTTTGTGTCGCCCTTTAAAATTTTAAGCAGCGCTGCCTTTGCAAGTGTTGGCATTGTGGCTATGTAAAGGGGTTTTTCAGAGGGGCTAAAAAATAACCCGCTCTTAAAAGGCAGTGAGGGTGGTTTGTCAACCCTTTTTTGTCGCTTCTTTTTTTTTTGCCACCACTTCAAACTGTATATATGAACATAATACGCTCAAATAATTGTTAAAGGATTTCTAATCTCGTGGATATTACTAAAATATTGGGGAGAGAGCAAGATAGAAATTTAATTTTTCTTTGGGGAAAATGCTGTATTTACATGACTTGAAGCTCTGGTCTTACCCAGGATCCTCCAGAAGATTTTGATGTCCAGCATCTGCTTTGGACTTCTATAAAACCTTTTAAATGTTTACACAGGCATGCCTACATCTGTGCCTGTGTCTGAAGTTCAGCCCATGAGAACTGCCCAGCTCCACAGAAAGGAATGGGACAACTCACAATAACATTGCTGGGAACAGGGTGGCTCAGTGTCACTGATGTGCTGACAAATCTCTCAATAAAAATAGTAGTTTACATCTTAAAAAAGAGATTTCTCCCTTGTAATTATTTATTTTAAAATTAAGCACAAGCTTTTCTCGCTCTTGGAATATTCTGCATTATGAGATGATGCTTGCAGATTAATTAAATTATTAATATATGTGTTTGTGAATACTGAGTGTTTGGAAACACTTAGGGCTTTACAAGTTGTACATGAGGAATATAACAAATACAGAAAAGATGGAGCCCAGTGATGAGAAGAAGCTGAAAGAACATGACTGCCTGCCTTGACCAAAAGAGAAATTATGAATATATTAGAAAGTAGTAATGTATTTTGCTTGTTATTTGAAGCAAAAAAAGGGAAATATGTCTTTCTTAAAACAAAATTAATGACTTAACACAAAATTAATGAGGCAGTTTTGAAACATACCCGAGTTTCCTTTGTTTTGCTTTTATCCTGGAACTGTAATATAGGCTTTCTGCAACACAGCAGCAAATTCTGCCTGTAAGCCAGTAAGCTCAGTTCTTCCCAAACTTGTTAGGTGGCAGAAGCTCACAAGCGATGCTGATCTGACATCCCAGCAACCTGCCTGCAGCACTCCTCCAGCAGCAGTGTGAGCTTCCCGGGGCTCTGCAGTCTAGACCTGGACCGACTACCTGCACCCCAAGGTGAGAGTAGCGGTCTCACGTGCTTACACATTCGCTAGCACCTTTTGTTAGGGTGACAACGAAAGGACTGACTGTCCTGGTGAATGGTGCTGTTGTTTGAGTTGCTGAATTATGCTTTTGTTACGTAGTTCTGTAGAGACTTCAGATGGACAATTTTATTTCATAGACAGGCAGACCACAAACAGCTCCTTTGAGTGGGAGGAGGTGAAGCTGGTCCAAAAGGAACTGTCTCATCTAGTTCTCTTCTCCAGGGATGTTTTTGTTGGCTTGAATGCCGTAGGGATCTGGGTGTTTCCTCCTATGACCAGATAGACTTGGGTGAAGTAGAGACACCAGTCAGACTCCAGAAAACACAAAGCAGTCAAAGCCATAGACTTTGGAAAGCCATGGGCATTTGGAAAATGCTTTTTAACTCTCATACAGCTTTTTTTTCCTTTTCTGATGGGCTTGGCTCTTTGTTTCATAGACTCTTTTCTTCTTGAAGTATCTTCATCAGTTGAGTACTTCCGCCAGCTCCTTCTCTGTCACTTTCTCCATTATGCTTCTTGGTGTTTTAACTTGCTCCTTTATAGATGAGTGTCCGCACTTCAGTCTTTCAAAATGCAACTTTAACATAATGTTCTTTTTTATTACATTGATTAGTTTAAGGATGGTTTATATGTAATCTCTTGTTTTTCACACATCTTGAGTAAGATGACAGAAGAGAGAACAGGCATTTCTATACAGATCACAGATCATTGCTACTTTAGAAATTCATTGCCAACAAAATGTTTTTAGTGAGGCAACCTTTGGTTTATGTTAGAAATTTTGCTGTAACCCATAATTACTTATGAGGACACGGGCTAATATTCCCCATAAGTACATTGCTCAGTAATTGGACTCAGACTATTTACAGGCCCTCAGCATGTTTTGTTACTATGTTTTGTAGTTCTTTTGCTATTGTAGATATGTTAGAAAGTTGTTTGGATATTAATTTTTTCCAGGTATTAAATGAAAAAAGGGGAGGTTATGGGTCTCTGAGAAGCCTGTAAAATGATTTTGTTCTACCTGTGACGTAAGCATGTTTGCATTCTTGGCAAATAAAAATCTAACAAATTGTCTATTTGAGAAGTGAGCTTCTAAAAGCATAGGCTGTTATAGTCCTAAGGGAATCTTAAAACACAGGCAGAGACTGGCTATGAAAAGGAAAGGAAAAATTTGTGTCACTGTTTTAACAATAGACTTCTTTCATGTGGAGGACCTAGATGTCTGTTAATTACTAACTGGCTTGAGGGTTTTGGATTCTGGCCCAATATGCTGAAATTCTTAACCATCCGCTGGCTGGCATATTCTTCGAGGACTGTATTTGGAAACTGATAATGTAATGGATTTCATCTTTATAGACTGTTTATGTAGTAGAAACGTTTTCATTTTTAGCTATGTTTCTGTCTTACAGTCTCGGTATTCATTGCCGGCATACATTCCAGATAGTTGTGTGAGCACAGAAAGCAAGAACCGGTTTGGAGGTTAATAATGTTGGCCCAAGTTGAGCAGCATGTGTTGTCTTTGCTGTGCCACAGCCCCACCACAATGATCAAAACGTAAAACTCTGCCCTCTAATTTTAGGTGACTTGGATGAATTAACAAGATCTGAAAGCCTATGATTACTATTGCACTTGAGAGAGTCTAAGATCTCTGGAAACAAGGCAGTAGATGCATATGATGAAAGGAATCCAAAATAAATGGTAGCCTAAAACCCTTTTTATCATCCTTTTTCCATGTGAACATGGCCGTATATTTGTCTAAAATAAATTTTCACTGGTATTTTCTGAAGTAAATCTAGTAATTGTAAATTATTCCAACCCTTTTGATGAGTTCTGTTTGTGGGTTTCCATGCAGATTAAAGTATGTGCACCAAGTATTTTCATTAAATGAAGATGTAGTAGACAAAAATCTCTAAGCAATCTGCAAGATTGAATGAATCTGTGGTGTTCCCACTCTTAAGAGATGTTCTGTGGAGACCTTCACAACTCCCTTTCGTTATGCCTTTTAGTTTTTAAATCCAGCTGCGGAGAAAGTTGTCCTTGTGGTGCCAGCTGATGGAAGGTTGATCCATTTAGTGCTGATCTTGGTAGCAGCTGTGCAAAGGCCAGGGAGGCAGCACCTGGCATAGAATTGGACTTGAACTAATAAAAGCCATCAAAAAAGCAGCATATGGCAACAACCTGAAGTAATTATTATGTGTAAATGAAATAACCACATTCAAATAAAACTGAAACCTGTAAGGTTTCAAATATGCTAAGATAAATTTGACTAAAACCCTATAAAACTGGGTGAATACATGTTTCGGTGAAGAGGCTCAACAATAGGGCTCTTAATAAGTATATTCTGGACTAAATAGTCCTTAGTTGCAACTTCCTGTTGGAAAAATAATTCAGTTGAAGAAAACCCTAATTTTTTAGTTACTGTTTTCTCTGATCCAGTTCAGTGTGCTGCATTAGCACTTGGTTTGGCCTAACTTAGTAAAGGTGTGGAACTGACAGTAAGGTGTAAAAAACCTGCTTCTCCTTAGTGTAAGGAGAAGCAAGAATGGGAAGCAGTATTGTCTTATTAATATGTATTGCATTTGGTTTTGTTTTTAAGCATTATGATGGGTCAGGGAAGACACAGTCCCCTGAACATTTAAAATTGGCAAAGAGGGGAACAGTTTGGATATTCTATGCTTCTCAGCCCCTCCCTGTTCATTTGTGCCATTGCTTAGGGGAGTGGTTTGGTTTAAAAAAAATTACTTATTTGGCTCAAATAATTTTATCTGAATAACGTTTTCCATCTAATTTGCTGTGCAGCCACTTGGTATTTCTGCTTCTCTCAGGGAATTGGGGGTGGCCTGGGTACAAAATGAGCATCTGGAGATAATGGATTGCTTTCTAATTTAATTGTTGGTGTCATTTATCCAAGTTTAAAGTGTTTGTGCAACTACTTCTTTAGTATGAACAAAGTGGTGGTATGGGCAGAACACTTAACTGTGTCTGGGTTATTGTGGATGGTCTTATCACACAGCAGAGCCTGAACCTCTCTGCATTCTCAGTGATGCTGGACCAAAATCCCCTCCTGCTTTTTTTACAGAGTGGGGAGATTAATGGGTTTCTTTCATGAGCGTCTGACTTTAAGTTTGTTGTTACTTTTTTCCCCTGTAAAATTCTTGAACCAAAGAACCTGTGGAACCAAAAAGCTGTGTTGAATACATCCATGACAACCTTTCACTAAGTGAACAGTGGATTCAAACCTTTGCAACTCTTTTTTCTTAAGAACCCCCCCTTTTCTTAAAAAATGTTACCGAGTGACTCCAGTGTACAAATATGGCATTCCTCTCACTGAAATAGATACATATGCTATCTGTTACAAAGTAATACCAAACCAATTTAGATTACATACAGACTAACATAAAGTTCTATTAAGATTAAATGCTACTAGACACATAAATTTAATGTGCATTAAAAAAAAAAGTCCACCAAATACTGCTCTTTATCTTATTTAAGTGTACGGAATGGGTTTCTGTCAAGTTTGTGATGAACAAGTTACGTGAGATGTTGTTTGGTAGCATAAATTTCTTTCACTTGAAGTGAAGGATCATTTTTAAGAATGAATTAATTTTGTTAACAAATTCACAGCAAAGTGCTACAATCCTTACATTAGCAGATCGAGATGGGTCGTTCCAACCTGGCTATAGGGGATCAGGAAGAAGGGACAGGACTTCCGTTTTTTTAACTGTTTTTGCTGCCACATGTTATAGAAATATTTTAAAATTGCATCCCCCCTCCTCCAAGAAAATGTTCATGGATGGATGGAGTTTTTCCTTTCTTTTGTTCTTTTATTATTGTAGTCCATATTGTCCATTTTAGAAATGACTGATACAGGTAGTTCCAAAAATTCACACAATTTACATTTGGTAAGTCCCTCCACACTTCCTATCACTTCTCCAAAAGCTGCATTTTTAGGGGAAGTAAGAGGAGTTTTTTTTTTTCTGGCTGTAAATTTTCATGGTGCCCAGCAGGCTGATCTGCTTCCCTCTGCAGTCATTTCATTCCTAGAACTAGTGCAAGGAAGCTGATGGCAGTAAAGACTGGAATTCCGGTTTTGACAGCAGTGTGTTCCTTGAGCAACTTTATCAACCGTGAAACAACATCTTTAAATTATTTTACAGCATGAGTTTAAAAGAACCCCACTTCTGATATCTCAGTAGTGTTTGTGCCTCTTGTTTCCTGTTGCAAGAGACAATAATTAAGAAGAAAGTACTGCTGCATAACTGGATTTTGAAATGTGGGGGCAGTTGTGTGACAGCTATCAGATTGGATGATCTTTATTAAAGACCCCATGTCAGTCTAGCACAAAGGCACTTGTACAAATTTATACATGCAAATTTATTGCAGAAAAAATACAATTTACTTGCATTTAAGTGTGGGAAGGAAGTTGTGTGGGGCTTTTTAAATAAAGGCATTGGAGATTGCTGAATAGGGAGAGTTTAAAATTATGTGGGAAGAGTTCACTTCCAGCATCTGTAGTGTCCTGAGCGTTCAGCTCTTTGTTTTGCCTATTTTGGTATGTCAGCAGGGAGGCGCAGCTGTATCAGCTTTCCCTCTTCAAGTGTACCTTTCAATTGTGTACTCTCACTTTCTGCAGTTCACTGGCAGTCAGACAGCTCTCTTCCTCTTCTTCAAATAAGCAAAACTTATTTTGGACTACCAATTCATGGTGGTCATTCACTACCTGTTGCTTTTGGCTGCAAGAGAAGCTGTCTGCAATATATGATTTATTTGTTGTTAGAAGTAAGATCCCACATTGAACTTTATAGGGTAATTGCAGGACTGCAGGGTGGTTGTAGCTCCCTGTTAAGGCGAATATTGTGTATATCACATAATCCCTGGGAAAAGTTTGTGGGTTTGTTTTGGGATTTTTTATTTTTTTTTTTCTGACAAATTGGTTTAAGCAAATGAACTAAGTAAGGCTGAACCTTCTAAACGCAAGCTTATTACTTAGAAATTGTGTTGACCTTTGGTCCGACTCCTTATTTGCAGGTCATTAGTAGGTCTTGTCTTTTACATTACAATGCTTAGGTGAATAGCTGCCCCTTCAAAAAAACCCAGCATTAATATAGGGAGAGACACACTCCCCTGCAATTCTTCTGTGTCCCATGCTTTTGTCAGGGAAGGGAAGATGTTGGCAGAGGATTTGCTGAGATATCCTCATGCTATTCTAGTGTCTTGGGCAGTAGTGAAGTGCTAGGAAAACACACACAGAGATGTTACCCATTGTTTTTCCTCTCTCGCTGAACTCTCTGCACCCTGTAAACTGAGTGTCTCCTCATCACAGTTCATAAGGGCTCATCACAGTTCATAAGGTCATGGGAAAGGACTCTGCTGCAAAACTATGTCATGTTCCTGTCTTTGAGGATGAAAAACACGAGGGACTAAGCAAATCTCTTCTGTGTGATGTGACGTGCTGTTACATCACTAACATACTTCTAGCATTGCCTGTGAAAGTGTCTTTTAAAGTTGGGGAAGGGGCAAGGATGTGAGAATACATGGCTGTGAGCCAAATACAAAAATACAGTTTAAGCAAAGAAAGAGTCTCATCTTGATTTAGAAATGGTTCAAGGGCAGCAGCCAATATGTAGGAATAAGTATAAGTAATTTTTATAAAGATGATTAAAGAAAACTCTGAATTTTCTTTAGGATCTAGGGCTAATAAGGAGAAGGTCTAAAAACACCAGGAGCAAAAAGAACAATAACATTTGAAAATTTGTGTTATGAATTTGTGGAGACTAAGAAATTTTTATTTTTTTAATGTCTAATGTAAATCTCCAAAATTTTAAGGATTGTCATGAAGCAAATGCTATTCAAGATGATTAATAGAAAACAGATATTATAAAATGTCTGGTATATTGGTTAGATTAAGGGTTTGTTGTAATCTGGCTAAGAAACTGGCTCTTGAGAACATTACAGTCAATGAAGAGTCATTTAATTAATATGTAATTTTTTGATGTTCAGTCACTGGATGTTTGTTTGCAAAAAAAAAAATCCTCAAATGAACACACAGTTGGAAGAAAATGCACAATTCTTTCTGACAGTTTTATCTAGGACATGTAGAGTAGAAAAATATCAATGATGGCATAACTTCATGTATTTCATTGAATTGAAGAGCATGTTAGCCGACTCTTCTGAAATCTGAAGTTAATCACTATGGGAAAGGCTGGATGTACCTTAAAAGATGAGGAACAATATCTGAAAAAATTGAAGTCAGTACTGGTTGTAGGTGTTGGAAAACCATATCTGTACACTTAAGGTAGGCAGCGGTGAAAAAGTAAATTCCGAGTTTGTTGAAGTGATTTGATCTTGTACCTGTGCAGGAAAAAATGGGGAGCCTTCAAAGAGCATACTTTTGCAAATACAGGAGTCACAGCGGCAGGAACCAGAGAGTAAAACATAACGTGAACTTGCATAAAAACAACAACAAAAAAATTTAAAGTGGTAACTATTTAACTATTGCACTATCTTATTGCTGGACTTCAGAGATTCTCCAGCACTTGAAATTAGTGTCAAATTAGCTTTTAAGAAGCTCTTCTTGTTCAAGCAGCTGTTGAGCTTTGTAAGGTCTCTCATGTCTTGTGAGAACTAGGGTAAATCTTTCAATTTTTAAAACTCCTTTTATGGTAGTAACAACATTCATTTATTGTTTTGAGGAGAGCAAGAAAAAAATTTATTTCAAACTTTTTTAAAATACAAATAAGTCTATAGGAAGTATTTAGAAACTGTCCTCAGTTTTGAAAGAAAAACCAGTTCTATGTAAATTGTCACAGATTCTTATTAGTTGTTACTTTTGAACTTCCTAACGATCTCATCTGCTTTTTGGGTTTTTTTAATGGAAAACCACAAAGGTAGTAGTGTGGTTGTTGAGTTAGATGACAAGGTATTAAACAGCTTAAGTTCATGTCTTTGGTTACCTGGCTGCTGTGCAGCTCTTTGGATACAGGCCTTTGTGTGCTGAAATCTTTCAATGGCAGTTCTTGTGCTTGTGAAAGTAATTTCATCCCATGATGACAGCTCGTAGAGACCATCTTGCTCATGGAAAGTTGAACTGATACAACTCCTGGTGGGTGACCTTCTAACAGGATTCTGCCTGCTCTGAGAAAACAAGCCATTTCTTTTCACTGGTACTTGGGTGGGAACTTCAAAATAGGGAATAATGCCAGACATAATTTTATGTCCTTATGAGCACTGCAGTTCTGAAAGAATGAGTTTTGAGTCTTTTCTCTCTCAATTCCACTATCAGGCCTACAGCTCTGACTCATAAATTCAAGGTCCTGAATGCATGCATATTAGAAAATATGTTCTGCAGCTGGTCAGACTCAGATAGCATCTAAGTAGAAGTATTATTTTTTTGCAAAGATACTTTATAACTTCTAATGCCTGGGCTGATACAATTTGAGACTCCTTTTTCATTTGGGAGGGGTACACCTTACTCATTTTCAGTGCTAATTGTGACTATTTTCATTGAACAGTAGCAGTTTTTTTACCCTACAGAAGTGTAGCTTTTGATGGCAGATAAGGTAATTTTATGAATGCACACTGTGAAAACACAGACACAGGAGAAAAATTATCAGTTGTTTCCATGGGAAGGGAGCAGATATGTGAACAACTATTAGCATGAGAAAATTGTAATTTCTTGAACTATTTCCAGAGGGCATGACAAAGTCTGTGAGTATAGATCTGTGTGCTGTGTAATAAAGGAGCTGTCAGATTTCGTTGGGAGATGTCTAGAGGAGGGGTGTTTGCCAGGAAGATTTCCATCAGTATATTTGACCTGATACAACCTATATAATGTAGAGCTTGCCACATGTGTCATGTGGTGAGTGATTTTCTTCCAGATATCCAGAGCCTGTCAGGGCTTCACTGTTGAAGCTACACAGGGTTGGAGTTGAATCAAAGCACACCTAGGTGCCTCAGCTGCTCTCCCTCCAAAACAGAGATAGTCCTGATGACAAGCACACTGCTGCATGTTGGTCCTTGTTCAGGACAGACTTCCTGCACTAAAAAATGCCAGCCTGCAGCCTTTTTGCTGCCATTTAAGGACTTCAAGGCATGACCCTGGTTTATTAATTAAAACAAAAGGAATTCAGCCCCTAATTGGATACTTTGTAGTTGTATGTCTAACTTAATAATTAATTTGTAATGTTAGTTGTTGGCCAGCACAGATGGGTAGAACAGGGGATGGCTTTTTAGTGGTGTGGGAATGTGCATGGATAGGTTTTCCCCACTGGGAAGTAACAGTACTGGACTTCAAAGAGTATCCTACTGGTTAATTGGCTCAATGTAGTCAACATTTGGCCAGGATGGACTAAATGTTGATTAGGGAGGCACTGGAGGCTCCATCCTGGGACCAGAGGAATATGTGACTAAAATCTGTCATAGGGAAATGAGAGTGACATAGGGAAATGACAGTGACAACAGGGAATTCATGACCTAGTAGGGTGATCACATTAAAGTCATGTGAAGATCCTTATTGTGGGATAGTCGCAAACACCCAGTGTTTCATCAACTGACCACATATCTGTCACACAAAGGCAAATATATTTGTAGTCTGACAAGTGATGAATATACTTAATTGTTTGTCAGGAGAAATGACTTTGGGGTACTTGTGAAGATGCTATCTCCTTGTGCAGCTTGAGCTCGATAAATTCCCAAGGTTCCCTATCCTGATCCGATGTGTTAAACTAACATTGTTGCAGGATAAAACTGGTAAAGAGCAAAAAGTGAGAAGACCTGGGTTCTCCTCCAAGGGAGGGTGGTGCTGACCACCAGAGATTTTACTGTGCAACTCTAGGCAAGTCAGTTTAGAGCAACACTTGCTTAAATATAACACCCTTTTTTCATGAATTACAGTAATCTTTAGGTTTCACTATTTGGCACTGGGAAAAAAACCTGTAATTTTTCATCTGAAAGCAGCAGTTTAGACTTTTAGCCTAATATTATTCTGGTTTTGTTTCCACTGTTCTGCTTTAGTAGGATTCTTAACCTGCATGAGAAGAGACTCAGAAGTCTGTTCTGTCTGTGGACATGGTTTCTGGAGATGTGCATCACACAAACTGCAAGATCGTTATCCCAAGAAAAGGACACAGAAAGCTGGGTACTGCCTAATATTTTTGTTTGGGTTCCATCACTGTAGTGTCAAAGCACCTTATGGTCTTGAATGCATTCATTTTCTCGTGGGGGGACTTAAGTGGCTTTTCCAAGATCACGTAGAAATGCATGACTTAAATAGGAACCGGCTCTTGTCTTCTTTGATCTGAACTCATTTCTTCATTGGTATAACACCCTGCCTCTGTGTGGGACTTTCCAGTAGTAGTCATTCCCTTGTCTGGGGCAACCACTTGAAAAATATGATGGTTCTGTGGGTAAATCCTGGCTTTGCTGCCCTGAAGAAGTAACTACCTGGAATTCAATAGATCACTAATGGTTCTCATGTTTTGTTTGATCCCTCGTCTACAGGAAGTAGCAGTTTCTGAGCTGTTCTGGCTGCTCAGTCTGGACAGTCAGAAGCAATCTTGAGGAATCTGTTGTATCTCAGTATTGCAGGCATGATTTCAGAGTCCCCCAAGAAGGCGGATAATGCTCTTCTGGGATATTTAATGTGAACAGGTGTGGAGCCATTTGTAGCTATTCAGCATGGTGATTCTGGATGACACTTCAGGAAATCTCAAAGGTGCTAATTGCCAGAAGCAGAAGAAGAGTAGAGTGGTCCTTCTGGTATATATTTCTTTTTCTACTTTGCACTTGGTGTCAACTGCTCTTGGAGATGGGATTTAATGGAGCTTTGTCTGATCCAGAATGATGACTCCTATCTACTGACATTCTTTAGCAGTACATTTTAGAGTGTACGTCTTTGGGTGTTTGCTTGGTGCCACCTCAGTTTCCTCATACTCAACTGGGTCTTATAGTGAGTGCCTCATAGGAGCATTTAACTTGTGTTTCAAAGTATGCCTAATTTTGCTTGTTTGCAAGTCATCTCAAGAGCATCTGATGAAAAATGCTTTAGCCTTCTGTAGTTAGTGGTGGTCAGTAGATGAAAAGTCTTAATCCCTTAATTCCTTCCACCTTGTCAGAAACAAAGCCACACATTGTGTATAAAGAAATTACTGTCATCAGAAGGCAGTTCATCTGCCTAGTATTTTCACTGCACATCACCATTTGTGAGATGAATATGCAGTAATACAACTTTCAGCTTCAAGCACTATTAGGAAGTTTAAAGTTCTGGTTAGGGATGCTCCATTGTCATTCACCAGTAGGAAAGTTGTAGGAAATATATAGGTTTTTTTGCATAAGCGAGTGTGTTGGAAGGGGATGTCTTAACGTGCAGTACCTCATGCTGCCTAACATTAAGAAAATTGCTTGCTGAATTTATGTGGAAACCAGTAACTAAATTCAGTATTTGCAAGAAGACCAAGCACTCTTACTATTGTTTGAATATTTTGGAAATGGGAGATAATAGATAGATGCTTTTACACGCATGAAAGAATCTTTCAATTTAATGAAGAAATATACTAGCAGTGATGCAAGGACTCTCTTCCAGCATAGTAGATGTAAATGAGGACTTGTTTGGCCATGTATAACTTTTATTTGTTACTACTGTAGAGAACGTGTTTTTTTTAGTGTACAGCGATACAAAATGTAAAGTTTGGCCTCTCATGGCACGTGTGTGATGAGAGGTTAAAATTCAAGTCTTCAGCAAAGCTCTTTTTATTGCTCCTCCTGAAATGAGCTTTCCTTTCCCCATTTTTAATTCTGCTAATGGACCTTAAGCAAACAAACGTGGACACTCAAGTAGTTGGCTGTACAGAGCTGGGATAGAAGCTGTTTGGAGAGGTGAAGGCTTTAATTATATTAAAAATACCTGCTCAGCTTTTCAGGGAGTTACTGATTTTGGAAGACTAGTTTCTGTTTGCATATGTCCACAGGAAAAAAGAGTGATGTTGTCATGAGTTTACTGTTCCTCCACTCATAAAAGCGAGAGTGCAGGTATGGTTCTTATTTGTGTTTTATGTTGGGACACAGTAGATAAGGGACATGATTAACATTTTATGAGTGACTCTTTATAGCAGACATAAAATTTTAATATGTTATATTTTTCAGCTGTTGGGCTCTAGTAACCTTCTGTTTAGACTTAATTTGCTTGGGGTGGGAGTGTGCAAGGAAATGGATCCATTTCAGTTGACTTTCTCTAACAATGGGACTGATGGATGCCTTTAAAATGAGAAAAATTGTAAATACTCTGGTCTGTATATAAAGAATTAATTCATAAGGGCTTCTGGTAGAAAGGCCAGTGTCAGTGCTTGATTTCTGGAGTGATGTACACAAGAATACCATGTTCAGTAAAAACTCCTGAGCAGTTTATAAGAGTTATTGAAGGTCTTAAAAAACCCCCACCCAAACCCAACAAAAACAAACATCATTTTAGCAATTGCATTTACATTAAAGGAAAGGGAAGGAAAAGGCCGTACGTACATAAAAACGCTAGAGGGAGCAAGGAAGAAGAAGAGGGGAAAACCATTGAAGATGTTTGCACTTTTAGGAATAGCTTTTATAAAGCATCCATTTAAACGCTTCTGCTTACTTCAGCTAAAATGCAGCTACAGGTCAGCCACTGCATCTTGCTGCTCTCTGTTCTCCCACACTTCACTGGAGAAATTTCAATTTTCTAGTCCTGAGAGAGGCCTGAAGCTTTGCTGCTTTTTAAATGGCCATAAGAAAAACCAGCTGCCCCTCCATAGACTGTACCCATTTTTTTTGCCTTATTTTCTATTTGAATGAGCAGCCAAATGTTAATTTGCCTTTCAGTGCTGGTGGCTGTTTTGGGGGAACTGATATATAGGCTCGGTTCTCAGCTTGTCTCCCTCCGAGATTATATGGGGTAGAATGAGAGAAAGTGGGAGTGTTGGTGTATGTCTGTATTGGGGATCTATTAGATGAAGAGGAATTTATTTGCATTATTTTGGAGTGGCCGCACTGCTCTTGCAGAGATCTGAGGAAAAGGAGTATCTGCGAACTTGTAGAATAACACAGAAACACGAAGTTACTGTAAAGTCTCTCATCTTACGAGGTTTTAGAAGTGTTGTTGGGCAGACTTCTTATACTGCTTTGTCGTAAAGCTAAATGCCTTGAGTTAAAGTGTAACAGCTTTATGCTGTAGATTATATAAGTTATTTGTTTTTAATTCCTCTCCACCCCAATAAACTGCCATAATGTTGATATCCTGGTATGTGTAAGAATAGAATGAAATGCTGTGGGGGATGTTCTCTAGTTTTCAGGTTTTAGAGGGTGGGGGAATCTTTTTAGTATTCTGAAGGTTCTCCTCTTGATATTCAGCATTACACAACTAAACCTGTTGCTGTGGAGAACTGAATTTTGATGGCCTGGGGCCTTGGCACTGAGCAATTTGGGGGGAAGGAAGGACGTTGTTGTTATTATTATTAGAGGCTGCTTAGGGCTTTGGAATGCTGGAAGTAATCTCGGAGGAGGTAGACAGACTGAAAGTGGATGAATAGATAAGCAGAATTAATACATATACATTGCGTGTTTATCATCTGCTGCTGTAATTTATTGCAACCACACTCATTGTTGATGTTCCCTAATTTCTCTTTTCCACTTTAGAAAATAAATGGAAAGGGCAGGAATAATGGACTGGGGTTTTCTTCTTTTGGTATTTATTAGATGGAATGATTTTAAGTTATGAAAGCAAGGACAAACATTTCTCAAAAGTAATCTAACCATGCCTTAGCCTGAGGACTCTGCTCACTTTAAAGGAAACAAATATAATGAAATTTAAATATGTGGAAGCTGGAGTCCTTTAGCAGTGCACAGAGGTGGTTTTTTTCAGTGTACTTTGAGACTATAAAGATTTGTTGTCTATTTATAATTACATCATTCTAGATTCGAGATGGCTACAAATTAAGAATGGAAGAAAACATATTTTTGGAAATATTTAATAACTTCTCAGCAACAAAAAACCCCCAACAAACAGATAAGAGCACCAAGTAATTATGGCTTAATTCCTGTTGAACGGTTCAGGGCCTTTTCCTGTCATTTGGAAATTAACTCCACTTAAGATGAAACAGAGTATTGGAATAGCAGAGAATCTTTTTTTCCCCCTGTCTCTTTAGCTACCCTGCTTTGCACTGTTTCTTCTGCTGCAATACAGGGATGGAGGCAGGTGGGTTTCTTGCTCTTCTGGTGTATAGAGGGCTCCTATTAAAGCCCTAAAGTATTTCCTCAGGTAGAAGATGGGCAGAGTTGAACCATAATTGAGTGCATATTCAATTTATTCCTCAGAATCAGGAAAACAGGCACATTCAGTCTGAAACAGAGGATAGTAATTTTGTAGATAAATTTCTTATGCTTCCAAAGGGCCAGGATACTCAAAATAGTCCATGGATACTTAATTGAACTCAGTGATACATGGATTATCCCCAGGGGGGGCCCTTAATGTGCAACTAAAACAACTTTCTGTGATATTTCCATCTTTTTTGTGATTATTCAACTGCAGGGTAGCACCCACCAAAGTTGAACTCCACGGGGCAACAAAAGGGTGTCTTTTTGCCTGTTGAAGTGATGGCGGATTCACAATGGAAAAGATATAATTTCCCACTGGAGGGTTAGAGGGGAAACAGGTAATCCCTTAAAAACACACAATGGAAGTAGTGGTGTACTTAGGTTGTTGTGTTGCCTTAGGAAAAGCTGGTACCTTCAGTAGTAGCCCAAGGGCAGAGTGTTTATCATTTGACTTTCACTGTGATGTTTACGCAAGGGCTATGGTATCCGATTAAAAAAAAAGGGCCAGCCCCACAGTGGGTGTAAGGTACCATAAGGCATCCCTTCTCTCTCCCCACCCAGCTAGGGCAGAGCAGGGCACCCACAAAAGGATGCCCAGCACCAATTTTTCTCCCCGAGTCCTTCATGTCATGAAACGTCAGTGTGTGCAGGTTGTTCACATGCCCACTAAGCCGCGTGGAGAAAAATGCTGCTTAAAAGGGCAGCTTATCCTGTTCTGAGCTTGGCATTCACAGCATCCCTCACCGAGCTCTCTCTGGAGGTGGTCTGGTCGGGGTGGTTAACTTGAAGCCTTTAATTCAGTGCTGGAAGAATGTTTCACCAGGGGTTTTAAGCAGAAATTGCCACTTGGTATCACTTGTTGCAGTGCTTTGGGTACACTTATTAATGCCTGTTCCGAGCGCTGCTCAGCGCGGTCTGAAAACAGGGGGCTGCAGTATCGTCGTGATCTGTTAGGTAAAGGATAAGCACAAATGGTGACGTGCTGTACAGATAAGTTGAGATCACAAATCTGCAGATCTGAGGTTGGCTCAGCACCTCCTGTGCAAACGCAGGAGCAAGTGCAGGGCGGTTAAGGGAGCAGGAATGGCTTCTGCCCCTCTGAGCCTGGGAGGGACAGCAAGTTACTCTTCAAAGTGAGGATTTGGGATACTCCTTTTTGCTTCAGTTAGGAGCTCGGATTGCAAGCAAAGGATGTTAGCCCTTTAAAAGGTGTCTGTTTCATCTGTATTCCTCAGAAATGAGGATTCTCATGCTTTTTTCGTTGCTTTTAATGTAGGCTGTGAATAGCTACTGCAGGTGAGCCCTAAATCAAGATCTGATGCAACAGCAGTGCTGGTATGCAGCGGAGGCTGAGATCAGCTCCCCAGACAAATGTAGCATACAGAACTATTTTTAATAATGTAGGACTTTGGCTAGGCTTTGCCTGGAGGAAGAAGGGATGGGAGGTGAAATCTCCCCCCTCGAGCTGGTGAGCTCGGCTGAAATACATGCTGGGCTTTCATCCCTGCTGGGACTTGGCCAAGATTCAGATGAGGATAGATTTTAAATCCCACCTTGCAGTGCCCGTGGTGCCTGGTAAAGCATCCTCCTTTCCCTGCTCTCAAGGCCTGTTAGACAGCTGGGAGCAGGGAGGAAAGCACACATTTCCTTTGGGAATGTGTGGCGCTTGCTGAGCAATAGTTGCCAAGAGAGAAAAGTGAAGCATTAAAAATTCCTTTAATTGCATTTTGCTGTATTTGCGTGCTTGATAATAGCTAGTAATACTTGTTTCAGAATACTTTAATGTATGATTTTTTCTCCCCCCTCATCATATTAGCCTTTGAAAAAATCCTTTGGCCTAATGTTTTTTCTTCAGCAGGATTTAAATTTTGCTTATAGTACACGGCAGAGCTTTTTTTTTTTTATTACCTCAAGTATTACTGTGGAAAAGTATTCAGATCTTTTTGTTATGATACATAGTCAGGCAGGAAGCAGCTTAACTTCGGATTCTCTGGACAGGACTCTGCTGAGAGATGTGGTGCGTGAGCATGTTGATTTTATTGTTATCTTGTAACAACAGCCCAATGTTGGACTCCCTTATTTGCATTCCTAGCAGGACGGCAAGGTGAATAATTTAATTCCAGCAGCCTCTGCCACGTGATGGTGCAAGGACCCATCAGCGATGCCTCCCCTGCACCGACAAACTTTGAGGAATGGAAACTTACAGAAGTGATGCGAAATCGTCGCATGTCCTCCCTTAACCCTGGAGAAATCTCTCGGCGGAGTGATCGCTTCATCCTTTTCTTTTCCACGCGTTCCTCTGACGTGGAGTTTGGGGGGTGTGTGTGAGCCTGCGAGCAAGACGAGCGAGGGAGTGGGAAGCGGGGAGGGCAGTGGGGGAAAAACGCACACCCAGCCACAGAGCTCGTAGGAACAGGAACAGCGAGGAGCCGGAGCGAGGCCGGGAGTCCAACCGCAGGCAGCGGGGAGTGGAAATTTACAGCTGCTTGTGAGCGCCTGTGCATGTCCGAGTGATCCCTTCTGCTCACGCTTTTTCAGAGGCTGACGGTCGCTCTGCAAAAGAAGAGCGGGAGGCCGAGTCGTGGGATCCCTGGTCTCTGCCACGTGTGGATAATCGGCGGGGGGGAATAAAGCGGAATTAAATGGGAGATCACTGAAGGCGGCTGCTGGCGGCGTGGGCTGCAGGGAGACGGCAGAGCTGTCTTCAGCACCTGGCCATGGGGCTGTACAGGGCTGCCTAAGAGCCCCACCTTTCCACTCACAGTAAGTGTCAGCCGAGGTGATGTCCTTCGAGTGAAGGAAAGTTAAATGATTTATTGAAACTTCTCTTTTTTTTTTTTCTTTTTTTTTCCTGTCAGCACCAGCCTTTTGGTAATAAACTGCTTGCCTGCTTGTTCTCGGTAGTTACGCTGGTAGCTTTTTATAGCTTTGTAAACTGTGTTACCAGGAGTGGCTCTTTAATGCAGGCAACCCTAAACAATACTCCTTCTGTTACATAAGGCGCTGGCTCTGCGACCAAGCACTCCGTGTCCATGGAATATCTCTGGAAATGGCTTTATTTACAGTGTGGTTTCCAAAAATAAAATATCTGCAATATATCATTTTTTTTTGCTTCTCTCCACTGACTGCCTGCAGCTGCGGACTGGCTCTTGAGATGCGGAGGAATGGGAGTGTGGCCACTTGCATAAGACAGGGGGAACAGAGATGAAGGGAAGATGGGCGTGCGTGTGAACTGCCGGGAGAAACGGCATATGTAAATTAAGCATCTCGGTATTTATAGCTGATAGGTCTTGTCGACCTGAAATGCTAATGCTGTGCAATGGGTGATTCATGAAGTCTTTATCAGGCAGAACTTTAATTGAGCTTAAGGGAAGTTTGGTTTTGTTTTTTTTTTTCCAGAGAAAAGTCTCTTTCTTGGGCTAATATTAGTAGTAATGTGAAATTACTACTGTAGAAAATTATTTTAATGTGTTATGAAGCTACTGAAAGTAATACAGCAGAGTTGCTAGAAACATGGTCAAGTAAATGCTGTGTAGAGAGGTAACTTTAGTAATATTGGACAAAAAGCAAAAAATAGTATTCGTGTTCCTCACTAATGAGTTTAGAGGAAGTCCTATTCCCTCTTGACTGCTGCCTGCGTTATTTAAATTATGTTACCAGTTTCCATTATTTCTGTGGTTATTATTCCTACTAGAAATGGATATTTAACTTGGTTTCCCTTTTACTTAAATAAATTAAAAGCTGTTAAGGGCTCTTCTGTTAGAATTGTGTGTACTTCAGAGACATTAGTTAAAAGACCTCCTTCTGCATATTTGGGCTTGTGGGAGTTTTGCTATGGATTACAATTAGGCATGGAATTGAATCCTTAATCTTTTAGGTTTGAAAGACCTTTGGTGACAAATGCACATTGGGATCCCAAGTATTCTTGACTCATCGATCCTGCAAATTTAGTGGCTGTAAAATCACTGATTTCCTATCTTTATAGTTTTATTGAACATAAGGTAATAGCCTATTATTTCTTGCCAGTTCATTAACATGAATGGGAGAGCCTGTGTAATCCTGTGATACAGAGATAATTGATGTTGGTTGGTGTGAGTATGGTGCCACTGGTTGCCACTTCTGCATGAGTTTAGAATCTGAATGTTACCTGGCATTGCAGTGTGCAAATGCTGTTTTATAATTTTATTATAATAACAATAGGTTTGGTAGCACAGGATTTCCAATAAAAGGACACTAAGTAGCAAAGTCAAACACCCGAAATGTTCCTAACTTCAATTCTGGTGTTTGCCTGTGCCAACTTAGTCTCTATACCCTACTCAGGGTAGATTTAGATTAGATATTAAGAATAAATTTTTTACGATGAGGGTGGTGAGACACTGGCACAGGTTGCCCAGAGAAGTTGTGGATGCCTCATCCCTGGAAGTGTTCAAGGCTAGGCAACCTACTCTGTTGGAAGGTGTCCTGGCCCATGGCAGAGGCGTTGGAACTAGATGATCTTTAAGGTCCCTTCTAACCCTGGAACCATTCTATGATTAGTATTTTGTTTGTATTATCACATTAATTCTGATCATTGCTGCCTCATTCTGGGTTTGGTTGGTGAACACCTGAGCGGTATCATCTGCTCTAGCAGCCCTGTCTTTGTACCCTCCTTCCATCCCCTTCTTCCCCTCTTGTGCTGGTACAGCTCTAGACTGTGGGCAGAACTGGACTGGAAACCTGTGTGACATATTTTCCCCACCAAGCTATTTTTTGTTAACCTGGATCACTTCCCTGACCTGGTTCACCATGTGGTCCTGCAAACAGCTGTATCACCCCAACAGAGTCTGTAGGGATGTGAGTAGATGTCGAGCGGGGTGTCACCATCATGACAAGTGTTTATACAACTGTTGCCTCAGTGACCAGCTTGCTATTTGGTGTTTTGTTTTATCCTCTGTGTTTGCTGACAGACTACATAGAATTTTCGGGTTTTATTAAATGGGCATTCAAGCACTTGATTACAAACAGAATAAATAATTTCTTTGAGTGCTTCACCACAGCACTTGAGTGGAGCATCACCATGAGTGCCTTCAGTTTCATAATAGTATTAAACAACTATGTGATAATATTATTCTTATTCTGTAGAGGTGATCAGATTAAGGGCAGAGCTGCCTACTTCTTTTCCATAGCTGATCTTCAGGTTGCATACCATCTGCTAAAAAAGATATTTGTAGTGATAGTAGGCATTACTGCAATGTTTTGTGGGTTCAGGCGAAGTTTCAGCCAATATTCACCTTCATTCCAGATAATGCAACAAGTAGCCAACAGCAAAGCTTATTGATGAGTAAATTCTTGAGTTTTTGGAATAATTTTGTTGCCAAGCAGGGTTGGTGTTCATTCACCCTAACCCTAAAACTGTCCTCTCTTCTGTTAATATTTTGTGTCATTTGTGATGTACCTCATTGAGGATTTGCAGAGAAGTTAATTGTTGTGTAGCCCTGATTCCTTCTGCATATTAAATAAAACACGGGTCATGTGAGGGGACTGCATTGGGGAGGATGAATTTGGCTTCTCCAATTGATCATCACACACGGGGGCTTCCATCCCCTGATTTGAGTACATTGCTCTGTAAGTGCAACAGCTTTCCCAAATATAGCAGGAGGGATAAATGAGAAGGGATTAAAGTGCCTCTTCCATGATGTAGAAACTGAATTAACCAAAATGATAAAGAAAGTGTACTAACTCAGGCCCCAAATATATGGGTCTTAGGCACACTGCAGTCAATGAAAAATGAAGGTCTTTTCTTCCATTCAAGGAATTCTCACATGGTATGAGTTATTGAAATGTTTTGATTCTGTTCAATAAGTTGATGAAGACAAGATGAATGTCTGATATTTGATGGGAAGCTCGTTTATTTTGGAAAAACCAAATTGCTTGTCCAGAGGAGTGTCTGCGGAGAGTGCATGGATGGGCTCACATGCTCTCTCCCATTCTTGCCTTCATGGGCAGGAAGAAGCATTTGTTACAGAGCTGCTTTACTGAGTCACTTCATAGTGGGATGGGCTGCTTAGTGGAGTGATATTGCTGCATGTGTTTTTCCTTCATTGTGCTTAGAGGTTCAGCTGCACTATAGTTTTCGGAGGAAGTATATGATTAAAAGCAAAGAAATTGGGGAGAGTGCTTATAAGCAGAACTAGATCTCTTACTGTACTTTATAGCTGTATTAAATTATTTTTTTTAGTACTTTCTCTTTATGAGCAGATAAACTGGCAAAAGAGATATTTTGAGGACTGATAAAGCATAGGCTTTGTTGTCAAATGATCTAGGTTGCATTCCTGACACAGCCACTGATTTTTTTTAATATGGCCTTGGGTAAATTTTCTAATCTTTCTGTGCTTCAGTTTCTCCCTTTGCAGAGGGAGCAGAGTAAAAGGAGGTATATAGGTTTTGTGAAATCTTAGTTAAATGTTTGTAGAGTTGGAGGCCTCTGAGGGAAGGCATGCCCTGAGTATGAAGGCATGTTATGTTACCTTTGACAGGCTACTGGATACCCTAAAAGTCATGTCTTGTAAAGCACATTCATCTCAGGGGTCAATTTGCTGCTTTAGTCTGTGTGATTTTCTTTCTCCTTTTTTTTCTGACTCAAACAGAAATAGCCAGACATTTAGAAAGTGGTGCTTTAATACTTTCTTTTGGTGCTTCTTAACTTACCTAAAATAAAATCAGTGCCATTTTTTTTCCTCCTGAACAAACACAGAATGACATTCCCTTAAAGTATTTTTCTAAAAGTAGAGTTCCTGAAATGTGCTGGACACTCCAGCTCTGGCGGCTGAAATGTCATGTTCATGCTGATGGCAACAGCAGGCTTTGGAAACCACTGTTCCTCCTACAGTGCTGCTGGGACGTTTTCCTCATGACTGGGAGAGACAACCTCTGAAGCCAGAAGAGTTGGTCCAGTGAGATACAGCTGTTGCCTACTGTTGCCTTTGGTCTCATAAGCTCCTCACAAGAGCACCAGTGAAATAACATCATCAGAACTAAATGTTTCAGAAGTTGGCTGGCCCCCCATTATGAATTCAGGACTGCCCCCAATCCATTTCTGATGTTATAAAAACATATGTTGAGTAACCATTAGATGGAAAAAATTTTTCTAGAGAGTAGGAAAAGAAAGGGGCTCATTCAGCCCTGTCCCTTGCTGCCAGACAGCAGTGTCAAAAATCCATGAATCAAGCTCTGTAATGTGGCTGGTTCAAAACCTCAAAGCTCCAGTGGGTAGAAACCTTTACATTTTCAGCTGAAGTTTATTCATCAGCAGTTTATAGCCATTTGCTTCTGCATAAATAAAGTTTTATTGTTATTTGAGCTAAAATAACTTCTTTGGCTTCCCTGTATTTTATTCTAAGCTTACTAGGGGAGCACTTTTAGCCTTCTAGACAAGCTGGTCTTCCCGTTTTTCTGGTCAGCCTAGGGTCCTTCTCTCCACCCACTCTAATCTCTGTTGATTTTACTTGACTGCAGGTGTTCAGGATTGTGTACAATGTTCTGTACAAAGTTCTTTCAAGACCGTACAGAGACATAAATACCTTTGTATTTCTGTTGACAATTACTTCCTTAATTCATCACAGATTTGCATCTGTTTTTCTCCTGTCTGTAAAATACTGTGTATATTTGTATATGTCACCAGCTGCCTGTTTTTGTCATTTCTCATGGTAAGTCCTCAGCTTGAAGCAGATAATCATAGAATGATTTTGTTTGGAAGGGACCTTTGAAGGTCATCTAGTCCAATTCCCCCTGCCATGGGCTAGGATATCTTCAACTAGAACAGGTTGCTCAGAACCCCGTCCAATCTAATCTTGAATGTTTCCAGGTATCTGGAACATCTACAAATCCTGTTTCTTCTACCATTTAGCATCATCTGATAGTTTCTACTCTTAACTTTTATCCCATTTTTATTTTCTCAGTTCTTCACACAATCCAGTTTCTAATGATATTCCAATCCTCTTATGTGTTGATAATATCTTTCTATTTTGAGTCTCCACAATTTTTGTGTAGGCTCTTAATTCCTATGCCTATCTAAGTACAGTCCTGTCCCCAAATTGCTGTTACCTTCTCAGTCAGATGACATGATAATTTTCTTTCAAGTAGTTTATTTTGTACTATATTCAAATTAGTGTATTTCCATGTTGGACACATGGATTCTACTGTGTCTTCTCTACTTAAAAATATATTCATAAGGAACTGTAGTATGAGCTACCTTTAGTAAGCCTGTATTACATTCTTTTCACTTGTCATTCATCTTTGGTTTTCAGTTATTTTTAGAGTTGTTTCTTGAGAAGATGAAGCTTACATGGTGACACTGTCTATCTCTCATCCTAATTCTCTTCCCATTGTAACTTTTGAACTTACTGTCAAATTTCAGGCTACCTTGACAGAGGGCTAGATGCCTGGCAAATACCAAGTTCCAAAAAATGGACTGAAAATAAATGATGAAAAGAATAGGGCCTTTAAACCAAGTTAGTGCCTCTACTGAAGAGAAGACCTTCCATGTAAGAGCTTAGAGAGCAGACAGCTGATACAAGGAGGAGGACAGGACAGAAATGCCCCACTGTGTTAAAAGCTTTAGCACGAGCTCGTGCTTTCAAGCCAGTCATGAGGAGCAAATCTGGAGGAGAGGAGAGCAAGTCAGTTTTCGGCTGCCCCTGGTCAGCTTCGGCAGGGCAACTCTCGAGCCTCTCTCTCTCTCTGGCCTGTCTCCAATTTCGCCTGGGATTCTTCTCCCGAGTGCTGAGTTGTTTTATTATCAGCCCGTTCACTTGGCTTTGCTTCAAATGCTGAGCCTCTCCTCCAATTTACAGTGGAGGGAAAGAAAAGGCCCCCCTCCACAGTTTAACTGCAGAAAGCGGGGGGAAGAGAGCTTGGCTGCAAGGCCTGCCTCTCTCCTCTTACATCAGGTGCTGTGAGTCGCGTCCCTCACAAACACTCACTCACTCCAATGCTGCCTCTAACTCTGGCCTAGGCAGAGTTGGGGGGGCCGCAGGGCTCCCCTCTCCCCCCGGAGGGGGAAAAGAAGGAGCCCAGCCACCCCTGGCCTTCTACACCTACACACAGCAGACACCACCAACAAAAAACTACCAGCAGCTTCTGGTAGCTGTGTATATATGATTTTTAGCAGAAGCGAACAAGACGAGTGGTGATTGGCTCTTCAGGGAACACTGCCCTGGCACCCAGTCACCTTGAGCCCCTGACTCCCAGGGGGGCCATCTCAAACCATGACACTACCCCAACCTGGATGAAAATACTTCTTTTCTGAAATGCATCTCTCTTGCTTTCAGACTCTCTCTGTTGCATCATCACATCCTCATCCCATGTCTTCAGGGATAATAAAAACATGCAGGTCCTTCTCCTTATCTTCTATTTGTAGCACACATGGGATTACTGCATGCTTGACACTTGCTAGCAGCATTTAAGCACCTTTATTGTATACTATTGGCGTCCCAATCTTTTCCAGTGCTTGTATGTAGCTGAACATGCCCAAAAGAGTGAGTCGTTAGTGTACCCAGTCTTTAATCTTGTACTTTGTCAGGTTGAGATGTGACTTTGCTCTGTTGCAAGTTGGCTGGTGGTGCCAAAGCTTGGATTTGTGAGCTGCATGGGAGCAGGGCTCTGCAGCTGAGAGTGAAGGTTATGTAGCGAAAACTGCAGAAATAAAAATGAGTTTGAACTGGACTGTGAGGAGCTTGAAAATGGAAAGCTGAAAGTGGTGAGGTTTCAGATATTGAACATGAAAATATCCCTGTAAAACTGACCTAGCAACAAATTCGCCTACTGTGGACACTATAAAAGAAATTTTGGGATAATAAGACACTTAAAAATATTTCCTTCATGTCATAGAAACTGTAAAGATAATCTGCAGAAATGTTTTGAAATGTTTTAGTAAGATATTAAGACAGAATCTGTATAAATTTGTTTATTTAAAGTCAGAATTTTGTACTTCGCTGTTTTATATGATTGCTATTTATAGTTGCAATAGAATGTATGTCTAATCTAGGTATTAATTCCATAGGATATTTGGGGATTACTAACACATGGATGTATGGCACAAATGGCATCATATTTCCTGATGGAATCTGTAGCATGTCAGTAATAACAACAAAGCATGAGAGGAGTGGATTCTTTGGGACCACTGGGTTTTCTTCTTTATGCTGTGTGTATTGTGCTCATTTAATTCTCTCCTTTAAAACCTCTTGTATAAAGCTTTTTTGTAATTGTAAAAGTTGAAGAATAATGAGATTGAAGTGATTTATGTATATATTTATGTTTTCACAACAAATTTTGCAAGTGTGTGTGTGGAGGGATTGTGATGGTTTTGTTTTATTGTGGAAAGAGATGAAAGTTTGAGATTATTTTTGCTGCTTTTTTTTTTTTAACTTCTTTTTCGTTACTGTACAAACTGGAATGCAGTCCAGAATAGTGCTCTCCCTGGAAAGTGGTACAACTTTAACCAGAGCATATTCTCATCTATAGTCAGTCAGTCATTGACTTCAGTAGATCTTTATATTAGACCCTCAGCAAAACCCATAAGAATTCACAACTTAATGCTTTGTAAGATGAGAAACTATTCTAGTTGGTTTCTTTCATATATAAATACAGTGATGTGGTATTTGCCTTTCTAGCCATACAGAGAAAGAATGTTTTAAATTAAACAAACAAATAATTTTCATTAAAATGCTCAGTCTTCCGTTTAAATGTCATGAAAACATTTGTGTTCGTATTTGGACCTGATTGTCTCTTCCTTATTTAATTCAGCCAATGTTTTACACAAGTGAGATCTGACCCACAGATTCTTGAAGTCTGTCAGACTTAGGAGATAGCTTAAACTGCTTCCTCCCAAGAAGCTTTAGGCTGAAAAAGAAAAGAAACTGAAGAAGAAGAAGAGATAGCAGAGAATCTGGGACCTTAACTTGCAGTGCTCTAAATGAAGGATGCATTTGGTGTGCTGGCATTTACAGTTGCTTATCTGCATCATGATGGAGCTAGTGTAGTCTGACAGAAACCCTTATGAGAATTCTAGAGGAGCCTGCCAGATACAGTGTCCAAAATATGTTGGACGTAGACATAGACTAGCTGGAGTGCTGACTGTGTAGATCAGGTCTTTAGGAAGCATCCAGCTCCTGTGCAGGTGCTGAGTAGTTGCTTTCTACATGCTAATGGTGGCTTGAGAATCCTGGATGAACTTGCAATAACTGTACGTGAGAACTTTTACTGCTTCACTGAGCTGCTGAAACAAAATGTAGTGCCTGAGGCATACTTCTCTTGTTCATAATGTTTTTGTGTGTTTTTATTGCGTTTTTGTATAAACCTTAAAACCTGTTTTTATTCTTGTTCAATTTAAGGCAGTCCTCTTCTGTCCTGAAGGAAGAAATCCAGGTGAAGAAAGACCATGCCTTTGTTTAGTAAATCGCACAAAAATCCTGCTGAGATTGTGAAAGTTCTGAAAGAAAACATGGCCATATTGGAAAAACAAGAAAAAAGGACAGACAAGGTATGAGATGATGTTGTAGAAGACCAATAAGGTTTTTATGCTGGGGGAGCAGTAGAATAAAGGGAACAAAATTGTGTTTGCTCACTGCCTTGATTCTGCAGGTGCTTGCCTGTGTAAGTAGCTGAGTGTTGAAATGGTTCTGCTGAGATCAGGGGTCTTTTGCATAGGTAAAATACAACAGATCCGGGGGCCAAACCAAAAATGCTGACATCCAGGAGCCTCAGCCAAAATGAAGGATGATCTCCCACTACTTCAAACAGTAATGCATTCAACAAAACAGCTTGGAAGGCTATTTGAAAACTATTATACTATTAATTGTTTTAGCAGGATAACAAATGATGTTAAATCAATTAATGTGTGAGTACTCACAGAGCAACACTTACTTCTGATGAACATTGTTCACATAAAACAGCAAACCTGTATGTATCCAGAAGAGATTTCACTGTGTTGATCCTTTACACTGTTCTAGGTGCTAGTGCTTCCTAAATGAGCTGTGCTACTCATATTCTAATTATAGTGCTAGGCTTTTGCTAATATTACTGCTCTCTTCTAATTCTGTGACACAGACTGGAATTACTTTTGCCACTTTTCCAGTGACCACCTGAGAAGATGCTCCCCAACATAAAAAATGCTCCCAATTAGACATTTGTGCTTGCATAAAATCAAATAATTTTGTTTTCTTTTTTGCATCTGAGTATATGATTTTAATTAACAACGGACTAATTTTAAGTTAAAACTGAATGTCAATGGAAACAGAAATAGCTGATAAGTTATATTAGTAGAGTTTTCATGGAGCTGATATTTGCATGTGTGCATGTTGTGCTTCCCCCAGTTGTGCAGGAGCGTGTATTAAAACAACCCCAACCCAAAAGGTAGGCATAGAGCCCTTTGTGCCCTTAGTGAAATCCTCTTGAAACTTTTTGGTTCAAAGGCAGTAGCTCAGAGTGTGTTAATTATGTAAGATTGGTCACACGGATTTCTGGGAGGCCTCCGGTATTTGATGTCTCATGCTGAAATACCTTCGGTTAACTGAAAAGCACCGAGAGAATTTGACTCAACTAAAACATAAGTAACTAAATAAACCAACAGAATCTGTTCTCCCCTGCTGAATTCATCTTTTGGAGCCTGATTAAATAAGACATTCAAAGCAGAAGCTCTAGACTCGGATTTCTTTTCGATTTGCCTTGCAGCATGACTCCTCTGGGTTGTGGTTTTGAGAATTTTTGGCTTTGAGCTGGTTTGTTTATTTGTGTGTCAGTGACAAAGGAGAAGAAATTCAGACTTCTTAGAAAATCAAGAACTTCATGTAAATCTTTCATAAAAGTCAGAACAGCTGGTGTGTGTTTTCCGCACAGAACAAAAGATACGGGAGTGTTTCCTTGGCATATTAGAATGGAAACAGCTCGTGAACTTAATGACGCTTGTTTTACAGGAGGAGATTGGTTTTCAGTTATTTTTTATGTCCTTCATTGCTATGGGGTAGAGGCTGTTCCTGGGGAGAGGAGGGAGTGGGACAGGCAGTCCCTTCAGCAGCAAGGCAGAAGGTGAAGAAAGCAGCCTTTTTTTTGTGGGTATATGGTTTATATGGCTTGTTGACTCAGAACTTTGTACTGTGATGTAGAAGAAACACATAGGGCCTCCCTCCTTTCAGGAGGAAAGATGTGAGTCTCCCTGGTAATGCTGCCTTTCATCTAGAGTGTGCACTGAGCTGTTCTGAAATAAATACCTATTAAAGAAAATAGCCAAATTTGTTCTCCTGAGTTTAGGGAAGTAAATTGTAAGGAATATCTTTAGTACTGTGACGATGATAAACTTTAAA
This sequence comes from Lepidothrix coronata, assembly GCF_001604755.1. Lineage (NCBI taxonomy): Eukaryota > Metazoa > Chordata > Aves > Passeriformes > Pipridae > Lepidothrix > Lepidothrix coronata. Next base: position 2,738,746 of record NW_016690228.1, on the reverse strand, counting down.
AAATGGCAGGAAAAACAATCCCCCCAATCGCATCTGCTACTATCCATTCAGGTTTGTGGACTTAGTAATACCATTTTTAAGTGTTGTTTGAAATTTGAATTGTAGAAGAACAGACACTTTCAATGGCACAAAGGTTCTCAAAAGTTAGTAATGCTAATAAGTAACGTGTTTTCATGAATATGATTAGAGAAATTTAACTGAAAACAAAAGCAAAGAAAAACAAAGTACAGTGCTGTACACTGTGCTCCTCAAAACTTGGCAAGATTTTTAAATTTACCTCCAGTTTGATTTCCAAATGGAGAAGACACTTGTCAAACTTTCATGAAAAGCTCCAGAGGTCTGGCTCCTTCAAGAGTCAGAAACTCTGGATATCTCAGAGCTGGTTTTGGACCCGGTGGCCCTGTGAACACAGAAGTTTGGAAAGCAGAAATCTGAAGTTTTTCAGATTTCTGACTCCTTGTCTGCTGTGAGAACTAGAGGGGTACTGTTGTGCCTCACCAGAAAACCAAGGTTCCCAGAACTTCCAGGGTATGACTCCAGAGAATCCCTGATTTTACATGCAGAATAGTTTCAAACTAGGTCTTACTTCAGATGCTTAAAGAAGATTTATCCTGTGACAATTGAGCTGTTATTGTAGTACAGCCAATATGGTATGTGGGTTGAGACAGCTAAAAGCTGCTAATACAGCTGGAATTGGCAGGGAAGTGTGGCAAAGCTTGAATTAACTGCAGGGGTAGCAGAGAACCTCCTTGATTCTTTTCCCAGTTGAGAAGTCATAAGTATGAGGTGAAGGTGCCCTGGGCAACTGGGAGCACACAAGGTCAGACAGGGAGAAGCTTGATGCTTCTCATACAACTTTGTGAAACTGTCAGCAGGAACCATCTATGTCTTGGAGGGGATGTTTTTAAATAATGCAGAAATGATCATTCCTACCAAGCTATGCAGGACGCAGGTAGAGGGAACTTTAGAGCAGAGCAGTTGAGACTTCAGGGTAATGGGGAGAGGGTGGAGGACAGAGCTTGGTAGATAGGATCAAGAGAAGATAGGACAGAGAAGCCACTTGTAAATGCAAAGGAAATTATACATCTTTTCTGTGGCATTTCCATGTACACACATAATATAGGAAAGTTTATACTCTTTCTTCATGATGCTTTTTGTTAGTCATAGAGTAGTACCCATTCAGGCTGTAAGTACTGTTGACTGAGCTAGCATCTGTCTTCTTAGATAAGGATTGAATTTGACCCAGTTTCTCCATGTGTCTTATTTTTTTTAAACTATTAATGTGTGTAGTGTTGCCATAATGCTTTTTAATGCTTTTTAAACACTCCCAACTGAAAAATAGGCTAAGTTTGAATGTGTGGTTCTTACTTTTATGTGTGGGTTTCTTTGTGTACTTGCATGGATGTGTGCTTAAAGCTTTGCCATTTTCTCAGCTACATTCTCATGGTTGATAGACCACAGGTTGAGAAGTACCAGCACACGTGGCTCCTTTTTCTCTGAAGTGCTCTTTCTAATATCTTGGTTTTATAATTTTTTAAAAATAACATCTATTTTAAAGCAGGCATTGTAGCACTGGCAAATCTAATGTAACAATTGGGAGATTAAGTAGGGTAAGACAGAGCTGAAAAAGTGGACTAAAGCCTTCTTTATCAACCATCCTCTTCTCTTCCAACATCAGAAATAAAATAAAATGTTATTGGAGCATGTATGATTGCTGACATCCTGTTCAGGCTTTGATGTGGTGAGGAATAATTAATTGAGTTTTATTACAAAATTCTATAAATGTCATAAAAATTTTAATCTCAGTCATGTAGGACCAAAATGTTCTTGAATTTAATAAAAAAAGCCCAATCTGGAATTACCTAGAAAAGCAGGGAAGTATTTAAATATCTAAGAAAGGAAGCCTTCAGCGCTTAGACTCTCGTCCTTCTTTCTGGCACGAATCCTGTAGCATTCGGAGGATGCATGTAAATAGGGATGAGGAGAGGAGAAACCCTGATATCAAGTGCTCAGATCTGTTGAACCTGAGGAAGAAGGGACAACTTGTGACACGCTGGTCACAGTGCTTCATTTATTACTGATATGTTGCCATGTCTTCTGTTGATTGATGTTGTAAAAGATCATTAATAAAAAGGATGCCTGATCCACCTCAAAAAAAGAGGGGTATGACATCCTGACTTCTCCAAGTCTTGTGTTCAGCTGCTGAGTCCAGTCGGCACAAAGCAGTGCAGGTGGCATCCAGTATGTCACTGAAGAATGTCTTTGAACACATCACCCTCTTCCTGCTAACCACACACCTTCGGGTGCGGCAGCCTGACTCAGTGCCATCTGTGGTGCCTACAGGTTTGGTAACATTTTCTGAACTTGCCTTGCAGCAAAAGCCTTTCAAGTGTCACAGGCTTTTAATTTAGTGCAGCAAACGGATCTGAGATTGGGTGAAACTCAGTCTAATCTTTGCAGGTAGTCTAGATGGGCCAGAAGATTTGCAGTTTCTGGTGTGGCTGATCCAAGATTAAGGGTTTATTGCGGAAAATGAACCCAAATGCATTACAGCAGGTTCAGGGTGCTGGGCTGAGTGTTTTCCTAGCAGGCAGAACTGCAGGCTGTAGCACCTTTATCAGTGTTCAGAAACAGAGTGAAGCTAGATGTACAATAACCTGCAGTGTCTAGCTTCTGCCCCTTTCACTTAAATATATCTAACAAGAGTGCTTGTTTAGGTAGGTCACTGTAATCTGTCCTCTGTTTGACCTCTGTGTGCTGTAACAAATTTGGTACTGTTCAGAAGGATCAGGAGAACAGCATTTTATTAAGGCTACATTTAAAAGACTTCAAGATTTCTGGAACAAATATTTCTATCAATAAATCCTGCTTTTTTACATAGCAACAATGAAGCCATTATAGGCTCTTGTTCACCTCGCTCGCTGCTGCGTTGATAAAGCGTCTGGGGACTGGTGTGTGAGGTGAGGTGCATGCGGAGGACATGTTGTGCATTTGCATGGAAGAACAGTTGCGTGACTGCTGTGAATGTGAATACCTGTGGATGCGATTCTCCAGCTGCCAAAGTCAGTTGCAAAATTGCCTTCGACTTCATTGCTGCAGACTGAAACCGAGGGAATGAGATAAGAAGGGCTTGGCACCCCTTCTTCCTTGCTCTGTGTGTCCTGGGGTTTTGTGGAGTGTTTCATGTTTCAGCTTCCCTGTTCTGCTAAGGCCCGTTGTTGCTCTAGAGATGGGAGAAACTCCAGATACCATCAGGTGCTGGTGCCAAGAGTTTAAACCTGTCTCTTCTGGTTGCTTTTTATTTTTTAAGGGCCTCACAACCTTTAGTTCTATCTTAAGTGCAGGATTAACAGTGGGAAAGGAATTTATGTCCAGGTGGGGCAAACCTGTCTTCTCCATTTAATCATCCACCCTTTTAAAAGGTGTTTCCCTGTTGTGCCTGCTTGGCCAAATTGTCATTGCCAGCTTCCTTGAGTACTAGTCCATAATGTTTTACTAAATGGCAAATTTTAGGCCTCCTGATCCAAAATGTCCACAGTTTGTTCCTATGGATCAGTTTAGCATGAAATTGTATCAAGAATAAGTCAGCTGAGGTGATCCTGAAGTTACACAGATGTTGGATTCCGATTCTGCTAATGGCTTTTCTTGGGAGTCCTTACAGACTGTAGAGAGAGAGACCTGCATTGGCATTATTCTTTTAGGAGAAAAATTGGTTTGAATCACATAGAGAGAGTATTTTTAAACCAGTTAAAACCAAATCAAGGAGCTTTATGCTTTTGGTTGCAGTATGTAGCGTGGAGTACTGGCAGATCACTGAATCACACATTGGAGTATTTAACATCACACTGGCAGGCATCTGTGTGTGTTACTGTCTGCTGCTGGGCAAGAGAGCAACAGTTTAGAGAGAGATTTTTGGTCTGGAAATATGCTAGGTACACAAACAGAAGCTGTATTGCCCTATTTGCCATATTCTTATGAACAATTGAGGATTTCTTCACTAGGCATCCTGTATTTTTCTTATGTGTATTTGTTATCTGAGTTTGGGAAGGTGGAAAAAGTTCTTGCAATCTGCTTTTTATTCACTGTTATGGTTGGTCATAAATGTTATATTAAGTCCCCAGATGAATAAAAGTAAGAATAAGCCCTTCTGAACTGTAACATATGGACATACATGTGAGACCTCTAATTTGTTGATGAAACACAGGTAAAATAGAGACAGCCCACTGAAAACTTTGAAGAGTTGCATCTCAGGTGTAGGAGCTCAGACTGTTGATTATTCAGGGCCTTATGCTTTTCCCTTTATGTTGTTTGTAATCTTCCTTGGAAAGGAGTAAAAAGATGCAATGGATCTACCTTAAATGAGAGGAGATCCATCTCTCTCTTTCTCTGACAAGCATAATAGGTCTGGATCACAAGCACTTAATATGACTTTGTTAAGATAAATGTGAAATTGCCATAAGTAGCTGAGGAGAGGAGAGGGGCAAGGTTAGTAAGTAGAGGTAATTTTTATTAACTCAGTTGGAATAGCCAGAAATTCATGTTGCTGAAGTTGAGGACTCTTGGTAAAATATATCTATGGTGTGCTATGTATGGGGGTTTTAAAAAACTGTCTGTATGAAGTTTTGATTTCTGAAGCAGATCTACTTTGTTTATTTTGCTATATCACACAAGCAGTGTTGCAGATAAAATACCTTAGCCTTTGAGTATGGAAAGTCTTAACTCATGTAATTATGGAAATAAAAATTCAGCTTTGACCAGGAACAAGAGATAAGAAGGCTTTGTTTTAGCCTTCCATGCTGTTCTTTAAAATCTTACTGGAAGATTTTATAAAAACAACAAAAAATATGCAAGTCTTGGAGGATTCCTTTGTACCTTAAAGGAAAAAAAAACCCCAAGAAACTCCTTATTGAACTCTCTCGTATAATAAGAGGAAAGGAAATTAACTATTTTGCAGCATTCCTTAATAATGCTGAATTACTGCCCTAAGAACACTGTCATGCACTTTGACCCTCCTGTAGAGAACAGTCCAAAAAACCAGATAAAGCTCAGAAATTGTCTTCTAGACCTGGCCAAGCAAGTTAAACTGAAGAACCCAATATTAAAACTGTGGGAAAGGAAGATCAACACTGGAGTATGGAAATATTCAATACAGGCACAGTAGTGTTATCCATTCTGTAATAAAGACTGGATCTTTGCAACAAGATTGGCTGATCTTCACGTGTGGGATAGGCTGTGGAGAGGAGTGTCTTGAGGTCTTTCAGGGAAGATTTTTTTGTGTTGAATTTTAGGGAATCATTTCTCTGTAAGCTCCTTTCTTTGTGTTATGTTCCCGTTAAGTCAACAGTACCAAGACTTTGATCTGTGAGGAAAATAAACTGTGACAAGTATCTTCAACTTATAAAATTTCCAGCTTTTGTTGTTGAAGCTGTTGGTAGGTTTAGAAAGACACATAAATGCTGACAAAAAAACAACTTTATGAGTAGGGCAGGTTTATGATTTGGAGAAGTTATGTAGGCTTATCTGTGCTGTCAGTTTTCCAGTTCTAAGTCTATTGTACATCCTCTAGCCCAGATGGGTTAGCAGAGGATTGTTAGATTTCAACATTTTCACAAAATGCTGTGTTTCAAAATGGACTCAAAACCCTCTTGTGGGTTGCTGGTCACTTTAAACTATACTCTGTGGATGCAGAGTTATTTCTTGTTGGAAATAACTTGTTAGTCCTGTGTTGGATCAAAATAGAGAAGAAATGGCCATCATTGAAAAAACTGCCTTTGTTGCACAGGTGGGTCTAGGTTGTGCTTTCCTTCACTCCCCTTACACAGCTATTGCAAATCAACCTTGTAACTCATTGGACACTCACCCATGCACCCACCTTGAATTTTAGTATTCTGTGGTGGAATTGGATCTTCCCAAGTCTGGACATTGTGAACTAAGATGCCTGTAGACTAGAAACCTGCAAGTTGCCTTGGAAGGTCAAGATCCTGACATCTTGTGCAGGGACAGCACTGATGTGTGTGCTGGGAATCAGCTTGCACTTCATCTTTGCTTTGTTGTCCGTACCCATAAACTTTTGACTGATCAAAGTTCAGCTTATCCCACTTTTGACATTTGTATGTAATACAGATAAGCCGTTCTGTTCAGGATTGTGTGTTTAGTTTTCTTCTTTGTCCCCTTTTCCCCCTCTGTTCACAACAGCTTTTGTAAATATAATGGCATAAATTCAGTTATGATGTAAAGGACTCATCCTTAGAGGGTAAAAGGAAAATCTGGTGGAAATAAGATTGTGACTAATTGCAAGACTGAGGCAAATGGCTAAAAGTGCTTAGATATTTCATGAAACTGTTTCTTTTGCTCTATAAGTTCTGCTGAAGTGATGCTTGCAGCACTTTGCTATTGTTGCTGTTGCCACTTCTGGAAAATAAAAAGTAATTTGGACATCATAATAGACTTCGGAGTTTCTAGCAAATCTCTTTTTTTGCTTTTTGTCACTGAAATTCTGTTTGTGGCATTATTAGGGGGAAGAGTATCTTGCTGAGGCTTTTTGTTGATTTTTGCAATTTTTCCCGAAGAGGGTCAGGACCGGTCTGACTTCTTCTGTAGATATGTTTCTGTCATCCTGTATTTCCATGTATTTGTGTGAGTGTATTTGCTTTGTTGTTTGTTTTGGACACATCTTGGGTCTTTGGATCTTGGAATGTCTTATTTTTTAGCAAGTTTCCATGCCAGAAACAGTGCTTATGTACTTAAGGTATTATTCTAAAAATGCTTTAAGATTAAGTGGAAATGTCAAAATGAAGGCTAAAAGTGACTGTTAATTTAGGAATCTGTGTTCAGGATTATGGTTTTCCTCCAAATAGATTGTGAGGGGATAGGCACTGAAGAGCAGTCCTCAGATTTGACCAGGAATAGCTTTTGGTGGCGGGCTGGATGTCAAACCAGACTATCCGGAGGATATGAAGGAGGAGGAAGTTAAACCCAGAATGTAAATTGCACATAGAAAAGCTGAGAAGAAGATCAGATGGGATGGCAGATGATTAGAGAAGTACAACTCTTGTGCCCAGTTCTGCCCATCAACACCAGTGTTCTGTAGTTTCATTTTCTCACACAGCGCTTTACTTTTTCACCTCCTTTTTGAGAATAAAACCTAAAGCTGAGCCTTGCAGGCATTTTTCTACATATCAGAAAGGACTACTTACACTTGAAAACAAAATTTATTATTTTTTTTAGCTACAGAACACCAGAGATATTCCCACCCTGCCCAGCAGAACGGGTGAACAGCCAAACGTATGGGTTTTTCCTTTGATATGAAAATATTTCCCCAGCTCTTACAAAGACTTAGAGCTTTAGTTTCCAAGATAGCATCCCTGTTGTTAATCCCATCTGTACTCTGTGGGATCTCTCAAGTGACATACCACTAACATTTGAGGTAAAAATAGGCTGTTTTGCTGAGTGATGGTAAGGAACAGCAAGATTTTTACTGGTTAAAGTTATCACGTACTCATACTCATTTACATGCCACTCATGCTGACCTATATCAAATAGCAGAAAACTGAGAGTAGGTACTAGGAGATTAGAGGAGAACAGTTCTTTATACTGTACAAGTCAATGCTTGAATCTTCCAGATAGATGCAATGTAAAAGTGGCTTTTTATTTTATTTTTCTTTTTTTTTTTAGGATTTCTAGGTTTTTACTACAATTTTTATTCACTATATGAATAAAACCTGTGATTTAAATCAATATTAAAGTATTGGGAGATGAGCAGCAGGTGAGAGATGCCTCTTCATAGCACTGTGTGGTTATTTTATGCAGATTGATGGGGTGGTATTTGAAAGAATGACATTTTTCCTTTCAGTTTATTTGAGAGATGTATTGAAATTATTGATCTGGCTTTAAATATCCATTAATGTCCTATTAGGTTTTACAAATGACTCTTGGGTTTTCTGTGTGTGTCTTGATTATTTTTTTCCACCTGCTATGCTAACAAAATACTAATTTCAAGTAAAGGTTTTGCAATATAGATGTGAAAGGCTACCTTATCTTCAGAATCGTTAACCATCCTGCCTGGCACTTTGCTTTCATTCTTAGTTTTGCTTTCAAACCTGTTCCTTACTTACTTCCCACTCTCTGCCAAAGAATCCAATCAGCCTTGCTGCAGGTCATGTGTGTAATAAATATAACCAGACCCAGGAAGAGCCATTGCCCCCATAGCCCCATGGCTGGAGCAGGTGGCATTTAAAGCACACACATATACGGACATGAAAAAATAACACCTTTGCTCCATGGAGTCTTTATTTATACAAGGTGGAGCAAACTTGTGAGGAGAGCGTGAGCCAGAGCCGCTGTGCTGCAGCCGGTGGTCATTTTCCTTGGGAAGTGGGATGTTGTCATTCACATCTGATTTAAACATGCTGACTGCCATGAATGCTAAGCTGTTACCTTTTTATAGGTGAATGTCTTTCATTTTCCTGTTATAAGCATTCTGGTCAAGATCTTTTGTAAGGTAATTCTTGATTTTTCCTCTACATTAGGTATCCAAAACATTGCACAGAATTAGTTTACTCTAGGTGGGAACAAAAGATGAAAGATTTGTTTTACTTCACTTGGTGACAGCTGTGGAGCTTTACTAAAGCAAATTGTTTAATTTACAATTTCTCAACCTGAGACTGAAGTACCTGTGTGCTCAGTAAGCAAATCCTTTGTGGAAGATGCTGGCTAAAACCACACGTGATGAGGAGAAATAGGTGGTGGCAGTGCAAAGGTGTCAGGTTTTGGCTGGCATAGAGTTAATTTTTTTTTCTAGCAGCTGGTACAGTGCTGTGTTTTGGATTTAGGGTAAGAATAATGTTGATAACACACTGATGCTTTAGTTGTTGCTGAGCAGTGCTGACACAGAGTTAAGGCCTTTTCTGCCTCACCCTACCCCACCAGCGAGCGGGCTGGGGGGGCACAAGAAGCTAGAAGGAGACACAGCTGACCCCAGCTGGCCAAAGGGATATTCCATAAATTATGGCATCATGCTCAGCATATAGGGTTGGGGGGAAAGCTGGATGAAGGCTGCTGCTCAGGAACTGTCTAGACATCATTTGGCAGGTGGTAAGCAATTGCATTGTGCATCACTTGTTTATTATTATTATTATTATTATTATTATTATTGTTGTTGTTGTTGTTGTTACTATTTTTTGACTTCTTTTCTGTCCTATTAAACCATCTTTATCTCAACCCACACATTTACTTCCTCTCTCCTCCAGTTCTCTCCCCCCTTCCACTGAGGGAGAGTGGGCAAATTGCTGTGTGGTGTTTAGCTGCCTGCCATGTTAAACAATGACACAGAGGTCCGAGGATTTATTTGGGTTACCAGTAGAGGAGCTGGGACAATCCATCAGCAAGCAGCTGATGGGGAGGCAGAACAGCAGCCGTCCTGCTGGCGGGAGCAGCCGGCTTGTTTGGTACCTCCATCTGGCCCATCCTGCCCCACGTGTGCTGATGGAACCCACTGGGGAGGATGGGGGAAGCAGTGCTGCTTCTGCAGGGCAGTGCCTGTCTCCAAACCTGTAAAGGATCTTGCAGATGCTTGATGGTAATTGCTGTCTTGCCCCTATTTTATGCCTGTGGTCTGTAATTGATGGCATGCAGTGTTTAAATTGAATATATCTTGTGTAAGACCTGCAGAATTCAGTGTGGATGCTTCAGCCTCGGTGATTGCATAAAATAATTAAACCATTTTTTAATAGGAAACGATTGTTGTAAGTATGATTAGAAGTGTTATTTTGAAATGCATGTCTTTTAAAAGAAAATCCTTTTCTTTTTCTTGTCTCTTTTTCTTTAAAACAAAACCCGTTTCTGCTGGCGAACAGGCATCAGAGGAAGTGTCAAAATCTCTGCAAGCAATGAAGGAAATTCTGTGTGGGACCACAGACAAAGAGCCACCTACAGAAGTCGTGGCCCAGCTGGCGCAAGAGCTATACAACAGTGGCCTTCTAGTGACGCTTATTGCCAACCTGCAGCTGATAGATTTTGAGGTAGGTCAGCATCCATAAACCTTTTCAACTCCTTGGTTTCAGTGTTGTCAGTGAGCAGAACTGTATTTTTGTGAAATCTAAATAATTTTATTGCATTCAAAACTAATTTTCACGCGCTGAAGAAAGCAGCTGCTCTAAATTGGTCAGTGTCGTGAAAGATGTGGTCATGCACTGGCAGTAAATAAAATGCATGTGATTTTTTTTTTAATTAAAACAAAAACAATGACAAGATATTACCATGTGTATCCAAACAAGATAGGAAATGATGCTAAGAATACTGTCTAGGACCAACCTTGTAAGCTGCAGTGATAAAACTCTTTGAGATAGTGCAACTGTCAGACCCACTGTCTCTGAAGAGTATGTCTGATTTAGAAAGGGTTCAGGGACATGGAATAAAAATAATTAGAAAAATGGGAAAATCTCATGTGGCAAAGACTGAAAAAAATTAGAATAGTTTAGTTGAGAGGAAAGGAGTTGAAAAATCTGTTAAAAACTCACAGCAGGGTAAATTGGGTGGCCCTCACTTAATTGTTTGGATTAAAAGAAGAAAGGAATATAACTTTTTTAGAAGGATTAATCTGAATCTCTCTATATATATTATTTAATTATATATATATATAAATATATATATATATAAAATTATATATTTTGTGGAACTTCTTACCAGCTTTGTTGTTAATATCAAAAACGTAGTAGACAACTGCTAAGACAACTACGTTTGCTTATAAGTAAGAAGAAGAAGAGTTATAGTGGAAAAGACTGCAGTAATTCAGCACAGATATAAACCCTTTTAACTGATATTTGACTGGTAGGGACTGGGAAGAAACTTTGTCAGTTCATTGTAATATTCCTGTGGTCTACAGTCAGCAGGTATAGTGTCCCCCAGGGACTGCTGCTATGAGTTCTGTGATTTATGTGGCTCCTGGCTGCTAGTGAATTGTTACAGGTGTCCAAGCACCAGGGAGAAATCCCCAGCTCCCAAGAGCCAAACCTCCACCACTGAGGTCTGAAGCAGGAGCAGTACCCAACCTATAGGCAGACACTGAATTAATAAATCAGTTTCTTAGAGAGATCTTCTGATGCTCTCAGAGCCCCCCTTTTGTGGGAGTCACTTTCTTGTGGAAGTTTTTTCTCCTTATATTGAAATGATTTTCTTTCCATTTTGTACATGAATGGAAGGGAGGAACAATGGAAGACTTATGTTTTCTTTTTCCCCTTCTTCCCCCCACGCCCAGTAAAGCTAGGATTCAAGGACTTATTTGTTTATATTGTATTAATTTTTGAAAGTGTTGTTAGTAGAGTTTTCTCTCTCTTTTCTCAAGTCTTAAGTTTAGGAGGGTTTTTTTTTAATACTAGAATTTATTGAGAACTTTTCCTTGACACCTCTGGTTACTGTTGTGTCATAATTGCAAAAATACTCAAAACCCATCAACCCAAACCCCTAAAAACTTTTTAAGAAAAAAAGAGATGGGGGAGGGGAAGATATTGTCAGCACAGAAGGAACACTACTGCATTTTTTAAAATTACATGACAGTCTGTATTGCTTCTGTCAGAAAAAAAAAATTCAGTATGGACATATCGAACGCACAGTCCTTAAATGAAAGCACTGAATGAAATACCTAATCTGTTGCTGAGTTACTGTTATTACAATTTTAATAATTCTAGTTGCAAAATAGATTTTCCCATGATAAAACTTTTCCAACCATTTAGCAAAGCTGTTATCCATACTCTTTTGGCAAAACACTAGAAACAAAATGCCATCGAACAAGAGGATAGTAAGAGTATGTGCTGCTTTGTGTTCGTATCCCCACTGACTTTTCCAGTTTATGAACTCTTCTGCTTCCATTTTGTTATTATGGTGGCCACAGCTGGTATTTTGGTTTCTTTGTTTAACAGGCAATTTCATCACTCTATAACATGCAAATTATTTTTTTGATCTGTACATAATGGTAGAAATCATAAATTACTTGAATATCTGATTTCCAAAGGAAATAATGTTTCTGTAGGTTACTTTGTTTTATCATGACTCCCTGTCTACTCCTCAGTGACCCTGTTGCCCACTTGGATCCCAGTTTTTCACAGCTGTGCTTCCTTTTGAAGATGTGTTTTCAAAGACTGTGTAGGGGAGACTCACACACATCCATCACACATCCATAAAAAAAACACAGCTTTATTGCTTCTGCCACTCAAGAAACATGGTATCATTTTGGTGATGATATTGTTAAGAAGCACTAAAGTTGGGTTTGGGCAGGAGCTCAGAATCAAAATCAGACTGAATTTTTAGAAACTTAAAATACTAAATTTATTGTTGAACTTTGAAGAACTGGGGAAAGTGTACACACTAAAAATGTAGATGTTACTAACTGTGTGTAAGCCTAAAGGCTCACAAGCTGTATAGCCTCTAAAATAGGCAGTAAATAGCTGCAAGCCTGGTACTGGTTATGTTAGAATCTTTTCCTTACTTTACCTTGAGATGGGAGCTAAGTTTAGGGATGGGTATTCAATTTGTTATTTATATGACACATCCTTGGCAGTTTTTCTTGTTCATGTCTAGGCACTTTCTCTTCATGCTGCCTTATCTTGTGCTTCAGTGGCCATATATATTTCATTATAAGGCAAAACTGAATTGCAGATCCAAGTAAGAAGCATTTCAAAAGTATTCCTACAATTTTCATATATGGTGGTGAGGGAAGTCTGTCTTGGTTCCCTCCTATCTGCCTCCACTCCCTCCTGGAGAAGCCAGGGAGATCAACTCTAGCTTTCGTCTTCATGGATCTCTAGAAAATGAGATGTAATTGCATACATATATATCTATATCTATCTATTTATCTTGTCTCCTCTCTGCTATTGCATATAAAGCTGCAATGCACCCAATATTAAGTAACTAATATAAAATTTGACATAGCAGAGAGGATCACTAAATTTTTGGCCATCTTTACCTCTCTCTTTCAACAGCCCTTCTTTATCTGGATTGGTTTCCTCTTGGAGTATCTGCTGAAGCCACTGGGGATCACAGGATTCCAGGCATACAATAAGAATGTTTTAAAGATGGGGGAGAATGGGATGACTTTATACAGAATTAACCTAATTGAAAGGATGTCCAAGGGTCAAGAAAAAGTGTTGCAGATAAAGGCAGATGGCCTGGCCTGCTCTGATTTGATTCTCCTGTTTAATTCCCTGAGTCCCCAAATCTCTGAGTCTCCAAGCCAGATGGGCTGGAAAAGCAGAATATTTTGTGGTTTTCAGCAGTGATTTATTTGTAGAGGTGAAACCAGGGAATTCTCCTCTGTGTGAAACTATCTGCTCCTTGGCTTCAAACATTCAATAAGTTCTCTGCCAAGGAATGTTTGTCCTCCCAAGACAGATCAATGAGCATGTACAGATTACAAGTAACCTTTTTGCTTTATCTTGCCCTGTGCATAGTGACCTGCTGTTGACTCAGTGCCTTGGTTGCCGGTCATTAGTGCAGCAGTCTCTCCCCTCCCTTAATTTCACTCATCAATTTGTCTGCTGTGGCCAGGGGAGAAAGTGATGGGAGAGGAAGAGGATTTCTAATGCAAGATGTATTGGCAAGCCTTGTGGTTGAATGGAACATAATTTGAAAAGACTTTCTGAAAAGCTGTTTGCACAGGGAAGCATTTGAAGACAAAATGTGATTATGTAGGTATGTGTATACAGGAAGAAATTAAGACAAAGTGAAAGATCTTAGTTGTGACTAAAGCAGAGGCATATATATGAGGCAGCCATTTTATTGGTAGTAATTATTTAATTTTTCATGGTGTAATAGTGAGCACAGTTTAAATTGAACCCTGATTTTCAGAAACCCAATCACACTTTGGCATTGTTTGCATTTAACTAATGCAAAGCTTTAGCCTTGTGGGTCAAGGCAGTGGGGCAGTGTATTAGTACTAGCTTGACAACTTAAATTTGGGAGCAATAGTACACACTGCAAAAGCATGTTTGACTCAGGGTAGTGGCTTGCTTTTATGGTGTTTCAGTGTTGCTATTTAAAATAGCCAGGGACTTGCTTTACAGAATAAGAGGAATGCATATCCTCGTTTAGAAAAAGAAAGATGTAAATGGGAGAGGGGTGATCATTGTCTTCAGAGCCCCCGACAAAGGAAGCCTTCTTGTGGCATTGAAGAAACAACAAATATGAGGTGGTGAGACTGTGAATAGCCCAAAGATACCTGAAGCTAACTTGTTCTGTTTGCAATTTCATTTCTACTTTAAATAGATATTATAGTAAGTGGTCATTTGTCCATGTTTTTCAAAGCGAAGATATATTTTGCTTTTTTAACAGGGTAAAAAGGATGTTTCCCAGATATTTAACAACATCTTGAGAAGACAAATCGGCACATGCAGCCCTACAGTGGATTACATTAGTGCCCATCCACATATCCTATTCATGCTTCTAAAAGGGTAGGTGCTTTAATTTTATTTCCATTAAAGAGTATTGCTTGGAACATGCCAGCATTGCAGTTGATCTACTTTCTCACTTTTAGTTTTTTTTTTTAAAAAGATTTTCAGGTCTTGTTCTAGATTTCTTGTTTTGTTTCTTTCATATTGACTTTCTATGTAACTGTATACTTTTTATTGACTGGATTATTTTATTTGACCATTATTTCTTTACCAGACTTCATGTTGAAATAATTATGTGCTGATTGTTTTTGACTGCTCCCCGTGTAATGTGTACTTCAGTTCTTGCCCTAAACTCTTGTGTAGCATTGTTGACGAATGCTGAGTTTCATTTAGACATTTTTGCATTGCAAGAGTGACCAGCAGGAGTGTCTGTAAATAACTAGAGTCAAACTGGACCACTGTGTGGTAGAACAGAGAGAAGCAAAAATGCATTAAAAGAGTAGTTGTGCCTGTGGGACAGACTTCTCACACAATACTTGTGGCCACAAGTGAACTTCAGTTTAAGTTGTTAATTAATTCTGTAATTAACTCCACAACTTTCAGCATTAAATTTTTTTTTTTTTGGTCTTTTAACCTTGGGGACTCAGAACCTGGTAGTTCCCAAGATAACTTGGCCAAAGAGAGGGAGTAGATTCCTGTGTGGAGAGGACATCAGCTGTAGTTGTATTCAGGAGTGCACAAGTGTTGACCTAAAACACGAGTTTTTTGTCCCCTTTACTTTTGACTAAAAGCACCTTTTGTTCAGTAACCAGTTTTGCTTTTCCAGCTCTTGAAGTCTACTGTTTTCTGCTCAATTTTCTTTTGACTTTGGGATTTCGTTTATTTTTCCCTAAGGAAAAGAGAATATATGTCATTTGGATTAAATAACTGATGTGGAAATAAGTGCATTTATTAGCTGCTCAATTTGAAACAGTGTGAACTCTCATAGTAGCTCTATGGTCACACTGGTAGCAGCCATTCAAAACCTTTTAAACTAATAGTTCTTAAGAGAATGATTTTTTTGAAGTGTCTTTCTTGCTCTTGAGATTAAGGATTTGCATTTTTACCATTTGCTTCATAGCCAGGAAAATACTTTAGCATCATCTAAGGATTGTGCATGACAAGGCTGCAGCCCCAAGGGTAAAATTTCCTTCAGCCAGCCTCCCCCCTCTCTCAGGGGCAGACCATAGCCAGGAGAAGGATAAGCACAGGAATCCTCTAAAATGTGTTTCCTTTGGAAGCGGTCACATTCCAGCACAGCTGAGTAAGGGAAAAGTAACTGAGAGAACTAGTCACTACCATGGATCTCAAGAACAGTGAGCTTGTGGTTGAGTGTCATGGCAAAGCTCTTGGTTGCTGCCTTCCTGGCAGGGCAGAGTGGTAGTAGCCCATGCAAGTGTCTGGGCTGAGCTGGGTCTTGCTCTTACAAGTATAGGGATTTGTTGTGATTTAGCTTCAGTGTTGAAACTCTTGACTTGTTTTGAATTACTAAACACTGGCTTGCTCAGAAAAAAAAACAAGTAAGCTAGTTAAAATTTTGGTTTCATTAGTTCATTAAAATTCACCATTTATATAAACCTCAAAGTAGTTGTTTTGGGACAGTAATGATAATTCTCTCCATCATTGTTACAACTTCAATTTCATATATAGATTCAATAATTTTTTTCCCTTTTCTCTGTCTTTGCTTTTTCAGTTTTTCACTCATTTTGGTTTTGCATGTTGTGCATGTATTGCTACCGTATGTATGAGCTTTATTTAAAGATAAAAAATATTTTTAGGTCACGACCCAGATTTTCTTTGGCATCGGTAACAACCAACAACATTAAGATGATAGTAAAGTTTTTATGTTATGCATATGTGCTGCTGATGGACATTTTACTGCAAGTGACCTGGCTCAGTGAATGTATTTAAAAGGCATCATTTAGGTGCTTTTCTGGAGATCCCTGATGCATGCAACAGCGTGTCAGTGTTAGTTTGGTCCTCAGGCTCCTGGTTTGTGATTTCTTGACTAACTCTCTGCAGCACTGCATTGTATCAGAATTGCCATTTCTGGAGCATCTTGTTAGAAAGTGCTGTTGAATTCATCAGCAGAAGTCCAGGAGTCAGTCCTGTCCAGCCGTGACAGAAGTGCCTGAGCAGCTACTGCAGAACAACGTAGTGATGTCAAACATGATGATGCCTTATCTGCCTGTGTCCTGCTGCTGGGACTGTCTAAAAATGATTCTTGAATTATGTGCCTACAGCAAGGGCAGGCCCTGAATGCACAACTTGCTGCATGCCCACAGTGTGCAATGCTTGTGTGCAGTGGGAACTGGGAAACACACACTTTGTGTTAGACACCACCACTTCAAAATATAACTTGAAGATGTTTTCATATTTATTTAATGCTAAATGCATTATATTGTGTATATTAGATAAAATATATTTATCTAATTAGATGAATATATATTTATCCAGTGTTAAATGAAATATAGGAAATCAGAATCTGCTTAAAGGAAAGTGGATTTGGCTGACTTGTACCATTCCCTTTTTGTTACGTGACATCATGACATTACCTGGAGAGAAAAAAAAAAACCCGTCTCTATCATGACTGTAGAAGAAATGGCCCAGGACTATTGTGAAGGCTTCTCATAGTTTTACTTCTGTTGGATGCAAAGTTTCCTCTGCCCCATAACAGTTCCCAACAGCAAAAGGTTACATTTTTGTGGCTTAATGCGAGAAGGATCCTGAATCAGAGATCACACCCAGTATTTCCTGCCCAATACTGCAGCGGCAGTGCCAACTTTAGATAACTGTTCTTACCTTTTAGACTTCGTTTTATTTGTTGCCTGCTTCCTTCCAGCTTCTTGGCTTCAGAAGACATACAGCACATAGTTCCCTACTTTTCTTTTTTTTTTTTTACTTTCTTTCATTTTGGTAGGTTATTTGACCTTCCTGCTGCAGGAGGACTTGGTTTAATAGTATCTTATTTTCTGTGTGTGCAGGCTTTGTTTTATGAGTAGGATTTCAAATGAGTAGAATGTCTGGTACATATAGAGAACCAGATGTATTTGGGCCAGTTTTTTTCTCTGGCATCAGCATATTGCATTAGCCCAGAAACAACTCTGGTCCCTTGCAATTTAGAATATTTTTCCCTCCCATACAGTGACTGTTGAGGACTTTGTTTATGGGACTTGCATTGTTTTTCTCTAGTGACAAATTTATAAGCCCTTTTGTGAATATATATATCAAGCCACATGCTATCTCAAACCTAGACACTGCTCCAATGTGTGTTGTGATGACCTCTTCATATCACAGTGCAGTTAAAGCTTTAATGGTATATTGGCTGAGGTTGCAGAATACCCCTTGAGTTTATCCTTGGATATACTAGATTATCCAGGCTGTACAAGTTAATGTCAAATCAGATCAGAATATATCTGTTTGTTAAGACCTGGTGTCTCCCAGGCTTGATGCCTTCCTAATCTCCTGTTAGAGCTCCTCACCTTGTACTGTCTTCTGCACTAACCATGCAAGAATGATTCCCTTTACACTGAGATCCGTCTCTGCTCTGTCTTGCCTCTTTCAACCTCCACGTTAAGTGTTTTGAAATATTTCAAGTCCATTGTTTCATTATCTAGTTGCCCCCAGTAGTCACTGAGTGAGGATTTCTTTAGGTTGTAAGTTCATCCAAACAGAGAGGAACTCAATGGTTTTTTTCTGCTGTGGAAAAACATCAACATGAGCACTAATTGCTCATTAGAAGTGATTTTGAAAAACATTTCTATCGTTCCTGCCTGGTGGCTTTGCATGTAAGTGTGGGTGCAGAGAACATGCTAGTTATGACTGGGAAGCCTGTAAACTTCTTCCAGGCATATTTCAGGAGCCAAACCCAACTTTCCTTGCTTATATGAACAGCCAAAGGTCCATAACCCACTTCCAGATAATGGAGCATTTGACTAAGAATGATTCTGTTGATACTTAATGTTTTTAAAAGTTATTGTGTTGGAAACAATGTAATTTGCTTTTATTCCAACCAAAATATTCATTAGCCAACTACTAAATATTTTCCTGGCTGCACTCCTAGGAGCAGCTCTGCCTCTTTTTTCCTTGAAAATTAGTATTCCTGTTAATGGAGTTGATGCCTCAATGGGCTATATCAGTGAATTTCTGTTGTCTAAAGTTATAAATTCAAGTTTGCAAATGTCCCCAAACCAAAACAAATAGGGGCTGGAGTGCTTGCATTTCCTTGAGGGTGGGAAGTTTCATTTGCCTGTTCTGAATAGCAATTCATTTTTCATCAAGCCAACTATTGTTGATACTAGATTGAAGTATGCAGCTCTGGTATGCTTGGAAAACACTACCATTCTTTTAAATTGCAAGCTGGTGGTAAATTTGAGGACCCACTCACAGCACAGATGGCATTTTGTGTTTTTCTTCCTTTTTTTCTTTTTAAATTTCTTTTGGCCTAGTGATAGGAATTAATTGTGCAAAGGAAAAATGATGCTGATAAACTCTGGGTGATAATACACAGTTCTGATATAGTATAACCAGTTTATTGAAATGAAGCATGCTTTCTGTCCCCTTGGACTTCACCAGTTTCACATGTCCAAAGATTACTGGAAGAAGTTCATTTTAAGTCTTTCTTGACTGTTGGATTTAATCCTTCAATTTTTTTTTAAAATGTATTTCTAACAGTTTTGTTTCAGATTAATTTCAGCTTTAAAAAAATCAAGACTTTATAGAAACAGAAGAAGATATGAATTGCCTCCCCCTTCCCTTCCTCTCCCAAGATCGAGATGTGTGCTGGCTCCTGGCTTTTGCAGTGCCTGTGCCATAACAGGATTATAAATTGAGGAACTTGTGTACTTGTGTCCTGAACAAAGTCATAGCCTCTGCAGAGGAGGGATTGAGAAGAATTCCACATAAACTGCAAAAAAAAATCTTCAGAGCTGCCGAAAGCTTAATCCTGTGTAGACTGCCTTGATAGACTCTTCTTACCTTCCTCATTAATACTCTAGAGGAATGTCCTTCAGAAGAGCAGTGGGAGGTGATGGATGGCCATGAGGTGTTACATTTTTCTTGGATAAGATGAGGAGCTCAGAATTAAATCTGAAAAGGGAGATTGTTATATTGTATGGGCTTTGCTTTTTCATAAATCTGAAAGGGTGAAGGAGCTCTGTTGAAACATTACACACTCCCCACAGTCTTTCTGCAGAGAGGAGGTGTAAAATAAATTTACACCAAAATGTGTTTTGGCTTGGGAAGAGAGAGGTTTGTGATGAAAAATTGTGGCAGCCATCTGCTCCTTGGCTTTGGGCTGAGGTCCTGAAGCTGGGTACGGTGCTGTGGCTGGGAGCTGCCCTCTGTGTGTTGTGTACCCTCTGGCACGTGTGTTCTTTATGCTATGAAGTTCCCTGTTGCGAGAAAAGTGTCTGTTTATCTTTGTTCTTCTGTGTTTTGATATTTTCTGTTTCTTTTCATTCTTCAGGTATGAATCCCCAAATATTGCCTTACGTTGTGGAATTATGCTGAGAGAGTGTATCCGACATGAACCCTTGGCCAAAATCATACTCTTTTCAGAACAGTTCCGAGACTTTTTTAAATATGTGGAAATGTCAACATTTGATATTGCTTCTGATGCCTTTGCTACATTCAAGGTAAATGATTCAATACCTGCACCATAATGTTGTGTTAAAAATGGTACTCCATCAGCAGTCATCACTGAGTGTTGTGTTGCTTTGAACTGGGTGGCTTTTTTATCGTTCAGTAAAGGATGTAATTAATTCTTGGTCTGATTGTAACAGGATTCACAACAGTGATCAAGTCTGCAAAGAACCTTTAGACAAATGTAAACACATATTTAATTAACGTTCTTCATCTTGATAACCCAAGGTCTTTCATGCAGCTGTTTAAAACTCAAATTAATCATATGTTACATACGGTTTCTGTAAAGTGCATGACTTTTTTCTTTCCCTACCTTCCCCTGGAGATAAAGCCACTGCCCATTGTGACCCCAACCACAACAGAAGGCATCGTTTAAAAGTTACTTTTGAAATCCTTGTAATTTTTGCTGTCCCTTCTGAGTTCAGCAGTTAGGTCTAGATTAATGCTATGCCTGCTGATTATTTTACAATGTATTCATAGTCTTACTTTTGTGACCCACGATTCAGTGTAAGGACTGTACTGCTAAAAGCTGAGTAGGTGGAAGAACTGCATAGACTCTGTATAGAGTCTGTTTTGTATCAAGAACGAAGTTGGGTGAAGCCTGCCAAATTTCTTGGAGTTTGTATGTGACCATCCTCATTCCCTAAGGGACTAGTATAGTCTTTGAGCAAAATTTGGTGCCATGGGCTTAATGTACAGAGAAGAATTATTTATTTCTGAAAAACAATTTAAGAAAGCTGGGGAAAATTCTTTTTAGTTAAATACACTTCTAAATATATATGTAACTCCTTTTTTCTTCTATCACTGAGCTCCTTGCTGTCATAGAAACACATTGTTTATTCTTTCTTTATAAAGGTAATTAGAAACATGATTAGATAGACCTTTGGAATAACTGTAAGGATTGTTAGAGTTCAGCTCAGTGATTACACGTATACTGAAACCTGTCTTTTTTGCATTCTTCAGTAATGACTTGAGCAGGATTACCAATTCACACCACCAGCTAATCAATAGCAGCATCTTTCCCTTATTTTAAGTTTCAATGTTGTGGTGTCCATTAGGTAAATCTTACAAAAATCAAACTAGCTAGAAGCACAGACAAGTAGTAGTACAGTGTAGGACTCTATAAAACTGCAACATAACTGAGATATTTAAGTCTTCTGCTTGTGGCATTTTACCCTATGCTCAGAAGAATATTTGTCTGTGGCAAGCAAAAGTGCTCCTGGACTCAGTTTGCAGCTTGACAGAAGGGATTTGAATCTTTTCTCTGGGTCCTGCTTTGAGCATGACAGCGGAGTGTGTTGTTGGTGATGGACAGTCTTCACCCCAAACAGGAGGCAGGATGAGGACAAGGGTCAGTTAAGCTGTGGCAAGAACTGCAGACTGCTACAACCCTCCTCCCAAAAAAGAGGGATTGATTGTTCATGGATCTGCAGCTGTGGAAAGTACTTCTGTCCTCTGTGAACTGAGTGTATTTTTAGCAGGATTTAAAAATAGAATTCTACATCCTCACATACACTGGAAAGAGAGAAGTATGAGAGCAATTAATCCTCAGACATAGGTCAGAAACTGCCTTTTAAAATGCTTAGGGGAAATGTATAAACTGCATTGTTTTGGTTTTTTTTTTTGAAATTTCCTCTTAGCACCTGATACATGGTCAGTTCTGGAAATAAACCAGCTACTCATCTCATCTCCTATTTGTCTGTTACTCTGAACAGCTGGAACAGCAAGAAGTGATATGGAAGCGATTGAATCATGATATATGGAGCTACCTCGTTTCTAATACCAGAAAAATAAGCGCTATGATTGCTTGTTGGCTGGGTTACTGAACTCATGTTTTGGGTTCTGTTGCCCCCATGTTGGGTTTATAGTGTTGCCATCGAGGTGTCTGAGTTAGAGCTGAAAGCCTTGGATGGTCTGTGGACCAGAGGAGGGCTTAATTAAATGTGCATTAAAATCTGAGGATATTTCTAGTAGGGAAGTATTGAAATTTTTTATGATCTGGAGATGTACTTCTTAATTAAATTCAACCAGGTGCACTGCAGAGAGAAAACAGAATTGTTAAAAATGCAGAGGAAAACGCTTGTGTTTAGACATACAAGTTGGCTGTGGAGGGTGCAAGCAGCAGTTGGAAAGAGTGCTGACTGAATACTGCTGCTCCAGGCTTTCTTGTCATTTTCTGTGAAAAACTCATTTTGTATTATATTCCATTTGTGCCCCCTGTTGAAGGATGTCGTACTTGCCTCCTAAGTGCCCTGCATAAAAGCTTGTGATTCACGTTTCACTCAGCCTTTAAAACTGCTATCATTGCAGTCCTGCTAAATAAAGGAATGTACTAAAAACATGCACTGGGTTTTGTAGGGCTCTGCTTTCCTCTTATAATTGATGGTAAAAATAAATTAAAGGATTAGTATGTAAAGATTTTTTTTTATTTATGAGGATGTGTCTGCGAATCTGCTTGAGCTCCTCATCAGCTTCAGTCTGTGACTGGGGATGGAAACCAAGGAAAATAGGATGAAAAAGAGAGCAGAAACTGATTCACAAAAAAAAATACCAACTTGAATGGACTTCATCAGGCATTTATTGTGGTCAGTTTGAAAAGAAGCAATAAGATCAAAATCATACTTAAATGCCTCTCATTGGCCACTCAGTTTCACAGCTATTCATCCAGTAAAGAGATTCTGTCGCTGAGCACCAGCATTCCCATTCTGTGGGAGAGGTTCCTTTTAATTTAAATTTGAATTAGTTGACCTTTTAGCATGGGAGGCATCCCATCCAGCTGTCTGAAAGATCTGCTACTACTTTGTGTCAGTAAGCCAACTTTGGGCAGAAAAAGATCTGCAGAAGGGATTCATCCCATCTACCTGAGTCTGCTTCCCTGAGGAGGGAAGGGAGGGGGAGGAAGCCTGGAGGAGGAGGGAGCCTGGATGTCTAACTTAGATTGGTGAATAGCTTTCATTATTAAATAACAAAATGTATTAGTTATTATATATGGCAGTTGAATTTGAGTCTTCCTTGTTGTATTCTTAGAGATGAACAATAGCAGTTGATCCAGCTTAGCATAGTTTCCAGCTATGAGGTAGCATGTAGGTCACTTTTGGCTTGGAGACCATAGGTCATCCCTCCATAAAGGGTTAGTTTACTTTCTTCCTTTCCTCTAACCTGGTTTAGCATAAGTATTGTGCACTGTGACCAATGAACATAAGAAAAGGTGGGAGGGAAACAGGAATAAAAAAAAAGAGTATTAGAATAGTTATATATTGATTCTGTTAGCATTAACTGAGTTCTCCTAAAAGTCCTACTAAACACATAATCCAGTGTTGTCTATAGAAACCACGTTGTAAATACCTTCTGGTAAAAAGTACTGAAATACATTTGAGAATCAAGGGACCATCAGATGAGCATGCTCTCTCAGGTAACCTTTCTTTGTTCTTCCCCAGGACCTCTTAACACGACACAAATCGTTGGTGGCAGAATTTCTGGAGCAAAATTACGATCCAGTGAGTATCAATGCTAAAACAAATTTTTAATTTCTGTTCATGCATAGCTGGAAAAAGCGTGCTTTCAATAGCAGAGGGTTTCATGTTTTGACATAAAATAGTCACCTATGACTGCAAAACTAAATACTGCTTTTTACTAGAGCAGAATCCTTGCATGATGTGTGAAATACAGGTAACCCCTCTTCACACACCTGGGGACACATGCCAAGGTTTCAGGAGAACTCGTACTTTAAAACCAAGTTTTATTCCTCTGTGTGTGCATCGTATCTCCTCATATGTGAATGGAACTGAAACTTTATGTGTAGATAGATCATGGGCAAAAATGTGCCCAGTTTGAAACAGCTTTGTGATATCCCAGCACTGATAGGGCCATGCTGGTGTTATTTATAATATTTTGGGACAAAGAAAAAGAGTTACTGAAAGAAGTTTTAGCATTACTGGAGATTACATGTGCCTAAATGAGGGACTGTGGTCTGAATATTCCTGTTACCATCCTAAGGCAATCAGTCCTTTGGTTAGCTGCCATTTTTCACTTTGATTTTTTGGCTCTGTTTTGGACAGAGTTGTGGGTCAGAAAAATTCAGTTGGAATCGACTAAAATTGGACTGATACAGATCATGGAATTATATTACTATGGGTTATATTCTTATGTTACCTGAGCTATTCTTTATTTCATTGCCAAAGTGAAAAGACAAATTTCTTTCATTCTAGTTACCAAGAAGGTTAAACAAAGAGCAGGCTAATTATTGCTGAGTCACAAATGCTGCTTAACTGGAGCAAAATTAGTGTCTCTGCTACTTTTCTCTCATAATACTGAAGCACTGCACTGGAACAGTCCCCATTTTACATTTATTTAACATTTTAAATTTTTAAGTATTAATTGCCTAAGTGAGCATTTTTTTTCAGGTGATTCTCAGACAGCAGTGTTGGGTTTTTTCACTTTTTTGGTAGATGGTTTGGACATATTGTAGCCTTCTCTCTCAGTCTTCTTGACGACAAGATTCCCTTGGCCCAGTCCTGCAAAAGCCAGCACATGCTCGGCTCCTGTGATCCTCACTGGGTAAATAAATGGCTTTAGTGAGTGAGGGTGCTGAAAGCAGGCGAGGTGGCACCTCGCAAAAGGAGCTTTTGGGATGCACCATCACCATTCTGGGCACAGTGTTAAATCACACACCCAGTCATGACCACAATATGAGTGAGTGGACATTACATGCTAGACCCACGTGTCCTGGCAGCACATTCACCCTTCTGTAAGAGAAGGCTGTACAGGCTCTGGATTACTTCTGTCCTAGTTGGCTCATGCCAGCCCCTGTTACATCCAGTCCATATGTGGTATCCCCCTCTGCAGTACTTGGAAGAGGAGTGTTTCTGGGCATTAACTCACTGTATGACAACTAGCCAAGGAAAAAGGCCTGGCATCGCAGTGAAATGTTAGAGGGTGGCACTGCTGTGGCCTCTGCTGCTCCTCTGGGGTGGCAAGGACCAAGAGGAGGAAGAGTGGACATGAATCTGATGCATTTGTGTTTTCTTGTTACTCTAGATCTTTGAGGATTATGAAAAACTCCTTAACTCTGAGAATTACGTGACAAAGAGACAATCTTTGAAGGTAAAGGCTCGGAGCGCTTTTCTCCTCAATATGTACTCCATGTTATGCAAAATATCAAAGTGTCTGTATCTCAGTGGAGCAGCTGTTTTTCTAACAAAAAAGAACTAAAGGTTGTGATGCTCTTCTTGAAATGCACCGGAGCTCAGTGTCTTTTGTTTTCTGGATGTCTGGTGAAGCATTGGGCCGTTTCTATGGAACAAGCCCTATCATTTTTCATCTGACCTCAAATGTGTGCTTTGGTTCAGAACATAAGTTGAAATGAACTTGAGAGTAACATGGTAGTCTCTGTTTGGTGCACCAAGTCTGACACAACCTGCAGATGGAACCAGACAGGTGTGTTAATGTAACACATGAAGGAAATGAAGGTGTCTTTGTGGGACACTGCACTGCGCTTGCGTCTGTCCTAACTGCTCACACCAGCTCCTGCTACACCCAGCCCATATGCAGGATCTCTCTCCTCTCTGTAGTGTTTAGAAGATGAGCATTACTGGGCATTAAGTAACCAACTGCATGATAACAAGTCTAGTTACCTTTTTTTTTTTTTAAAGGTAGTGACATTGAAACCTCTTAAGGAAACATTGAAATATGCTGCTGCTTTCTCTGCGTTAAAAAATAATGTGATGAACTGAAAAAAAAATGTGTTTTTTTCTAATTGTGCCTATAGCTGCTGGGTGAACTGATTCTGGACCGACACAACTTTGCCATCATGACAAAGTACATTAGCAAACCAGAAAATCTGAAGCTGATGATGAACTTGCTGCGAGATAAAAGCCCCAACATTCAGTTTGAAGCATTCCATGTGTTCAAGGTGAGCCAGTATGAGCTGTAGAGGTGGCAGTCATAAAAGTGTCTTTCAAAGTGGACAGGAGAAAGCCCAGAAAGTTAAGGCAAGAGTTGAGGTTTACAGTGACTTCCAGCCTTTGAGAATGCCATAATTGAAAACCTTTCTATCACTCAACCTCTGGTTTCTGGTTGCCTTCCTTCAAGTGAGATCTTAAGCAGCAGCATTTTAGTTTGGGCTGAAGGTAGTCAGTCAAGTAGTGATGAGCTATAAGTAACAAAATACACAGCTTCTAAGTAGTATCCAGGGGACCTTCCCCCAACTCTTAGGTCATTTTACCCTGTGATTCTGGGTAAAGATTAAAAAAAAGTCTAAAAACTCTTCATTAAGCCTAAAAGTAGATTGTGCTGGTGCTATGCACCAGTGCAAACACAATTTTCTTTTAAAATTTTACTATTAAAAAGATTTAGTAAATCTAAGTTTGAAATGAGTTTAATCCTTCCATTGTTTTGCAGTGATATCATTAATGCGGTCTTAAACAATTATCAAACCCAACCAATGTCGATTTTTTTCATGATGATTAATGTTCATAAGTGAGAAGTTTACCAATTCCCATCAAAAGAGTTCTCTGCTCTGGGACAGAGGGCGAATTGGATTGTTACTATGTGAAACTAACTTTAATTTGGAATGAACACATTAATTTCAAACTATAGACAGAATTAGTAATGATTTTCAGAAAAGAAATTGAACCTGTAAAGATATCCCTTCCCAGAATGGTTAAGAAAGATACCAGATCACACCAAAAGATTGCAAAAAAAGCTACATGACCCTCCAGAAATTCAGGGTGACTTGTTGAGTTTTGTGCTTCTGCTTTGGAAAAAAAGCTTTCAGATCTTCAGTGTGGAGGCTTAGAGAATGTGCAGCTTCTCCAAAAAAGCTTTTAGTTTCCTAAAAGAAAAAATCTTCAAGGTAGATTAAAAAAAAAAAATCCCTTCCTGAAATAAGCAGCTTGGTAAGCCGTTCCCTTGCTGACTCCCTCCGTAGTCAACTGAACCACTGTGAGTAACTTCTACTCTTCTTCCTTATCAAGAGGTATGTGGTTCCAAGATAAGCAAGCAGTCAGGCTGCAAACACTTGCAGTCTTTGAGATGCCTATGAGGGGAAGGTATCAGAGGATTGTGCTCTCTTAGCCATGCTGTGAATAAATGCCAGATTTTTATTTATGAAACACATGAGTTGCTGTTCCTGAATTAATGATAGGCATAACCCATGCCTTGGGAATGGCTGATTTCAGTTATTTTAAGAGGCATTCAAAAGGACTTGGAATAACTTGAAAGGATTCCAGTGTGCAACCATGTCATGCGTTGCTGTTGCTCCCATTCTGCCTTCTCATTCCTC
Organism: Lepidothrix coronata; assembly: GCF_001604755.1. Taxonomy (NCBI): domain Eukaryota; kingdom Metazoa; phylum Chordata; class Aves; order Passeriformes; family Pipridae; genus Lepidothrix; species Lepidothrix coronata. Next base: position 2,711,401 of record NW_016690228.1, on the reverse strand, counting down.
CCTTCCTTTCCTTTTTCAGTATGCTGCATCCCATTTCCAGTTAAAGTGGGAATATTGCAGGCTCAGCCTTGCTCGACCACTAGCAGTTGCTCCCAGGTAGACATAATGCTTGGACTTTGGAGTGCCCAGCAAAACAAAGAGGGAGCAGCAGTGACATTGTGTCTCTTCAGTTCAAAGGGAGGGCCAAGCTCTGTCCTGAAATACTCAGCTCAATGGGATGCTGTTGGTTTTTTTCTGGTGGTACCAATCAGCAGCATTTCAGCGGTGCCATGGCATTCCTCACGCTGCCTCACACGCATGGTGCTCGTTGTGGGGAAACTGCAGACCCAGATCAGAGGCTGATCAGCTGGAAGTGGCTTGTTTGTAACCACCAACAGCACACGAGAGTAACTGTAGAGGTGCAGCAGAGCTCCCCTTTTAGGATCCTCCTCGCTAAGGAGCTGAGTTCCCTGGATGTGGAAGCATTCAGCTTCTCCTGAGGGGCAAGGGTCATTACAGGCTATGTCATAGAAAATTGCATTGTGAATTAGCTTTGTAGAGAGGATCAGAGAAGATCTTTTCCCTCTGATTTCACTTCTTAAATTGAGTTCTAACTGCTTGAGAACTACTGAAGGAAATCCTTAACTATTTAAGAGACTGACTGTTTGTGCCCTGTTCTGCAGTGTCCCTACCTTCTATTTCTAGGTTTGTGTTCCTCAGCCAGGTTCTCTTGTCAGCTGTAATAATTCCATGTTAATGTAACTGGGAGAGGAATCTTGTCCTCAGCTTTAATCTCATAAATTTTAAACTGTGCCTACATTTTTAAGTTATGCTTGCAAAATACCTGTGCAGTCTTGGCTGAAATTACAGTAGACTAACCACAGTGATTTGGAATCAAGGTCTGCTGAGAAGTAGATACTTGCTGCTCTGTCTGAGCTGCCAAAAGATTTGGGTTTAAATTACCTGATTTAGATGTTTCACCAGTTAGACACAGTAGGAATGAAAAAGTGTTTGTTTTGTAAGCATCCAGATTCCAACACTCCCATGCCCCAGCTGACCCAAAAAAAGGCTTATGACTCTTACTCCCTGAGGCAATTTCTAATTATTAAAGATTTGAAACTGTAAGAGAGATAGAAATGATGAGTACTTCTAGTGCAAACTTACTTTGCAGGAACATTTTGTGGCTGAACAAGCCAATACCCCCAAGTTCTGACAATATTTCATTCATCCAGGTTGCTTTGGGTGGGAAAATGAAGACAAACAGACTGTCCACTTGCAGTGCCTCTTTCCATTCTCCACTGTGGAGATGCTTGATTTTCCTACTAACTCCAGCTCCTTCTCTTCCTTTTCCCTGAGCAAAATGGAGCTTCTACCTTTCAGCACCATCCTGAATGTCTGCAGCTGCTTTGTAGAGCTGGATGTCCCAGACAATGTATGCACGAGGATTACCCAGTATTTAATCACTGTGAAAGGCTAACACACCTCACCCCCTTCCCTCCTCCTCCATAAGTAATCCAAGGGGGTTGCCTAGAGTTGTAGGCTTATAAGAGTCCCCGGTTCTTCTCTGCAGTGATTTCAGTGGAGAGATGTCAGTCTTGAACACACACACACTGAAGACTTCCCAAGTATTGGAAAGGGCTCTCCAGCTTCTGTGATGGGTTTGTGATACGTTTGAGTAGTGGAGCCTACTTGGAATTTGCCTGTTTGGAGGGGAGACCAAATCTGTCAGATGTAGGTGAATGCAGTGCAGGTATTCCTTTGACCTTACATATTTACAAATAAAAGTTAACAACAAGCTCTCTTGGCTTTCACGTAAACAATTAGATTATTTTGAGGAAAACACCCTGTAGCATGAACTGGGATTATGCAACCTTCTCATTCTTAAGCAGACATTTAGCAAGATATATTTTACTGTTTAAATCTAAAAATAGAATGGGTACACTGTGTGTTGTGACCTTAGTTTAATTTTTCCATTCTCTTTCATGCACATTACGAGCTACCTCCTGCAGCTTGCTCTGCAAATGGCCTCACATAATTTGACTATACCAGCAGTTTCCTCTTGGTATGAAGCTGAAACCACATTTGTGGGGATGTGTCCTCTCTGTTTCTTAGCTGGAGAGCTTAAAGGGCAGGAATTATTATGCAAAGCATTGTGCTACAAGTAACACAAATCGTAAGGCTCTTCTGTGCAGTTTCCTGACAGTAAGATTGTGCATGACCCCAGAGTAAGTTTTAAAATACTCAGTCCAGGGCATCCAACCTCTGTAATCACTTTTGCTCTGCTGTAGTCCCAGAGGATGGTAATGCCTGGTTATTAATTGTAAGGAAATAAGGTCAAAGTCTCTAATCATGTAATTTTGATGTTTGTTTGAAGAAATACAGTATGACTTTTAATGGAGAAGATAGGAACTGTTCCACTTTGCAAATATTCACAAAACAGAACTGTACCAAAACAGCTGTATTTAGAGTTGGAGTTTTTATATGAGTGCTCTCTTTATTTTGGGTCTCCATCTCTCTCAGCTATCTGAATTTAGTGCTCTAGAATACTCACTCTTTCATAATAAAACTACAGGTGAAACTAATTTCTCTGTGGTTATGTTCAACTTCATTTTAGTAGAAATATTCCAGAAAACATTAATAATGATTTCTATTTTAGGGATTGATCTCTCCCTCTATGACCATACAGAGTTCTGAATGAGGGGGACTCTTTTTAAAGTCTCATGGTGGTCCTACTCCTGGGCTATGTGAAGCTGATCATTGATACTGGTAGAATTGATTTTGTTTGCTCAGCTAAAGTATTGAATAACATTTCAGGAATTTTCTGGTCCTTGAACATTCTCTCTTTACAAGTGAGTCCCTGTTGACACTGAGCAAGACTGGCAGTTGAGATGATCTTTGTTTGAATGTTCAGTTTGCCAGTTTTGCAAGGGGAAGATAATAATCTATAAATATTCAAGCAGGAAGATAAACAGGATGTGATGGCTTCTATTAAACTAAGTTCTTTAATTATTTGCTATGGTAATACCAGTGGTAGGACCAATATGCAATGCTATTTACTAGGTTTACCATTAACCTTCCAGTTCTGTTTGAAGAGCAGTAGCTTTTACAGGAAGAATTATTTAGATTTCTTCATTTTGAGTCACCCTTCACCTGTATTTAGGGACAAATATTAGAGGCCTAATATTCATTGAAGGAAGATGTTTAGCACTTCAAGGTCAGGCCTTCTTTAATGGCTTCCATTTGCATCATCAGATTATTTTTGAACATGTGGGTCCTGCCAGTGTACTTGATGGTTTTCTTCTCCTGGTCACCAAGGTGGAACTGAACTCCAAAATTAAAACCTTTTAATAAAGATCTGTGAACAATTACTTTCTATATCCCTGCCTGTAGGCTTGGATCCTGCTTTTCTCAAAGGAAGCTTGTCCAGATGACTGGGGGCTTATCATAGTCCAAATCCTGGGAGTATCCAGTCTCCATCAGCATGATCACCTGCTGTAGGTCAGCATATGGGGAGCTGCATCCTAGGGCAGCTCCAGCTGAGAATATGAACTGCTGCAGTCTTAGCTGAGCCAAACATCTGTACACATGAGATTTCAAGATTCTCTAGGTAAAGCACAGACTGGAAAGCTGTAAAGTATGTTCAGTAGTGATGTACATCCCCAGACCCTTTTTATCCTAGTCTAGGGGGAACCAATACATCAACAGCAGTGTATCAAAGTTATTTGCAAAGGAGGAGATCCTGCTTTCATGTGCTGCAGGCAGCAACAGAACACTTAGTTGACAGTCCATCAGGTGTAGTGAGAGCTGTAAACTGGCTGTCCCACCCAGGGATTGGTGTGTCCCTGGTACAAAACTGCCTTCTGAGTACCTGGGACATTGTGCAGGAGAGCTGTTTTCCAGAATGGGTGCTCTGAAGGGGTCCTTGAGAGTGGAGGCTACTCTTGAGAAGTTTAAAGTGGCAAGTAGGAGTAAAAAAGGAATTATATAGGATTATAGCTCAGGGTAATCAGAGAAGGGTGAGGAGGCCTGAGTTATTAACTGTAGATACTGTGCTGTCACAGGGACCACAGCCTGGCCAGTGGATCAAGGAAAACTTCGTAGTACACTTGAGTCTGGAAGTGTTCACCCAGCATAGCAGAGGTTGCAGTTCTTTCTGCAGAGCACCTTGAAGCAGAGACTCCTAGGGACCAGCCTGAGGAGGAGGGATCCAGAGGAGATAAAAGCATAGGCAGAGGTTAGGGCTGTTACAACATCAGGATGCCAGGGTTTAAGAGTAGATGCTCTGCCTCACCTTAATGGAATAAAAAAGTACTCTTACCTTCCTGTTTGGGCAGAAATACTGTGTGGCACTGTTGATGTGTGTTGAACCCCACTCCTTCCACACATTCCCCTCATGTGGCACTTGATACAAGTGGTAGTGTGGAACATCCTCTTATTGTAATGCATGAAGCCTGACAGTGGGTCCAGTCTGAACCCTGCCCCAGGCTGTACCAGGTGTTGTTTCTGGGGGCAAGGGGCTGTAAGGCAGCCCCCAGCAGAGTGTGCGTGTTCCTCCTCACGCAGCACAGCTCCTCCCTGTGCAGCTGGACGTGGCCCAGGTTCTCATGTGGGCACGACCTCAGTGGAGATAAATGAATCTGTGGAAGAGGCCCCCAGGTCTGGAGCCATCAGCTCCGTGGCTGGGCCAGTGGTGGTGCCCCTGCTCTCGGACAGACAACATGCCATTCTGTGCTGTCAGCAGATGTTTGTTTTCATTCTGGTTTGGACAGGCTTGGAGGGAAACTGGGTGCTTTCCAGTTCTGTCCATCCTTAGTTTCTTCTCATCGGGTAGAGAACAACTGAAGTTATTTCCGTCGTTGCACAAGCACTCAGGCGGTGTTTTGTTGACCAGCCATGGTAACCTCGGTGCGAGCCAGATGTGGGAACTCCTCCCAGGGTTGCTGCACGTGTGTTCCCACCACAAGCCCCTCGCCTCACCTGCCCCTCCTGGCTGATGTCCGCAGAGGCCACATCTCTGCAGGCTGAAGTCCCTGAAAATAGAGCTCAGCAGCACTGGCCTTTGCAACCAGCCTTAGGTTTACCATCCTCAACCGGCACTTAACGCAGGGGAAAAACTTAAAGAAACGGTGTTGCGGTGTAAGGGATAATATTCAGAGCTGGAAAACTGCAGCTTTTGGGATTACAGGGGAAAAAATCAGAGCATGGGTAGGTTTATCCTTAAAACCTACTATTGCAGAGGACCAGTAAGTCCCCAGTGCTGGGCTGGCTGTGCCCGGTGAGCATCTGTGTCTCAAGTCACCTCCCTCCATCGCCAACCTCCACTGCTCAGTGAGGGCTGCGAAGGTGCCGGGCACACCATCCTGCTCCTGCTGCTGTAAGTTTCCATGCTCCCATGAATGGATTAGACAGAAGGAAGTTGGGCCTCTGACATATTTTTCCAAACCAAAACAAAGCTGGCAAGTCTAATTTTAGGCCTGGTTTAATATGGGAATGATATCAATACTGACACAAAGCTTTTCCATCCTTCTGATAATTAATTTCTATGTATTTGTCTTGTGGGTGGAAGAGGCTGAGAATTGATAGCTTGCTTTGGACAGCTAGGTTTACAATCAAAAGTTTTTATCAACAAAGAGCAAAATGAAAGGGAAGCGATACCACACATCATGGGCATAGCTTTGCTTCAATTTGCTCTTGAACCAACATGTTTGAACTCCTCTCTGTCTGCCTTGGGACAAGGTGTGTAGCAGTGGAGTATCCGCCTGCCAGCCTTCAGCTGACTTGTTAGAAAATAACTTTATGGGTATGTTGTCACTGATGTTCTTCTCTCTTTCTCTCTGTCCCCACCCCCTCACTGTCTCTCTATGCCTGATTTTGTTTGCATGTTAGGTTTTTGTGGCCAGTCCAAACAAAACACAGCCTATTGTGGAGATCCTGTTGAAAAACCAACCCAAGCTAATTGAGTTTCTGAGCAATTTCCAGAAAGAGAGGACTGACGACGAACAATTCACTGATGAGAAGAACTACCTGATTAAGCAAATCCGAGACTTGAAAAAGCCAACGGCATGAAGAACTCCTCTTGTTTTCCACTGTAGACATTAAACTGAGTTGTTAACTTCCTCTGTGTCCCTTAAACACCACAATAGTGCTTGAGAAGGCACAGCAAGTGCCTGGTTTTTATTTTGTCTTTGTTCCTAGATGTCAAGAATATAGGGGTTTTACATGAGAACTAAAAAACCAAAAATCTAGAATAATATATTATTTTTAATCAAGACTATAATTATTTATGTCAGTTTAGAATCTCTCTGTAATAGAAGCTGGTGTGACAGATTTTCATTTGTGCTCAAGAAGAATGAACCTCTTTGCTTAACTTTATCAGCAAACTCGAGCTGCTGGCAAGTGCACAGAGCAGGTCTTCTGAGGACTGCAGCGTTGTTCCTTCACACCTGTCATTGTGACTTGCTTCTAGCGCTGCACACACACACAAGACTGTGAAAGAGTACCTTCGTCTCTGGAGTTAGCTGCACTTATAGGTCAAGTCCTTTAGTCAGAACAGAGGGAGATGAAAAAGCAGTAAAGGTCACGTTTTTGCTTCGTTTTGTGTTCTTTTAAGTTTGGTTTTTCCCTAGATCAGAGGTTTCCTATTCAGTACTGTGGAACAGATGGATACATCAGCCAGTTGAGCTGTTTCTGCCTGGCTCCCATTTCCCTGTATGTGATCTATCTTTTGTTAGAGCACAGGCCAATCCCATCAGCTCCCAAGCAGTCTGATGAGGAGCCCATGTACCCCACAGTGGGAAGAAGGCAAGAGCAACCTCCCTCCATCAAGGCTGTGCTCTATTGCCAATAAAGATCCTGCATCTACGGAAACCAGCAATAGCAGAGAATATGGGGTCGTGGCCAGAGCTGCTCAGCTGAATCATGCTAAGTGCTGAGCCCCAGCACCAGTGAGAGAGGAGGGTCCTCAGTGTCTTCCCATCTGAATTCCAGTCCTGTCTGTGCAAGGTGGGGTTGAGCTGAGTTCACCAAGGGGATGCTGAAAAGGTGTCATCCTGAACGGCTGAGTGGGCTGAGGTCCCCAAGCCTGCAGGTGCTTTCAAAGCTCAGAGCATTTACTGGATATCAAAATCAAGGGTAGGAGGCCATTTAGCAGCCCCAGGCACCAAAGGCTACTTATAGTCTGGTGTTTTCTGTCCTTGCTCATCCTGACATGAATTCAGGTTCTGCATTAAAGTTGTAGAATGGGAAATTGTTGCACTGCTAATGTTTTAAGTTTAATAAGCTCTGTGGTACAGACCGTGTTTCCCTGGTGTGTTGGAAGAGTTTTTGGGGTCTTTTGTTTTCTAGCAGGAAAATGTTACTTTGAGGCTTTATTAGGAAGTGGAGTTTGAGAGCAGGGAGTGGAAATTTCTTGAATTTTTCTGGACAGCCTGACTTTTCCTATTTTCTGTAAGACAGTTCTTTAGCTAAAACTCTAGCTAATGCTTCAGATAAAAGGTGACACTGAATTGTTAAAACAGAATGATCCCTTTTCTTTCATTAAACTGTGGTATATTGGGGTGACTGATACTTTAAGTTTTGTGCTTTAGAAAAGGGAAGAAGTGGAACAGATTGTGGACTCATTTTTTTTTTTCAGATGTCAGATACACACAACAAATATACATCTTAGTTGCCTGGAATTAAAAAAAAAATTACAAGCTATTAAAGGCATGATTACTGATCACCCTTTATTTCTATCCCTGTGGGGTTTTTTTCTCTTGTCTTTCTGGGTAGCCAGACTCCATGCAGTGCTTGATTCCTTCCCTCCTTTGCCAACTGGTTTCAGCAGATGGAGAGAGATGAGCAGCACTGCCTTTGGAGCTCAATGCACTTTGAAGCATCACTTCTGCAGCCCTGGCTGGCAGGGGGCTGGCGACCCCAGCCCAGCTTAGCCTGACCACAAGCTGCACCTCCAGCCCCATGGGTGGTGCTCGCTGTCAGTGGTCGCTTGTGGGTCGATGAGGGACCATCTCCAGAATCGCAGTCCTCGGGGCCAGTGATTTAAGTTTGATCCTCTGACATTTGGAGCCTGAATCCGAAGAGTGCTTGGCTGTGCTCTGAGCTCCTGGGGTGGGGCTGGTCTCCAAGGCTGGTTTAACAAAGAGACACGTGTCCATTGCCTCAGCCCCTGGAGTCACATGAGAACACGGGGCTTCCAGCTGGTGCTCGGAAAAAGCATCTAATGGAGTGTTGCTGAGGGATGCCTGTCCTTGACAAAGTGAATGTGACCCCCACAGAGGTGCCCAGAGAGTGAGGGGTCAGTGCTGTGAGCTGCTCTTTTCTGCATGGCCTGGACATGGAGCACTTGAAGGCATACAAACCTGGCTGTAATATGAGGAGTGAAGTGACACCCTGGTGTTTGTGCAGGCAGAGATGTGCAAGGCCAATGGGGAACAGGGTGTTGGGCCCCATCCCTGTGAGGGCAGTGTTTTCCAGGGCAAGCAGTCACTGGACCACATGAGTAAGTGGTAAGGAAAACTTTGAAAAACTTGTGTGTGTGTCTGCAAGGGAGAGGGGGAAAAAGGCGTGGTCTTACAGTAAAATTACACTTTCCAGGCCCCTTGCAGCTTATTTTACAAGAAGCCAGTCCTGAAGTAGATATTGCCAACACATCTCAAAGTAACTGAGTCTTCCCCAGGCTCAGCTTGCTTAGGTCTTTGAAAGAATAAAAAGCAAAAGAAAAGGTGAAGATGAAATTAAGCACCATAATAATATTTCACAGCAGATGGGGACACATCCCTAATTAAATGAAAATGAGGTCTTTTCTAGTGCGACTTTGATATAACCACAGAACTCCCAATTTCCTTTGGTGCATTCAGTCAAGGTGATTCTTCTGCCTAAGGGAGTCCTCCCAGCAGGAACTCACAATTTATCTGAAATTACTATCTGAGGGAGCTGTGTGATTGCAGGACACAGTTCATCAGAGTGAGGACAGGAAAAAAGGTTGTAATCCAGAGAGAGAAAGAAGCTGGGGATGCTTGGTCTGCAGCCTCTCCTCTTCCTTCCCAGACTCAGGGGAGTTTGGATCGTATGAATGGATCTCTGCCAACACACAGTGTACAATCCTGCAACGTCAAACCTTGTTTGGTACAGCAGAGTGCCAGAAATCTTTAAACCATAAACTTCTGTCCTGGGATTTGGGCAGCTTGTGCTGAAATAAGAAAAATCTGATTAGAGGTGGCAACAGGCTCCCCAGTCCGCACTGGCATGTGCGCCAGCAGGTGTGAACCCGGGGGAGGCCACGGGACTCTGGCCTTCAACAAACGTGGGCGTCAGGACTGCTTGAGCCTCTTAATCTTCATTCTCCAGAGAAAAGATCAAATGAGAAGGAAAGAATGACTTGGACCTTGTAATCTAATGATAACGCACGAGGGAGAGGAGCTCCAGATCCCATTTGTTCTCTAGCGCGTGCTTTGCTCTTGTCTGTGAAATTGGAGCAGGGCTGAGAGAACTCGGGCCTCTTTCCAAAGGGCGCAGTGGTGTTTGGTCAGTAGAGAGGCTTTTTCTCTGGGCCAACAAGTGCTTCATTTTTCTGTCTGAAGTGGAAGCACTTCAACATTTTGCCTGGAAGCCCCTTCCTGCAGAACATCTTATGCCTGGTGGTGATAGTTGTTATAAGGCATTGTGACATGAAAGGTGATTGTACCTTAGCTCTCCCCTTTCTTGACTGAGCATTCTTGCATAAAAATATAGGTTTCCATGGACTGGGTATAAGGTATCCCGGAGCCTCCAGTGGGAGGTTTGGCCCCATGGTGAGAGAGACTCCTGTGGGCGAGAGCTGCTGTGGCTGAGGGAAGAGAAGGAAGAGAAAGTCCCTGCCACCCCAGCCCATGCTGAAGGTGAGCCTTGCCTCCAGCAAAGGCTCCAATCCCTCAGGCTTTGTTGTGAGGCCACAAGGTATGAGCAGACCAAGTGAGCTCTGAGCACAGTTTGTGCTGGGCAGGGAATGTGGGACAAGGCTAAGGGGAAGCCTAAGCCTAACTGCAAGATTAGCAGTTTTGGCCGTGTGGTTCAGCTCTAAGCCAAGTGTCTCACAGGGCTGTGACTTGGCCCAGCTTCCCCAAGAACCCCAGGGAGAGGCAGGCCAGGAGCCCAGCCCTCCTGATTCATGGTCCTGCTCCACAGCGCCTGCCTCGAGCTGGCCCCTCTTTCCAGAAATGTGAGAGGAGGAAAAACAATCAGACAACCCACCCCTTTTCTATGGCATCAGTTGCAAGGGACTTTCCAAAGCCACAGTAAAAATAACCTTTTCCACCTCAGGCTGCGTTGCAGCAAGTGGCAGCATGGGGACAGCCTGTGCCAGGGGAGCAGCCATGGCCAGCTGTGCCACAGAGGGGAGGCAGCTCCCCCCCTGTGGCTCAGTGACTGTTGTGCTGGGGAGAGGGCAGGTGGTGTGCCAGCACATCCTGCGGGACAGCCATCGGCCTTGCATCTGCAGCTGAACATCGTAATTCGCCATTGCTACAAGAGCTCTGTAGCTGTTTTCATCACCCTATGGCACTGGCACCAGCTGGGAGGGCTTTGCTGCCAAGCCTTGTCCCTAGGAAAGCCCCACACTGCCCTTACCATCCATGAGACTGCAGATATCTGCTGTTGTGCAGCACATGAGCCATGGTCTCGTGTGTCTCCCATGCCACCTCAACCTCCTCCCTCCCTCGGTGTCAGTTTTGCACCATGGTAGTGATATCCACAGGTCTATGGGATGAGCTGTGCTTTTCTTCAGAGCCTCTCCCCCAAGTCCAGATTTGGGAATGAAGCCTCATTGTCCCATGGTCAAATGTGTAACCTGTGTGTTTTACCTGCCACGCTGTGCCAGCAGGCACCTCCAGCATGCTGTGGTGTGGTTTGACAAACGGTTGGACACAACAAGCACCTGACCCCTGAGGTGACAGGTATGAACAGTCTTTTGGCTGCACAACATACACCAGCCCAGTCACAGCATCATAGCCCAGCTCCTCACAATTAAAGGAACAAAACCCACCCAAATCCCCAGTGCAGCTCTCCTGGGGAGAGCTGCCAGTCCACTAGTGAACGGAGTTATTTCTTCCAAGAGCACAGAGAAGACAGGACCATGTCTTTGGGGCCATGAAGTGCCTTGCTCAACTCTTATGAATAGAGGCCCTTTAATTCCAAATTGCAGGGTACATTGGCTCTCCTAACGCTCAGCTTTGGCAATGCCCTTCAACGCGCTTGTAGAACAGCTGGCTTTGACAAGGGTCTAGAGTGGATTTAAAAATACCCCTGTCAAGCAGAGCCTGCTGCATCTGTTTGTGCAAACACACAGTCAGGGTTGGCTTCTCAGCAGGTGGCACACCCCGGCACTGCCCTGCCCTGGCAGCCAGCGGGGAGCAAACAAACCCGGCATTTGCTCAGGCAGATGGTCAGATGCCCAACAGGCTCTATGTGCATGGAACAAGCAGGAGCCTGCAGGGAGCAAGGCTCTCGAAATCCCATGGGAAATGGAGAAATGCATCTCCTCCACATTTTAAAGCTGGGTGTGGGGGAAAAGTTATATTCACAGATTGACTTGCCTTGTGCCCCAAGGAGTGTCAAGGGCAGAGCTGCAATTAGCTCATGGCACAGAGCAGGTTCTTGCTGTGGGCTGACAGCAATAGCTCGTGCTCGCTGTCCAAGGCTTAAGGGAAAGTGACACTGGGGACTAGCAGGCAAGAAATCAGGATGTCCCAGGGGATGGCAGGCATTGCAGAGGGAGGAGAGGCATATGTTCATTCCAACAAAAGACCCAGCTCTCCTCCTAATAAATAGCACTTCTAGCCATACAGTTAAGCTCCTCTGCTTCCTGCTGGCTTTTGTTTTCTCTAGCTAAATCTGTCTTCCCCCACAACAGGAATGAAAGACTAACTGCAGGTGAACATACTGGCACTCACACTATCTTACATATGTCTTTCAGGTATTTCTGAAATGACATAGAGGGGAAAGAGAGCAATGTGTATATGCTGACATTTGTGTGACATGTCCCTGAGGCCTGGCTCTTGCTGAAGTTGTTGTTCAAATGCTTCATGGTTCCCCCAGGCTTCTTCAACCCCTTATTTTCCCTCCAGGTTAGAAATTTAGCTGCCCTGGAGGAAAATTTACTTGCAAAGCAGTGAAGTGACCTCACTGGAGCCAAAGTAAAGATAGTTGAGCAATGTGGGCGAAGGAGGGAAAATGCAAGCAGACTGCAAAGGCTTCACTGTTGTTAATATATCTGCCTAGTGCCACTGAGAACATGTTGCAGGAGTACATTGAAGCTGGACAGACCCCATCCCTTCAATAGCAGAGGGAATGCACAGTGGTCCTGTAGCTACAGGAAGCTGCCCAGTGCTGAGGCAGAGCTTGGCTCCCCAGAAAAGTGACGTGGAAAATTTCCTGTACAAACAGCTGATACTTGGAGTGCAGAAGATAAATGTCACACTGCAAAATACCCCAGGGAAAAAGCCATGCTCAGCGTTTTCCTCTACATGTCTGTTCCCAGCCCAAACATGGTGAAGCCTGTGCTGCCGCTGGCCACGTGAGGAGGCCCTTTACGTCCACGACAGACATGCCAGCCGCGATTTTTCCTCTTCCCATTTACAAGCTCTGAGCTGTGTCGAGTGTTCTGACATTTACAGTGAGCATCAGCACACCTTTTTCTTTTGCTGTCTGCAGCAGCAGAACTCTCTGTGTGCCGGTCGCAGTCATGCAATCATGGAGTGCCTGGGGTTGGAAGGGACCTCTGGAGACCATCCTGTCCAATTCTCCTGCTAAAGTAGGTTCGCTTGGAGCAGATTGCACAGGATTGCATCCAGGTGGGGTTTGAGTGTCTCCGGGGAAGGAGACTCCACAGCCTATCCGAGCAGCCTGTTCTGGTGTTCTGTCACCCTCGCAGTGAAGAATTTCTCCCTCATATTCAGACGCAACTCCCTGTGTTTTGTTTGTACCCGTTGTCCAATGCTGCGTCGCTGGGAACCACTGGAAAGAGTCTGGCCTCACCATCCTGTCGACACTTTGTATGCACTAATATAATACATAATAACTAAATAATATAATTTGTGTGTGGATCCCGGCATCCCGGGGCGGCCTCCCCAGGAGACATTTCCCTGCCAGCAGCGCCCCCTGGCGGCCACGATGCGGTGATGCACCTTCCCATGGCGGCGGGCGGGGCGGGTGCGCCGAGGAAATTAATTTCATTGATCGCCAATCAAATTAGAGCCGGGGAATGAGAAATAAAAACACATTTTAGAACAACTTCCCCCCACCCCGATTTCTCCACCTCCCACCCCCGCAGTGGTGCAGGGGGACGGGGAATGGGGGCTGCGGTCAGTTCACCACACGTTGTCTCTGCTGCTCCTTCCTCCTCAGAGGGAGGACTCCTCACACTTTCCCTGCTCCAGCGTGGATCCCTCCCCCGGGAGACAGCCCTCCACAAACTTCAACATGAGTTCTTCCCACGGGCTGCGGTTCTTCACTAACTGTTCCTTCAGGAACAGGCTGCTCCGACATGGATCCCCACGAGATCACAAGTCCTGCCAGCAAACCTGCTCCAGTGTGGGCTCCTATCTCCACTGGCTTCCTACAGGTCCTGACAAAAGCCTGATAGAGCGCACGCATCCCACCGGGTCAGAGCCTCTTTTGGGCATCCACCTGCTCAGATGTGGGATCCTCCATGGGCTGCAGGTAGAACCATGCTCTGCCTGTAGAACCCCATAGGCTGCAAGGCCACAGCTGCCTCACCATGGTCTGCACCACGGGCTGCAGGCGAATCTCTGTTCTGGTTCCTGGAGCACCTCCTGCCCCTCCTTCTTCACTGACCTTGGTGTCTGCAGGGCTGTTTCTTTTGACTATTCTCACTCCTCTCTCCAGCTACAACTGCTCTTGTGCAGTAACTTCCCCCCCACTTATTAAATCTATTATCCCAGAGGCCCTACCACCATTACTGATTGGCTTGGCCTTGACCAGGAGTGTGTCCGTCCTGGTTCCATCTGGCACTGGCTGTGTCAGATGTGGGGGAAACTTCTGGCACCATCTCACAGAACCCACCCCTGAAGCCACCCACTATCAATACCTGATATACAGATCCAGTACAACAGTAATCCAGATCTATTTGAAATCAGCACATACCATCAGCCTTCTTTGGTTTCCTATTCTCCAAGGAATGTCACTTACTGGATCTAACAAATTAAAGCCAGATATTTGAAGTCTGTTTTGCAGGCACAATGACTGAAACAAAAAAATCTATTGAGAGGACTACAAAGTTTTTCAGAGTAGTTCCCACATTAAACATGGCTCTGGGAAGCCTGTTCCACTGCCAGCCTGGCTGTGTCCCACTGACTGTTCACTGTGTTTCTACAATGACACTTCAGTTCAAAAGCACTTCTGAAATGCATCCCCCTGCTTACTGCATGTGACTCCGTGACACAGGCCAGTCTTGGAGTGCACTGAGTGGATTCCTTTCAGATTAACAGGAAAACAAACTGTAGGAATAGCCCTTAATGTACTCCACGGGCTATCAGGCCCTCAGCCCATGTGCTCAGGCTGGAACTAGGTGGATGTAAAACCCCTGATGGGTCAGACCCCCAGCATCACCTGCTTCATGCTACAGACTCTCACAGCTGTTGACCCCGATCACCACAGCAATCCCGCTCTGCTCTGCGTGACTGGGAATTGGGACACCTGCGTGTGCCCATACGGGCAATCCAGGGCAGCAAAGCAGGAAGTGCAGCAGGGACCAATTTACTGCTGGATGGTCAAAGCTTCACCGACTTTGATCCTCTCCAACCACGGAACAGCCTGTGGAGGTGGTAGCTCATGCAGTGCTCTCTGAGGCACTTCTTACTCTCCTGAGGAAGAGGGAATTAATACTCACAGGCCCAAGGAGGGGGATCTCAGACCTTCCCTGGGACTGGCAGGAGGCACAGTCTCATGTTGAGACAAATTCTTCAGGCAGTGCAGAGGCAGGCAATCCAGCTCAGCAAACAGCTGGGGCTGCAGGAGCAAGGAGAGCTTTGGGCCAGTAAGGGGTGTGAGCATTCCAAAGCACTCCGTAATGTTCCTAATAATCCAAAGCACTTAAAAATACACTTCAGTACTTACTGTCAGATTAATTTATTAGCAGAAAACATGTTTTGCTGTAAGGCAGACAATTAACAGTGAATTTCTGTAATTCTTGGTCAAGAGGCCAAATTATTACTGATAGTTAATACCTGCAATTAAAATGATTGTTCTGAAATGAATGGAAGAGACACAAAATGCACATGGAAATTTCATACAACATATAAAATATATAACTTTAACATTTCTTGAGTAAATACTTTGTAATTTTTATGTAAGAAACAAACATCCTAGAGCTCATCTGCAAAATAAGCACTGCAGGAGATGTCCAATCTTCCATGGCTCTCCCTTGTAAGCAGACAAGCACAGCAGCACCTACAGAGTCCACAGGCTGAGAGAGAAACCCCATTCACATTGTTCCTGTTGGCCAAGATATAGCCTCTACTTTGTAATTCCAGTAAAAATTGAAGAAGTAGGGTTATATTGATAATCAGAGCCTACAGAAATTTGTGAGCACCTGGAGGAATCTGTAGAATACAGCAAGACGCAAATAAAGCCAGGCTTCCAAGCCTTCAGCCTTACAAGCAATTGCAAGTTTCACAGAAAATTTTGTAAAAAAATCCTCTTTTAAAAAAAAAGTTGTTTAAAGTAAAGGTAGAATCTTAAGTCCTCCTGAAGTACAGGTTACCAGCAGCGTTTACTGCAGTGTAGTTATTTCATGTGCGTGATATTTGACTTGTATCTTGACCACTTCTCTGTGTATCCAGGCCACCTATAATGTTTCAGGGACTTTTTGATTTCAGCTGTTCATATAAAGACACAGATTTTACTGATTTTAATACCAGCAGACTGATCAGTATAAAACTTGAAGAGGATCAAACTTAAACGTGGCCCTGTTTTTTTCCTTGCTTCTACCTCAAGTATAAGAGTATTGCCAGTGGATTATGGAAACCAGAAGGTTTCCGTGGGTGGAGTAGGGCAGACTTTAATTTGGGCAGTGATCTGTCGAAAAAGCCAAGAGTAATTATTCTAACACAAGATGCTTATAAAAAGTGAGGAGGACATATGTCGAAGTAAGATATTTATGATTTAAAAACCCATTATGAAACTCCAACATTTGACTTTATCCTCATATGAAAGATGCAAACAATGAAACTATAGAATCCTTGATCAGAGAAAAAAACTGTCTTTCTGAGGTTTATACAGTACCCAGATCAACAACTTAATCCCCTTGCAGCTGGATCTGCTCATCCTAGATTCAGGACCTAGGTTCCTCAGCACTGGATTACAAGACCTGGTGAAGTGGCAGCTCAGCAATTTCCCCATGAGCTACGGTAAGAAAGCAGTCTTTTGAGGTGTGATGCAAAAATGGATTTCACCATCACGCCCTTAAGTTGACAAAGAGGGTCAGATTTTTCTCTTTCGCTCTCTACCTGGTCCTGGGAAAGGAAGCTGTATGCATCCTGCTTGGCAAGGCAGCAGTGGTGAAGGAGGTCAGCCTGGTGAGATTTCTGCTGCCAGCCCTGCATGTACCACATTCAACCAGCAGCCCTGAAGTAGCCTTCACTCTTACTAGGCTCAGAGAAACAGCAGCTTCTCCAGCTTCAGGAAGAGTGAATTCTCATGATGGTAAGAGGATATAAGCATTCCCCAGTTCTAAAGTCCAGGTACTCAAGAATGAAGCTATGCTATGAGCCATGGGGAAGCACAGCTCCTTCCTGCAGCTCCAAGCATCAAGAACTGTACCTTAAATTACAGGACCAGTATCCAAACTGGGTGAGCACAAATTCCATATAATAATATCACTTTAAGGGTGCTCTGCACACTATCCGATCACAGCTTTGCTGTCTAGTTCCAAGCTTTTCCAAAACCTAAAAGAAACAAAGACAACTTACAGCAGTATCTTAAGACATGATTCCCCTTCCAGGACCTTAAGGAGGGCAGCAAAGACAAAATGCATGAAAGAACTGGAAAAGGGCTGTTCATGTATCCTACCAGCAGCAGCAGAAAAAAGTGTTATGGTATTTGCACTTGAGAGCTCAGCAGAGGAGTTAACAAAAAGTCTTGAGGCATCTGTTAAAACAAACAGCTAGAGGTCAGATTCAAAGCAGGAAACAGATGGGAATTAGGAGAGAGACCTCTCAAAAGATGGGTACAACTCATTGTTCTCATTACCTACCCCCTCAAAACTAGCAAAAGCACTAGACTGCAGTTTCACTGCTGTTTTAATGTCACCCTTGCTCAACATTAAAGATTGGCACCTGAAAAGATTTGGACTATTCCACTGGTACAGATCATCCTATCTCAGAAACAACAGGACACTGGCAATTTATTCACCTCTGCAGTCCTAGAAGCCTGTTAGCGAAGATTAACAAAACCAAAACACTAGCAATCTTCACATTTATGTAGGGGCCAGTGAGATGCATACAGCCAAATGCTTTTAGGCCTGCATCCAGAAGGTGAGAAAAACCAAAGCTAATCTTTGTCTTCATTAAAACATATGGACTGCACTTGAGGAAGGACACAAAGCAGCAAGGCAAGTACCACGAAACAACTGCTGCTATGGTAGGTGGAAGACAGTGTGTATGATTGATATCCAAATCATTTACCTAACAATGATTGCTATCCCAATGGTTTTGTGTCTATTATATTGCAGAGCAGACTGAGAAGCAAAAGCCACTTTCAGGAACAGAAACAATTGCTGGTGCTTATTTATCTACCATTTCCTAGAAGATCCCCTTGACCATTGTATTTGAAGAACTAGGGCTTATTTCTGCATTTTGCTAGTCCAGAACTTAGAAATCCATTCCCTCAACCCATACACCAAGCAAATAAGACATCATTTTACTCTTACTCTGATCTATCAGCAACAAACTTCCAGTATTTTTTTTAATGTGTTAACAATGATCAGCCACCCAGTTACTTTCACAGAAAATACAAGCAGCATTTTTTCGCCAGGAGCTTCTAAATTAAAAAGACCTTCAGGTAATTCCATAAAACATTAAAGACATCATAAATAAACGTATTTTAAAATTCACTTTCCAAACAATAAATAAAACTGTTCCTTATTTGAAAGTGCAAACAGGCTGTATTATAAAAAGTATGAAGCAAGACTGCAGAAGTGCTTAATTATTCAATAGTGACCAAGACACAGTTTCTTGTTTTGGTGCAGCTGGTCATCCAGCGATTTTGTTTTCTGGACCCCATCTAAAGAAAAAAATATGCGTCAAACATTAATACAATAGCAAGTATAGTCTAAATACTCAACACAGACAGGCAGACTGGAATAACACTGGAGGTGGGCAGGGGATGGAGTTCTCTCACAGAGGAACACACAGTAAGCACAGCTAAGAGGAACATACTAAGAAAAGAGAGCAACTTAAAACATTTCAGTGTTGAAAATGCAAGCACACCATACTAAAACATTAGAGAAATGAGCCTCGTTAAAGGTCATCAAACAAAGTACCCCAGGATGAATCTTTCTCCAGCTGGGTCTAAAAACCATTAACAGAGGAAGGGACAAACAAGCCCTAACATTTTGCAGTGATCACTAGTGGCATAAACACTGCTCTGAGCCCTTCCCTCCCCCCTTTTCCCCAGCCCATAAGGAAATAGCTAATGAAGAGACTTCTCCAGGGAGTATGTGGCTATTGTGTGCCACAAAAAACACCTTCAGTCTTTTCTAATGCCCCTATCAGGGTAGTCAGTGCTTTGAGCAACTGCCAGCTCCCTATCTTTACACTCTGTATCTTCCTGCTCGCGGCACAAAAATTATTTAGCTGCTTTTTCCACGTTATTTTCCCCTCTTGGTGAGAAACATTTTAAGGATTGGTAGCTGACAGAAGATCCCTTTGGCAGGTCCCTTTTATAGCACAAAAAGGCTTCAAAGAAAGACTTATCTAAACTCTGTTTTCAGGAGATGACAGCTCCCTTGCTACAAAGGGTGTGCAATGACAAGGATATTGTGACATTTATATTATACATGTGTATATACACACAAATACATAAGAAGCACTGAAATGTTCTGCAGAACATATTTAAATGACTTGGAGGAGTCCAATTTCTCCTGAAAAATAATGGCACTCTTTATAGAACACAATATATAAAGTCTTTATAGAACAAAATTTAAAACATGATGAAGTAGTCTAAAATTATCTATATGCAAAACAGCGTGGCAATGACCTTGATAACTGCATTACTAGATTTTGTGACGTGTGTGTCAATGCCAAGCATTTGTTAAAACAAGCTTGGTTTTGACTTACAGTTGGTTCATCTACTTATTCAAAAAACTCAGAGAAGTTTTCATAGCAAAATTTAACTCATTGAAAACAAGATTAACTTACACTAATCAATCACAGAGGAATTCAGGTTTGTTTAAAACGTGATCTCACTTATTGACTTCAGTCATAAAATGAATTAATGAGAAAATACTTACTTTCCCTGGCTGTAGGGTCATGGAATTCGAGGGCATTAGTGTACAATGGATTTAGTTGCCACTGATAAAAGAAGAAGAAAACATTTACTTATTCCAGAAGACAGAATAAGGAGCAAAGGGAGGAAAGAAAAGTACCCTAAAGACCTACACTGTGAGGCATGACTGGGGGTGAGGTGAGAAATGAAGGGCTCCCCCTTGAACACGCACTTGCTTTGAGGATAACTAACTGATAAGGAATGTGTAGACATTTACTCTCTTGAGAAGGGGAAATGAGCCTGTTCAACAGTGCTGCAGTTCATCATGGTGAGCACTGAGTGCAGGTGCACTTGGTTGCCTTCAAAATGCACTGCAACTCTTTCAGGAGCTGCTGGAAGGGCCAACAAAATCATACAGTGATCTCCCACATCAGCTGCCATGCTGTGACAGGGGAGGCTTTGGAGAACTTCAGAGTGCGAAGAGACCACCTCAAACTACAGCAGAAATGGAAGAGGGAAACCCCCACTGTAGATACAGAAAATAGAGACATTTGGCTCCACCATCTGCCATATGGCACAGCACTTCTCCCCAGTACTGGGACAGAGCAACCTCTCAATTCCATTCACCTGACTTGACAGCACAGTGCTCCCCTATGCTGGCTGCAGATGACTGCTCACTCTACTCTCCCATCAATTCTGCCCACAGTTTTTAGAATATACTATATTTAGACACTTACTGTAAATTTGCTTACACCCTCAAGTTCACCAAACTTCATATAGGATATGTCTGCTTTCTTTTTTCCAGCATCAACATCTCCTGCATAGATCTGCTTGATACCAGCCCCTTTAATTAAAGGGACACATTCATCACATGGACACTTTGTCACAAATATCATGCTTCTCTCGTCTGGCTTTATTTCTCGACATCTACAAGCAGTCAGAAAACAGAATTTCAGAGTTCGGATCTTGACGGCTTTGAATTGTGACAAACTTGACACCTCAGAAGAGGAAGTAAAGAAGTGTTATCTACTCTCAGAAGCATCTTATTCCTTATCAAGTGCACAAGTACACAATGATATCTGGTTTGGTTTTACTATCTGTGAACAAAACACTCATTCCATGTCTCCACACATATCATTGCTGGAAGCCTCATCAACTGCCACACTTCCGTATTTCAGGTTATAGCATGGTCTAGCAGGAAGCAGAGGCAGTAGCTTGTATTGAATAGTAACTGAAGGAGTGAATATCCTTCAAAAACTAGGTTCACTTGAGAAGTCTGAAGAAACCTCAGGAGTTGGCTGGTTTCCACACACATCCAAGTTCTACATCATAGGCATAAACAAAGCTGTGATTGCAACCCATACTTCATAACCATTGTCCTGGTGTTGGCTGCCACAAAGTTAATTTCTTCTCAGTAGCTGGTACAGTGCTGTGCTTTGGATTTAGTAGGAGAATAATGTTGATAACACACTGACGTTTCAGTTGTTGCTAAGAAGTGCTTACTCTGAATCAAGCACTTTTTTTGTGCCTCATATTCTGCCAATAAGGAGCTGCACAAGAAGGCGGATGTGTGACCCAAATCGACCAAAAGGATATTCCATACCACAGTGTCATGTCCAGTATGTAAACTGGGGGAATTACCCAGAGGGGGTCTGGCATTGATCAGTGAATGGTGAGCAATTGTATCATGCATCACTTGTTTTTTCCTTATTAGTATTACTATTATTATAATATCTTAATTTGTTTCAATTATTAAACTGTTCTCATCTCAACCTGTAAGTTTTACTTTTGATTCTACTCCCCATTCCACAAGGAGAGGGGGGAAGAGCCAGCAGCTGTGCAGTGCTCAGATGCCAGCTGGGCTTAAACCATGACACGCATTTGCCATGGAATTCTTTCTGAACCATCTCATTCTTTTCAGTGGTAAAAATAAGCCCATTTACCTGAATGTCAAGGCGTTCTGCTCCGCATGTATAATATATCTGAACTTTCTGATTTCACGATCTTTTTGCTTATCATCCATGTGTGGAAAATCAGCATATTCAGATCCAACAGGAAAGGCATTGTAACCACAGCCTACAAAGTACATTGCTCCTGTTCCATCACAGCTTCTCTGCAACAGTAAGCAAAGCACCAAATTTGGAGGTATTTAAACTGTTCTCAGTCAAAGTGCTGTGCAATGTATGCTGTCACATTATCAGTTCAGCCAAGTAACAGCAGTTGAAAGAGAGCTCAGCTCTTGCAAACTGCTCCATGTCTGTATGGAGCTTTTCCACCAGGCTCTATAGGACCCGCACAGGCAAAGTGTAACGTCTCAGTTACGCTGCACCAGGCTTTAGAGGCTTTCCTTTTGGCAAGTAATACTGATAGCAGTGACAAGAAATCTGAAGGACTTAGTCTGCAAGGTATAAAATTAAAGACAACTGGAGTTCATCCCTGATGTGCCAGAGATGGTGTTTCATCTCCCTCTCAACAGACCCAGTGACCAGTGGGCCGATAAGTAGCAAACAGCAATTGAAACCAGAACAAGAAACAAACCAGCAGTAAGCAGCTGATGACTGGATGCTAAAAACAAATGAAGAGTATGTTGCACCTGCATGAAGAATGAGGCTTCCTGGGACTGGTAACATGCATAATGAGAGACATAAAGAAATAAAACCTTTATGTTTGGAGGGGAAAAAGCACCGTAACAATATCTGCAGAAAAATACCACTTTCATGCAAAAAGGAAAGTGCTAAAGCCAGTACAGCATTTCAAGTACAACAAATATCCTCAAGAGATTTTTGTCTTTTTTGTCAGGCTATAATTGCACTGAGACCTCTCCAAAAAAAAGCTGCAAAGAGGGATCATGCAGAGTAGGCACATGCTGCCCAATCAGCAGCTGTGGCAAAACCTTGTAGCCAGGATACCTGGAATAACTGACAATGACTAGGGAAGCAGGCACACTGAAAGTCTAGGTGGAGATACTGTAGTAGTTACTAAAATCATTTATATTTCCCCTTCATCTAAAAGCGTAACAGTGAACCAGTCATTAACTTAGTTACTAAAGCACGAGAAGTGCAAGCTTTCTATAGTGCTGTGTGTTTGCATGAAAAACAGAGGTGTATAATGGTAAATAAAAAGTTCAAGTGTATGAGTTTTGAGTGCAAGAAAAAGTAACTTTTTCAATACTTACTGATTTTTCTTCTGCCCAAATAATAGCTCCAACTCCTGTCTTATGATCCTCTAAAACACATAACATTTTAGGAGTAAATAACAAATAAAGGACTTCTGAGTTACCTATACATTAACATATGACATCCTAGAGCAAGGAATAACATTTATTGTTGCTTTGTGGACAGGAGGAAAGAAATGCAGAAAGATTAAGAGCTTTGAAATCATATGAGCCTCCTGTAAAAGCAGTGTGCTTTAACTGCAAGGCAGTCATTCTGAGACTTGGTTGTGTACATTTGTGTGAAAATGCAACAAAGCAACCAACACATAAGTAAAAAATTGTGTGCCAAGAATGTACGTGGACAGGTTCACTGATGTGAGACAGCAAACTGATAAAAACCTTCTTATTGTTTACTACTTAATTTAATTACTTTATTTCTGCCATTCTTTTAAGTTTATGGTTCTGCAGTCTGAATTCCTATCAAAATTAGTTGTATTTTATACCCAATTCAGAGACAAAATATTAACCACTGGATTTGGGTGTGTGTGTTATATCACTACTGCAGGAAAACTGGTACCCAATTTTCATTATGTGACTTGGAAGATTTTTATGGAACCTGGAAATCCTCCACAGTAGCGACTGATGAGAGTCTTGACCAATTAAAACAGAGCATATCAAGGAGAAAAAAATGCTTCAGGCTTCCATTGATTGATATTGTAGAACACACTGTTTCTATTAATCATTTCCATCATCCTTAGCATCACTACCATATTGAATCACTCAAAAAGGGTCTTTCCTGCCAAAGATATATTTTATGGGAACTTTTTTTATATTCTGCATATTTATTAGTCACTGATGAAGTGATGAAAATGATAATCACTGATTATCATCAGCACATAGAAAATATCCTATGATCTTGCTCCCCTTATATCCATCTATATAATAATGTGAAGCATCTAAATATGGGGGGGGGCTGCTATTTGTTTTAATTTCATTACAGGACTAAAGTGGAATAGGACTTTCCTCAAAAAACAGACCTGAGTCCAGGGTAAAAACCACACATAAAACTGAATTTTGCTGCCTCAAGAATGAGTACTCAAGCTTGGCCATTCCATCTTGTTCAGTACAACAGCAGCTGTACAAAGAACTCACAACTGGTTCTGTAAAACTTCTGAATTGCATCTAAAAAATGCAATCTCCTCTGCAATTTTTGGAGAGCAAATCTGTGGAGGGTACCTAACTTGATAGGTTGGGTCTGTGTGTGTGTGTATTGGGGGATTAGTTTTGGTTTAACCTTTATGTATGTACTCTCTAGTTGTTTACAATGGTTTAGAAAAAGCAACTATCATATCTGGAGGACAAAAACATCACTAAGGAGTACCACCAAGTTTTAAGTCTTCATATTCTGTTCTCTGGAAGAACTTATTGGTTTACTATGTGGCTACCCAGAGAGAATAAAGTAGCAAACAGAAGTCATCTCTATCAAGAGAGAGTAATAAATATCCTTCCACCCCAGAAGCCTGTACATAAAACTCCAGCATCTGTGCAAAAAAAACCCAAATCATCAGATATATAAGCACTTCTACTAAGAAGATTAGAACTAGGAGACTTGATATAACTGTACTTACTTAATGCCCTACTGAAAGGATATTATTTCACTGCTTTTTTTCTGAAGTGTACATAATCTGCTTGAAATATTGGCATTTATTTGATAACAGAAGCATCTTGTGAAACCTCAGTAAAAAGAGCCTCAGAGCAGCTTGAAGAATGTAAATGTCATTCTGGTCTGTTTTCAGTAGGTGTTGGACACGTTGGCAGGGCGGGGTTTGCCAGCACTGTATGTGAAATACCTGCACTGATTTTCTCTTGGAAAGCTTTCACACACAATACTATGTACCCCTGTGGACTCTTTACTATTACTGCTGCACCTGTTTCACACATGTAGGAATGGAGTTCCACAGCTTGCTCAAGGAAGCATTTGGAAGAGTAAGACTGAAATCAGGAACTTTCTCTACTCATGAGACCCATCCTTGTTCCGCTGCTGTAACAACTCACCTGTCCGATACGCAAGGAGCCTGGCTTGTATCATACAGTGCCTTGCAATGTCTTGGGGCAAACACTGCTCGTCTGCTTCATTTGCTCTTGGTGATTCACAACTGTAAAATCCAAAACATCCAAAGACGGGGACACTGGCAGCCACTGTTGCCAAGACCAAGACAAGATCTTTCATATTCTGCCTAAGGTTGCTGAAGTATGGATTTTCACAGAGGTTCTCCAGTCCCATTGTCATCAAAATTTGCTTGTGCATTTCCTCATTTGAAATTAGGAATAAGCTTTCATACTCTTTTATTCTCTCTTGTCTACATGCAGTATAAAAGTCAGTATTACAGTCAGGCTGTGATTTTGCTATTTTCTGAATAAAATCAAACTTGGTGGAAGTTTCTTCAATAAACTGCACCATATAGCACACCAAAGGCTGAAGCAGCACACACACACGAGCACGACTATTTGATTTCAGTCTTTCTACTGCTTTGGCATCTAACTTTGCATCATCAGTACTCGTGGGATTGGACGCCTCGTTTTGCAAGCTGATTTCAGGATCTGCAGGCCAGTAAGAAATCCTGTTCACCCCGGCTGGAAGAGAAGATAATGCAGCAAAAGGAACCATGCGAGTACAGTGGAACATAAAACTCATATTCAACACACTATTGCCTAACCCAGGTTTTACTCCTCTAAGGCCTGAGTGCTGTTTAAGGTGAGTCCGGACAGAAAAATGCTGGTAGATACAAGTATCAAGGGGTTATCTGGCTTGATAATCAGACTATAGACAAAAATTGGAGTTTCCCAAGTTCTAAGATCTTTGCGAGAGCCTAATTTTGCATCTTACCTACAACAGCTACATTAGCAACACACAAAAAAAGTTAGCACTAATAGATGTTGCTGCTGAGATTAAAAATCAATATTTGCAGAAGGGCTGTGCCAGAATTTCATGAAGTGAATAATCTGGCATGTCTTCATCTCCCTTGGGAAAAGGAAACCCTTAAGTACTCCCTGTGATTTTTCTCTCTCATAAAAAGCACCCTTCCTCCAGTGTTACTAACAAGTCATGGGAAGGCAAGGAAAAATGTAGCAACCTAGGCCTTTTCATCAGGCTTAGGGATGCTCTGGCAAAGTGCAACAGGTACGTCAGAATCTCAGCAGTGCAGCCCACCTGAGAGACAAAGGACCACCAATAATAACAGCTGCACAGAGAAAGAGGCTCTCGGGAGCAAACCCTAGTGTCTTGACCATCAGCTCCAGGAGATGTACATTGACTTTTGGAAAATATCAGTGCAGTCTACACAAGTTAGGGACTGGCATTCACAACTGGGACAGTCCAAAGAGAAAACAGGCTTTCCTATAGCATGCACCATGAGCATAACATTTACTCCTATTCTACTACAGTCATTGCTTACCATTTACAATCATTTTTAAACAAGTTGAACATGGTTTTCTGGAAAAATAAAGATCACAGGTTTTAAGTCTTGATCCATGTTTAATGAGTGCAATCTGGCCAGCATGCAAGTCTGTACTGGAACAATGAAGACCAATAATCTTCATGTTTTTCACCACAACTAGACCACTCTTCTTCACCTACAGAAAAATGCATTACTATTATTATTATTTTACTTTTTTTCAACATGAAGACCACAGAGATGTTAGAAGTCTTCCTTGGGTAACAATACACAACCAGCAGCAGAGTTCTTCAGTACAAGTTGTAATATGAACCATTAAACAATCTCTGATACACTTTCCAACACATTTTTTGTTGTTGTTTTTTTTACATGTGCCTGTTAACATCAGTGCTTGTTTCAAACTCCAAATATGAACCTGATTTTTTCTGGTCATTGTTTTGCCCATAACAAAATCCAGAAGGAGTAAAGAAGATTCTATCAATTATAGCTGAAATCCCCTCTGAATCAGCCAGCATCTGGAAATGCTCATAAATTTAACTTCTATCTTAAGCTTGACCACTGAGGGAGCCAATAGCTTCTCCAGCTTTATTTCAGTCTCTTCCTTAATGGAAATGAATCCTAGTTCTAAAGGATCTTCAATGAAAAAACTCTGTATACCACATACAAGAGCTATTACAACTGAATTCCCACGTATTGTGAGGAAACTGGATACAAGCTAGTTTGATGAAGCTGGTGAAACAGATCTAATTAGACAATCCAGCTGCTACTGAACACTGTTGCCTTAGATCTGTAAATTATTCAGTTGCTTTGTGGTTACAGAAGTGAGGCTGTACGAAAGCCCTACCTACAACCCAAGAGCCATTCCTTACTGAATTACTGAATTTCAAACTGCTTTTGAAGTCTGTCTGGTGCTCCTCGTCTACCCTTTTTTCAGATTTAGCACACCAAGCTCTGAAAATTAGGCCTAATTTTCACTCAAGTAATTTTCCTGTCTTTCCTTGCCCTGGCTGATAATGTGCTATGGATCTTAGCATAGGGGTATGCTCTGCAAAACGTCGTAATCATTTTAAATAGTGCAATAAGAAGTCTGATCACAAAAGGAAACACCCTGTCCCAAGACACTCTGAAAATGCCCCTCTACTTTGAAGTGTAACAGTAACAGGCTGCTATTTAGAAGACCCATTCTGAAGCACAGTTTCTTTTCATTGTCACTAGTTACCTACAAGTCCTTTATCAGCAAACATTTCAAGTAGTTGTGTGCACCTCCACTGTATAAGAGAACTGATCTACTACAATCATGACATTGTAATTCTAAAAGTATCTCTACACCATTGACTACATTGACTTTAAAGTCATAATTAGCATACACACAGTATACACCATTCCTCCTTTGTTATGCTCTTTAAAATACCCACCATTTTTTAGTGCTTGCTTCACCCCTTGGGAATATATCTTGTATTTCAAAGTTTTTCAGAAATAGCATGCTATTCACTCATTTTGCTACTTTTCTCCCACCACTGGATTTTTTTGTACTTCTAAGAAATAATTGCAAAAAGTTTACTAG
Organism: Lepidothrix coronata; assembly: GCF_001604755.1. Lineage (NCBI taxonomy): Eukaryota > Metazoa > Chordata > Aves > Passeriformes > Pipridae > Lepidothrix > Lepidothrix coronata. The sequence continues at coordinate 2,683,773 of NW_016690228.1, read as the reverse complement.
TTTGTTGTTGTTGTTGCGGGGGGTTGGTTTTTTTTCGTCTGGACTATCTGTCATGTAAAGAGCAGTTGGGTTAAGTTCATTGCAGGAGCTGTTCAGAAAGACCAGTTAACAGTAAGTATAGACATTTTACCTGTGATTTTTTCCATTGTTCAGATGAGGGAAAGAGCTCCATCCAGAGACTCAATAAAGTAAAAAGATTGACCTTAGAAAGTCTTGGCATTTGACCTGTCATTTGAAGGAAAAAGGAAATATTTATTAGATAATATTTATAAAGAAACTCCACGTTACTGAACATTGTTTCTCAAGTCTTCTACACCACAGCTGCTACAGAAGCTGGTTCATCAACCCCTTCTGTTTCAGCAGCTAAATCCACATAGTCCTCTTCAGGGCAGTCACTCAGGATGCACACATCTGGATGCAGAGATCAGATCTGTGCAACAAGAGGAAGTGATGAAGCTTTCATTGAAATTCAGTGAATTAATTCTACTAGGAGGTGAAGAGCAGAAATCACAGATCAGATCATCAGATCCCACATAACTGTGCTCAAGTGGTTCACAGATGGTTACAGAATCTGAGACACAGCTGATTCAGCTTCAGGCTCACCACAAAAGAGAGCAGAGACACCTAGGCATGCATCATGATCTTACACTGACACCTGCAGCAAGAGGGGATAGAATCATAGAATCAGCTGGGTTGGAAAGGACCTCTGAGATCATCAAGTCCAACTCTTGATCCAACACTGCTGTGGTTACTAGACCATGGCACTAAGTGCCTCATCCAGTCTCGTCTTAAAAACCTCCAGGGATGGAGAATCCACCACTTCCCTGGGTAGCCATTGTGAAACCTTCCAGTTACATCAGTTGTGGAGATCCTGCTTCTGGACTTTTACTAACCAGATTTTGGTTAGATTTCTACAAAAATTTAAACCTTTTGCTGAGGCTGTCACTTCTGACAAAATAACCAAAGAGGTGGCAAAGAATCCCTTCTTGGACCACCAACTTGCACTGTGCTGTGCTACTACTCAAAATCTGGATGTGGTCCTGTGAGGACCAGTGCTCAGCAGTACTGAGCATCCCACAAAGGAAAAAGGAGGAAGTACTGCACTGCTCGGCAAAGCTTGCACTGTTCCAGATGTGAAGCTGTCTTGCCTCATACTTGGAAAGAAGGTAATTAAGTCTTCAAAAAAGTTCCAGTCCCTATTTCAGGGGTGCTTACAGAGAGCTGTAACGAACACATATTCCTCTGCAGGTCTCACGTGTGCTGTCTGACAATAGTATTATTTCTGGTTTTGTCCTTTCCCACAAACGTTACAGTTTTTGCAAAGGGGGAAAAGGCAGAGACAAGAATAGAATACAATAGAGGAAAACATTCTTTAAGTAGTTCCAGCAGTTTGGAAGAGATATAATCACATACTAAGATTGCTTGGGTGGGGGAGAGGGTTCGTTTAATGACATGTCTGTGAACCAAAACAATTAGGACAGCAGATAAACATATGGAATCCATAACTGAAATACCATTTTCAGACAGTATTTTAGCAGCTTTTTTTTGACACAGAAGTGTGGGTTTGGAAAGCAAATATAGGCCTGTGAGCAGCACCATCTGATGCCACACTGTTCACTACTCCTTAGGCTGTTCGGCTCTGCTATTCCACTGCACACAAGCACTGGAAGGGGTACCAGGTGTGCTCGAAATGTATATGGCAGGCAGCACACACTACTGTCATAGCAGAAGCAGGTACAGTTCCCAGATAGCAGGTTAAAAGAAACAAAGCAACTTATACCAACTCAAACATATACCCTCATGGATTACAATTTGACATACAGAGTAGACTTAGAATAGACCAAAAAAAGTTTTAATTACTGTTTGTTTTCTTGGACCTAACCTGAATGCAACCTGTCAAAACACATGGGAAACAAACTGAAGAATGTACATCACAACATCACTGTTGTGAGTTGACATGAATTTGTAATGAGAAGCAGGAGAATATTATGATGTAAAAGGAAAGACCTGTGGTTACAGTTATTATATCTACGTGTTTGTATCTTTACTCACTTAGGTACTTAAACACTCCTTTAGGTTCAACAGAGTGCAAAGATTGCCGATTAAAGTGAACCAGAAAAAGGCAAAAGACATCTTACAGAATTTAAAGCAACTACAGAAGATTGGGGAAGTAGAGGGATCAGGCTCTCTGCTACTGAGAGTAAAACCAAGTATAAAAGGAGTGCTCTTTTCAAGTGTATTAAGCCCACAGCTTCCCTACTTCACACAAAGGTATGATTTTATTCCTCCAGGTTAGGAATCCTGCTTCAGTGAGGCAAAGCATGCTCCAGGGAAAGCATGCTGTGAAGGCTAGTGACGAAAACTCCACTGCTCCTGCACTTGCAAGCAAACAGGAGCAGGGCACTGCCCATCCAGACATGGCTCAGATACAGGATTATGCCATGTTTGTAATGCAGAAATTCTTAGTCCAAAGTCTGTAAGGCTTATAAGAAGTGCTTTGACACCATCAAGGAGAAGGATATTGGTGACATCACTGTACTGCCTGGGAAATGGAAACTAAAACCTATTTTCAGTGTTCATCATTTTTGCTTGCTTGGAAGCAGGATTTCCATAAAACTACAAAGAAACAAAACCCATTTACCCATCAGAGACCTGGCAGCCCTGTCAAGGTGCTTAGTGTGGGAGCTATATAGACACCAATCTGTATGAGCACACCACTCCCCGGGACCGCAGCGATAGGATCTATGAAATCTGTCAGAATCTGCTTCATGTGGGCACTCCCAGCCTTGTGAGGAAGTTGCTCTCTACTAAATCCGTACTTGGGCCCTGCTGTAGGGGTTAGTGAAAACACCCCTTAGAAGGCAAGTGTTCTTATGCACATTGCATTTTATTATACTTATCAAATATACATGGTATTGGAGAGGAAAAAGAGATCATCGTGATGGGGGTGGGGAAGCAAAATACAAGCTTATGTTATCAAAAGGCCCTTATGGAGAAGGGTGCTGCCAAGCAGGGGTGGGGGAGGAGGGAGGAGAGATATATATAGATATATATATATATACCTTCTTGCATATATATGCATATGCTTACATATACTATAACATATATAAGTATATATATATACACTTTATATATATACACTAGATATAGTATACATAAACTGTATACATAAGGTATATATTCTTATATATAGGTATATATATGCTTACACATACACTATACATATAAGTATTGCATCCTTTCTATATCTAAATATATATATACACTTTTTATATATACAGACACACTTTATATGTACATATATAGTGTGTATATATATAGTATATATAGCGTGTATATGTGCTCTCTATAAGTATATGTTTATGTGTATATATATGTATGCATATATGTGTGTGTATATCTATCTATCTATATCTCCACTGAGGGGCAGGAGAACTCTCTGAAGCAGCAGCAAAGGAGGGGGAAGGAGGGGGCTCCGAACAGCCCCAGGAAGGCGGAAAGAGCCTCCTGAGGAGAGGACAAACCGAGGCATTTCGTTAAACACCAGGGAGCACGCGGCGGGTGAGGAGAGACCCGCGGGCGGCCGGTCAGCGCACACTCCCTCACACCCCCCTGTCCCGCCCCGCCGTCAGCGCGGCGCGGCCACGGCCCCCTCACGGCGGGGCAGGCCCCGGCCCGCCCCCCCCGCAGCCCGGCTCACCGGCCATGCTGTCGGTCTGCGTGCTCGCCGTGCTTGCCGTGGTCGCCGCGTTCGCCCGCGGCCCCCCCGCCGCCGCTTCCTCCGCGCCGTGCATGGGTGCCGGTGCCGCCCGGAGCCCCCCGCCGGCCCCGCTCCGCCTCCATGGCGGCCCCGCCCCCATGGCGGCCCCTCCTCCCGCAGGGCGGTGCCGTCCCCACGGCAACGGCGCTGACGGGCGGGCAGCTCGGCCAATGGGCAGCGGTTACGGAGCCGGGGGCGGGGTTGGCTGGGTGGGGCGGTGGCTCTCGGCGGGGGTCGGGTTGCCCTCGGGAACGGTGTGTTAACGCTGGAGTACGGGGTGAGGGAATGTGCTGAGTTGTAAGGGATTCATACGGATAATCGAAGTGCAACTCCTAGCCCCGTACAGGACAGACCCAATAGTCACACCATGTGCCTGAGAGCATCGTCCAAACGCTTCTTGAACTCTGTCAGGCTTGGTGCTGTGACCACTTCCCTGGGGAGCCTGTTCCAGTGTCCACCCCCCACTCTGGGTGAAGAACCTTTTCCTGATACCCAACCTAAAACTCCCCTGTCACAGCTTCGTGCCATTCCCTCGGGTCCTGTCACCGGTCACCACAGAGAAGAGATCAATGCCTGCCCCTCCTCTTCCCCTCATGAGGAAGTTGCAGGCTGCAATGAGGTCTCCCCTCAGTCTCCTCCAGGCTGAACAGACCAAGTGACCTCAGCTGCTCCTCATACAGCTTCCCCTCCAGGCCCTTCACGATCTTCGTTGCCCTCCTTTGAACATTCTCTAACAGCTTAATGTCTTTCTTACATTGTGGTGCCCTCACCACATACACCTCACCACCGCTTCCCCCCACCCCCGCTCTGCCCAGCAGGGGTCACTTGTCTGGGGTCACCAGGTGCTTAGACGTGGCTGTCATGCTGCCCCATTCCCGGGACGACCCTGCACAGCTGCCCCATCCCAGACTGGCCCCCATTCCCTACTTGGCCCTTGGTGGCCTCCCATGTTAAAAAAGGGATCCAAAGGGCACTCTGGTCAGGACCCCAAAGCTGGGTCAGCATCTGCTCCCAGCTCAGAAGTTGCTCCCATAGCCGGCTGCAAAACAGGTGGCTCATAGCGCAGGGTTTTTCCACGTGTTGGGATCATCTCTCTCTTGCTCCCTGCAAAATGTTTTCCTGTTTTAACTGCCTTGGCTATGTGTGTGGAAAATTATGTTCCTGTCAGTCATTGCTGCAGCACAAATGTTCTTCAAGGGAGATGTTACTCTGGCAAAATCCAGCTTTTCACCTGTGCTGCTGGCTTCCTCTGTGGAACAGGAGCAGAACTTTACCAGGTGGTGTTTTGATGTTAGAAACTGTCTTTCCGGTACAGATTGGTGATATGGTGATCAAACCTCTGTAAGACAATGAGCAAGACCTTGTCAGTGTAGAGCAAGCTATGAGGATTAATCCTTTTTTAATCTTTAATTTATATGTCGTGGCAGTTGTAAGCAGACCAAAACTCTTCTTCTTGTATGAGTTGATGTTCAGGCTCAGGAAGACTGGCTCTGGGATTGTTTCTTTGACTACCCAAAGTGAGAGAAAGGTCGGAAGACAGTAGAAATGGGCTAGTTGTTTTTGTTGTTTCTCTTCCTCTTTTGGTTTTCTTTTTTTGTATGTGTGTGTGGTTTTTTAAATATTTGTCTTGATTTGAGTAAATAATTAATGGTATGTTTGTCTCTGGGACAAGCACTGGGCACCTGAAAGATGAACTAGTTTGAAGGGATTTGACTGCATCTGTTCATGGACTAACAGGTTAGTGAAAGTGTAATTAGAATATACCCAGTATTCATATTTAGTGTCTTTTCTTCTATGAAGATAATGATTTGGAGTTATCCACATAATTACTATTGATTGCAAAAGGGGCTGCAGTATGCGGTAACTTCAAGATTTTGAAACTTAATACAAGGAAATTAATCCCAAAGCTGTGTACATTTATAAAGAAACAATTAATGGTTTGTGGAAGAAATGATCTATCACTGAAAGTGGTTGAGGTATGAGTTAAAAGTAGATGAAATCTTGTGGTCCCAGTGGGCTATGGACAAAGTCTGGAAGGAAAAGAAAGAAGGGGAGAATGACTTTTATGTTGGAGTCATTGAAAAGTAAATGCCCAATTCCTTTTCCAGGAAATAATTTTTGAAGAACAGGCTTTCAGAAGGAACCCAGAAGGACACCCAGACTTTTTGCCTTGTTTTTGTGGGTCAAATCTCATGACAATGCTGTGGAGAAATGAAGAACAGACAAGGTACTGGAAAGCAAAGCTGATACACAGCTGAGATGATGTTAACATCCCCTAATTAGTTTGCTGCTTGAGCTTCCCCTTCTTTTTCTTTGTCAAGAGACAATTTTCCTGAAGTGATGCATGTGGGATTCAAGTGTTGTTCACTGCCCACTGTGCAGCGCCAGTTTACACACCAAGACAAGGTACTTCCATTTCTTTCTTCTAGTTTGCACAAAGTAGGGAGCTGGTGGTAACCCACAATGGGCTGGCTCCCCGATCATCAACACTTTATCTCATTTCCCCGCTTTGAGGATTTGGGGCTTGTTTTTATGACAGGACTCATCAGCCTCACTATTTTTCTTTGCTATCATTACACAAGTTCCTCCTGTAGATTGCACAATCAGCCTCCTAACACAACTTAATGCCATGCAGATTACAATTGTGCAAATGCTTATCGCAGTTATTGTTTGAAGCAGACTTGCTAGCCAACCAGTAAGCGAGAATGCAAAATCATAATATTTTTTTCACCAGCTCTCTTTTGTAAAATTTCTAAGATCTCTACTTGATTTAGCAACTTGTTTTATTTCATCAGGCTGATGATTACAATAACTGCATGTTGTTTGAATTCAGTTCATCATCTCCAATCCATTCTGTGCACCGTGATGCAGTTTGCATATACTGCCATGTTCCTTCGTCAGGCCCTGACAAAATTTGGGGGAAATCAATTCCCCATGGGTAATTTTCACAAGGTAGTTTATTCCAATTGCAGGTGTAGTCATACTTGCACAATAGTATGGATTTGCTTAAACCCATATTCCCAAAATTAATACTTTACCGTCTTTCAGTATATGTTTCACCTGTCTAGACAGGCTTTCTACTATGGCTCTATGAGTTCAATTGAGATCTACTGCCAAATTTCTTAATCCAAAGGATTTTTGGCTGACTTTAGTAATGACATGCTGGAACACTGTGAGTTCTCAGCAATGATTGGATAAGTTGTAGGACTAGATTTCCCTGGATCATTACAAGGCAACAAGAACATATTATGATTTCTTTCAATTTTAGCATTTCCAGGTCTATGTAACAATGAAAAATGAGTAGATTTATGTAAATACAATAAAAAATTTGATAAATGGTTAAAGACCTACTATTATTAATATAAGTCTTTGTGAACAATGTAAATGCTCCCAAGCACTTTCTTCAGTCCAAGGGCAATTCATTTACTATTTTTAGTACATCGTAGTTTAAGATCTCCAACTTATCATGTTATCTTGTTCAGATATCAAGGCTCTTTTTACATGATTGTAATGAATACAGGAGTTGATTCCTTCTACCTTTACAGCTGTGTGTGTCTTCAATAACACCTTTACATTTACTTGTAAGGGTTCATCCTTCCAGGTCTAGGCATACTGTCTCGTGCTTGAAAGCTGTGGGCAACCTCATCCAAAGGAAGCGGGGGGTCAGCTGGTTAAGATGACTATACGGAAAGAAGAAAACATGTGAGAGAGTTAATAGATAATTTCTCAACATGTCATTACCTTTCACATGTGTTTGACCACCTTTTGTCACTACAGTGTCAATTTGACACGATCTGCTATACAGAATTTCAAAGGGGTTTACTCCTTCCCTAACACATGGCGTGATTCAGATCCTGGATTCTCATTAAAGCAAAATCTCTCCGTGTGGGTTCCTTGACAGAGTTTGGCAATTTGTCTTCTGATAGTCTGATTCATCCTTTCTGCTCTTCCACTAGACTGTGGTCTCCAAGGGGTGTGCAAATCCCATTTAAACCAAAGGTGTTTAGACACTCCCTGAACCATCTCTGCAATGAAATTAAGTCCATTTTCTGAAGATAACCCTCTGAAATTTCAAATCTAGGAATTATTTTCTCTGGGAAAATTTTAACAACCTCCCTGGCTCAACTGGTGTGGCAAGGGAAAGCCTCCGGTCATCCTGAAAAGTAGAACAAACAGATATTTATAACATCCACATTTAGGTAACTCAGAGCAGTATTTCCCCAGAGTTATTCCACTTTTTACCTCTCCCGTAGAGGTTTTCTTTGTTATTATATCTGCATGGAACTGCATCTTTGGTCCTAAAGCCTGTCTTTTGATACTACTTGTCATAACATCTGCTCCCATGTGAGTTTCTTCTTCCATCATTTTAGTGTTTGTGAGACCTTGTTGATTTAAAGTGTGTGAGTCACCACAGGCTGGCAGCTGGGATAACCACAAATCCACGGCTAAAACACAAGGAGTAAATTTATTTCCATTATCTCACTAATTGGGGAATCCCTGAAGCAATCTCCAGGCAGAGACACAGGCCCTGTTCAACTCAGTCCATGCCAGAGGATCACAGGCTGCTGTTCACACTGGTTCATCAATGGCTATTCCCAGCTGCAAGGTCACTTGAGTGATTTACAATCCTCCTCAACAGTCTTCTGCTTTTAACCCATTCCCTCCAACACAAAGTTACCCACCAACTTTCTGAATTTTTCTTTTCCCAAGCATCTTTTAGTCCAAAACAGTCAAATAAATATTTTTCTGTGCCTACTTGGTTTATTGCTCTTAACTCCTGTACCAACCTGTATTCCTGAGAGCGAGGCTTCTTTACTGATATGGAGACTCTCTAAGTAGCATTCAGTACTGCATCCAGGATGTTATCCTCAGGTTCCTCTGAGGTCTAGTTCATTAGTGAACAGATTTGAGCCTTTCATGCCTCTTCTTGTGAGATGTATGACTGTACAGTTTTCCGAAAAAGTTATTTGAGAATTTTAACTTGCGTAATAAACCTTAACAATGGAAGGGGACATTCTGGCATACAGAAACTTGTGAGTCAGTTTAGTATTTCCCATTGTACAGTCCATGACTTTTAGGAATGACTGTAAAGCTTTTTTCCCTGTTGCCCCAACAATCAGTGCTGTAACTTTGCTTAGCAGGCCCTTGCAGCTTGTTATTACTGAACATGTGGCTTCACTATTGATCAGAAATCTATTATTTCATTTCTTGGTTTTACTGATACTGGGGGATCTGCTGGGGATGCCCTGATATTTCCCCCCATCCTCTTCACTTGTCAAAAATTTTCCAGCTTCACCATGTTTACATCTGCTAATTGACCCCTCCTGCCTACAAACAGCACATTGATTCAGGCCAAAGGGGTGCCCCCATTCAGACCCCAAACCCTTTGCCTATTGCTCTTCTTTTGCCTTCTTTATTGTTGTGTACTTTATACACACCTGACATTAATTGTGAAATCACACATCTGCCTTCTCTGCTTACTGGAACTTTTTCTTAATATCTGGGGCTGACTGTATGATAAAAAGCATGTTGAACAACATCCTCTTACCCTCACTTTCCAGGTCCAAGTTTGTCCATTTACAAGCCACTTCACGCAACCGCTAACTAAAAGCTGACAGAGGTTCTCTACTTCCCTGCTTTACCTCATACAAATTCACAAGATTCCTAGGTTTTTCCACTCCATTCTGAATTCCATATAGAATAAACATTTGATACATTTTTACTCCTTTTAATCCAACATCTTCATTTGGATTCCATTCAGGATCTTCTTTAGGGAGAAGTTCATCGGCATTTGGTATTCCTGCTAACCTGGTTTTCTGATCTAGCCCCTCGATTTTCCCCTCACCCTGTCCTTCCTTTGTTTTTTTTCCAAAGCTGCTTTTTTATTTAATGAGTAAATAAATATTCTAACAAAGCTTTTATATCTCCCCAGTTGCGGTTATATGTCATCATTGTGGTCTTAATCATGCTATATATCCCATTTGGATTTTTACAATAAGACCCAACATTCTGTTTCCAATTCAACAAATCAGAGATAGCAAATGGTACATGCACATAGACAACTTTCCTGCAGGTCTCACAGCTTGTCCTAAAGGACCCTGACTCACTTATTTACTGTGTTCTCTTCCCCTAGTTCTGCTGGACACAAGCCTTTCTGATTTCCTCCTTTCTCTAACCTTGCCTGACATAGGTTCTGTCAGATTCCTCCTCACCATCTGAATCAGAGTTTTTAGGACCTGATGGAGGATCCACCAATAATTCTACATGTTCATCATTATCACCGAATTTATCATATTTACATTTCACACCACAGATTCTTTCACTGTTTTTGCCCCTTTTCTCAGTTACGGAATGCATTCCAGTCTGATGTTTAAAGGCCATTAGTCCACATTTTTTTCTAACATCCCAACCATTCCTCAAAAAGAAAAATAAATCTACATATGAAATTGCATCCTGTTTTTAATTTATTTGACAAAATGACATTAATTGTAAAATCGTATTAAACTTCAAAGGTCCATTTTCTGGCCATTTTTCACCATTATCCAAATTATACTGTGGCCACCACTGATTACAATACCTCTTCATTTTATTTTTTGTCAGGGGATCCCCTCCAAACTTATTCCAGTACTTTCAGATGCATTCAAGGGGAGAGCAAAGAGGACTTTCTTTAGAAGCAGAGGCACTCATTTTGGTACTGAAAAAGAATTTTCTAAAGCAATGTTTCAGATGCTACAAAATCCAAAAGCATACTAGCAAACAATGCCAATGTTTAAAATTTACCAGGAATATACATGGCCCATAAATTCTACATTCTTTGTACCCACTGTCAGCAGTAAATCCCTCTCACCAACCTTTGCTAACCTTTCCCTAGGTCAGAAATCATTGAAGCGTGTCAAGATCCAAACCTCAACAGGGCAATTCTACCAACAATAATTTATCTTTCTAACGCATGGACATCAACATGAGCACAAAGGGGTTTTTTTTCCCTCCCTAGGAACTCTGTTAAAAATAATAACTGTTCAGAGGACGATCTGAAAATGCAGATGCAGTTGCACTTCTGATGCTTCAAGGAACATTAAATCAGGACGCATTTGATGGTGCTTCTGAAGTAGCTGGCCCCAAAGTTTGGACTCTGCCAATACTGAAAAAGTATGCCTGTAAAAGTTGTCTTCCCCTGAAAGTTATGGTTATGGATGTTTGTGCATGTGCCATGTTTAATATATTTTAATTTCTTCATACTTAACTCAGATGCGGTTTAATTGAACTGGTATTTTACTCTCTGAAGAGAATTCCTATTTATGTACTGCTATGGAAGTGTGAAAGGAGTAGAAGGAAGCCCAAGACTGACATACCACCTCATGTCTATGCAAAATAAACTGTTTGCTGCCTCATATCCCCTCTCCTAGGAACTACTGTAGAAGTGATGCTTGGGTCGTGTTGGCTCTCCGAACAGCTGTGGTTAACTGGAAAACAATTCTGGCTGCCTCATGTAGTGGCCAAGTATATTGTTTCAGAGTTCAGTGGGGATTTACCTTTGCAGAAGATTGCAGCTACATGCCTTAATGGGCCAAGCCAGACTGGAATTGGATTCCAGAAAGTTATTTTCTGCAACAAGCAGTTCAGCTGCAAATGGTGCAGGTGGAGCAAAACCCAGAACCTCTGCTATTGCACTTTACTTTCTGGTGTTATGAGGGATTTGGGGTTATGCTCTGACAGTTTATTCAGCTTTCATCATAGGCATCTAGAAGGATCAGCCATCATTAATAAGCTTTGCTGGGCTTCATGGTCTGTTTAAAAAAAGGCATCTACCTATGACCTCTGGGCTTTTTGACCAGAGTCTCTGTGATGGAGTGTTTAATGTCTCTGCCACTTTTTCTAAATATCATGGTATGTAAAAGCTTCTCTGTGAATAAATTTTTGGAGATAAATCCATAAACTGCTGTCATGTATAAAACCCAAAATAATTATTCACAGTCAGTGATAATAAAATCCCATCTTGAAGAGTTTCAGAAGTGAGTCCTGGACCATCTAGACTAAAAAGACTAAAGACTAAGAGAACCAAAAATTACTAAAAGAATTCCTAAGGATGTGCCCTAAAACAATACAAAATCTTTTGAGTCTCAAATCAAGTAAAAATAAGCCTAGAAACTGGATAAGAGCATGACTTAGGTTATAAATAGTTTCTTTTAAAGGATCCCTTTGTTTCCTGTATGGTCTAAAATTAATATCTTTGCTGTGCATGTATTACATGACTATCTCAAGTGAATTATTTTTCCATTTGGAAAAATTCCTTCGTAGACTCTCTCTGTATGAAAGACTGCAACAATGACATCTGCATTTTCACTCACCAGTCTCTCAAATGTGACTGGACCATTGCTGTAGGAAGAGGAGAGACATTTTGTGTTAATGTAGACCTGCAGCAAGCAAAAGGGTAACACTTTTCAGTATGTTTTTCTCCTGGTATCCCAAAGCCAAAAAAAGACTTGCAAGAAGTCTCTCTGCTCTGTTACACTTTGAGGTGTTTTTTCTTTTTCCCACTGTGTTAGAGAATCATCTTCTTTCACCAGTAGCTTGCTGATTCAGACACAGTATTTGACTTGTGTGCCCTAGGGTTTCCATTCACAGCTGGGCATGGAGATGGGGGTTTTGGTGGTCAGTAAGTCCAGAGTAAGTTGAATTCAAATTCACAGCAACATTCATCTGTAAGTTGCTGTTACCTGTGCCAGAGTCATCCTCATAAGAGGGAAGGCAGATGATTTCTAGACGTCTCATTCTACACTGGGATTTCATCTAATTATGATTTTGAATTTGAAAGCTCTAGGGTGGAGTGGGACTAAAGGATTTGCTGCTCCTGTTGGCCTCCCACCAAAAGCTGCAAGTAAAAGCTAGAGAGCAGCTGATGGCAGCATCTCTGTGGAGCATGAAGAGGGTGCTCATTCACTCCAGGATCAAGAGAGACCATGTCATTCCCTAAAATCTGTTGCAAGAAGAATGGCATCAACCCTAATGCAGAAAGCTTCTCTGCCTACAGGCTAAATGTGCTTCTTTTGGCAAGATTACAGTGAAGTAGAAGATGGTAGTAATGAGGAAAAGGGGTTCTTAGCCTTGCTGTACCTTTTGTATATAATTCAAGGCAATTGAGCCTTTCCAGTTAACAAGCACATTAGCCTCAGAGCTGCAATTTTGAGTACTTTACAGATCAGCAAGAATTTCTGAATGGCCTTTTCTCCTTGAATCAGATCTGCTGGATAAACCTACTTCTCCTCTCAACATCTTCAGTTTGTTCCTGCATCTACATCCTGGATTTACAAACCAAATTCATTACAAACCAAGTTCATTCAGTGATTGATTGCTTAACACTCCTTTCTCCCCACTCCTTTTTCTTTACTTAGCAGACCCATTTGCTAGGATGCCTCATTCAAAGTGTCCCAGAAGGCTCTCATTGGTGATATATTATGTTTTGATTTGATAGATGACAGAAAGCTAAAGCTCACTGTGCCAAAATGTCCTTTGGAAGTTGTCGCGTCCCATGTGTTCTCAGACCGCTGATATGTTTCCCTTGTGCGGGTACCTTGTGATACCTCCAGTGCTATGAAGCTGTTGTGATTGTCTCGGCTGATGAATTTAAGGATCTTATCCTCTGGAATAATTTAATAGCCATTCAGTTTAACTATGTTTGCAGTGCTCATTCAAAATTTGGTGAGATGCTTTTCTGGGCTTTTCTTATGCTTCTTGTATGGCTGTCAGTAAATTTTTACACCCTTATCTTGATGGCATCAGTGGACTGAAAATCTCATTCACCATCGCCACCTCTTTTGGAGTTGATTTTCTGAGTTGATTTCCTGCATTGCAGTACCTGCTTCACAGTATCTTTCTGTTTCTGTGCACTACAGGTTTTAGATCCTGAAACATGGTTTCCTCCATCACTATTGACTCTCTTAAGGCAGATGACTTTACACCTACCTCAAAATCTTAGCTGGAGTATCATGATAAACAGTAAAGCTGATAATCTGTTTAAAGACTAGAGCTTACTGTGCTAATTTTTGGGGTTTCGGATCTTTATCAATCTCTAGGTGTTCCACTCTGACTATTGGTTTACCTTCTGGATTTAAAAATAAAACCCCTCCTCTTAGAAGATGCTATTAAGCATCACTTAACAGCTATCAGTTCATGTTGGCCTATCAGTTCATGTTGGAAATGTCTGATATTTGTTTGTACCATGCAAACACAACAAGCTGTTCTTTTTATCTCTGCAAGCCATGTTTAAGGAGTTTTCTGCTGGGGCTACGTTTTTTGACAACTCATTGGAAAATAGCTTTTGCTCTGGTGTCAGGTAAAACCAGATACATTCTTTGATCTCATCAGTCTGTTAAGTATGTAAAAATATCTGTTAGTCTAGTAATTGAAATGACATCAAGCAAGCAAACAACTGGGAATTAATTACATTAACGAAAACAAGATAGGAAAATAAATCCATTTATAATCAAGAAAGCAATTTCTTCTTTTCAGTGCATTGCAATGAAGGAGGTTGCATTACCCTGTTGGAGGATAGGGTCTCACTGAGGGACAGTGGCATCTGCTGCACGTCTGCTCAGCCACAGCTCAGTGCTCAGATGGAATGTAAACTTGGGAGCTCTGATACTCCAGGCTTACAGAGTTGAGTTTGTTCATGCTCTGTTCTCTGAAGCTGCTGTGTTTCACCTCTGTGATGGATGTGCTCAACTTCTTGACCAAATTAGTGGTAGTTTGGTTCAGTCTCCAAAGGAAGAAAAGGCATAGGCCATATGTAACTGGGCCAAGAACTTCTCTGGTTCCATCCTATTCTCTATCCGTGCCAGATGCCCACACATCTGGAGTAGCTGCTGATTTAGATGACCAAAATTTATATGTCCAGCAACTGAGTGATGAACTGTTGTTCCAGCAAGCCATATTAACCAACTGCATTTTATGCCCATGTTATGCTTTAAGCTGCAGTGCTGTCTAAGTTTCCTTTAGATATTTGCATGTGCATACACACATCCTTGCAGTTATGACAGGAACACAAGTTTAATTGATGTATTGCTACTGTGCTTTGAATCTCCAATGTTATTTAACACAAGTTAACTTTTTATTTGCCAAGAAACATTTAGCAGTGTCCTATACATCAAAGTGTCAGACAAGGTTTTATGTTAGAAATTATGGCTTGGGAAAAGATAAAAACATACCTTTCAGAAGAGGCTGGAATAAACGGCAAACCTTTTTCATGTGTTTAAATTCTTCTAGGAAATGTCTGTATAACTCTGATACAGATAGCAACCTCAATATCACACAAAAAACCCTGTATAAATGAACTTGCAACAGATATGCTTGCTTTATAAAGCAGGATACTGAAGTATGCACAGCAGAAAGGGAAATATTTAGAGTGTGTGATAGCAGAAGCGTGATTTTGATGGCTTAGATGCTGAGAGGGAAACCTGCCCTGAGCAGGAGCCCCTCCAAGAGTATGTACCCATACCTATATCCAAGTAATGCCCTGGGGACATTACTGTGGGATTTCAACTGATCTCCCAAGACACAAGCCAGGGCACATTGGCTATGCCTAGGTTGCAGTAGAAGCAATTGTAGTAGAAGAGCAATCTTTGAGGCATCTGTAAGAAGTGTTCTTCACTGTTTTCTTTGTTTCTATCTTATATAGCTGCTATACAGTCTTTGCAGATAGCCATGTTGAGGGTCCTTACATGGTGGTTGTTGCTGGACACATGGAATCTCAGGTCCAGTGCAGGCCATGCTTGCATGCATGCATGCATGCAGGCTTTTAATACAGTGTCTTGTGTTAAGCATTCCATCTGTAATGTGGCACAGGGCTTGGACATCTTCCTGACCACTCTCCTACCATAGGTTACCCAGCCTGCTTTTCATACTTTAACCTTGCTGCAAGTGGAGACCTAGGATGGTAACACTGAAGTGGGAGATCCAGGGCTGAAGGTTCAGCCCCTGGGGGCACTTTCTGGCCCACAGTATTTTAGGTTCTGAAATACTCACTGTGCCAGGAGAAGGTCCTGCTGGACAAGCTGCAGAAAGGGTAAAAAGAAGCAGGGAGATGAACCAGAGACCTCCTGCAAAAGCTTGGGCTTTAAGTCTCTACATCACACTCTGTCTTCATCACTCTCTTTTTCATTGCTTTGAAAACCAGCAAGATTAGGAATCATAAAAGTCAGTTTGACAACAGTGAAGACAGCATCTGTCAAGTCTACAACATGGAGGCAGCAAAAATGGTTTTGCAAACCCTCCACCTCTCTCCTGCTGTAGGTGCTGTAGGTGCTAGTACCCTCCTTGTGAGGGGAGAGTTCAGCATCATGTTGTTCTGGGGCCACACGGCACCACTGGTAATTAAGTTATGAGCAGCTTTTTTCATGCCAGTCACCGAAAGCAGATAGTGATGCCTCTTTCTTCCTTCCTCCTAACAGGGCCAGGTTTGTGCTGACAGCCTGGAAGTTATTGCTTCTGCAGTTGCCTACAGATACTTGGAGTCAAACCCTCACCTGCTTATACTTTCTAATAAACAACAGCCTCTAAGGCACAGCAGACGTGTTTTGCAAGGTGTTGAGCATCCTTTGGCTGTGTTAGGGTTCCTCCCAAATGGCACCAAGCATTAGGAGAGTCCTTTGGTGCTCAGCAATCACTTTGATACACGGGCTTCAACATGAGTGTAAGGTCTTGGGCACTCCACACCACCCTGCCCTGTGGATCTGTGAGCCAAACTCATTCACAGTTCAACTTCCCTGAGCTTGAGCATGGGATTTCCCTGTCATTCATGCAATAAAGCTCATGGTTCTGTTGTGTAAATATCCCAAAGACTGCCCAGCACAAAACCAACACCCTGTCTGCTCTTCCAGTCTGCAGGCCAACAGAACCAGTTTCTTCTAAGGTTGTCTTTTTGGACATCAGTTGTAATGCAATGATGAGTGCTGTCAAATGCTGTGGCTTGGATTTTTCTCCCATTCTGTAAGAGAAATGACCTGTCAATTTTTCTTACTGTTATATGTTACCTTTAACAGTCTCGTGTTTGGTGACAAGGAGGCAAGAATTCAATTTTGTTTCTGTATTTTGAAATAAGTGCAGTATTCCTAGAGCCCAGGCTAAAATGAAATACATTTGAAATTTCCACATACTGCTCCTCAGACACACACATGCACTTAGCAAAGCAAGAAGCCTCTGAGAAAAAGGAAACCAAATGAAAATGAGGACTGGCTATTACGAGCTCCTGACAAGAGCTGTTGTTTTGACCAACAGCCGCAAAATAGACTCTGGACACCAAATCAGTAAAGAGGGAATAGACTGTATGAGGTAGGAATGGTTCTGGGTGGGTCCCATCTGCGTGGTAGGGGAGTTCTGCTCCATAGGACCACCTCTTGCTGCTCTTTCTTGTTTTCCTTTCCCTTTCCAGGCTTGTCTCAGCCAGGGCTATTTTCAGCCAACTCCATCCTTCTCTGCTTTCTTCCCATCCCCAGCCTCTGCAGGAGGGATCTCCCTTTGCAACAGGTACAATGGAAAGGAGCAAACATTTCTCTGTTCTGAGTTTGTCCCTTCTGCATCTTTATAGTAACTTCCAGAAGGCAAGAAAATTGGCCTGCCAGTCCATGGGGGAACAGCTTCCCTTGTCTCAGCTCCCTTAGCACACAGGCTTGCTCTGGAGGAGCAGGATGCTGGGGGTGAGTGGATGAGATGATTCCCTGGCACAGATATGGCCTATCCAGGTCAATCCAGCAGACTCTGCTGAAGTCTGTTGACATGAAGCACTGTGAAGAGGTAATGCCTACAAGCCTCAAATAAATTCCAGGGCTGAGAATGCTGCCTAACTTCGAGTCAGCAGAATTGAAACCCTGAAATAAGAAAATATTTCCTATGCTATGCTCAGCAGCTGCAGGAGAGGGCAAAACTCAGCCTCTCTCCAGATTCCTCTTCTTCTGTGGTTATGGACAGCCTCTGCTTCCATAGGGTCAAAACACAACTTGTCTTTGGGGTGTATTTGCACAGCACAGACAAAAAGCAGACTTATATTCAAATTAGGAAACTGGTTTCCTTGTTAAGATGGGGAAAATCTGTTGCACAGGAGCCACACATTCGTTGGGCATATGCTTCCCTTTATAATCAGTTTAGCTGTAGTCCGGGCAGTGCTGGTATCCTTGATTTATAGCAGAAGCCAGGACATTTTTTTTGTTGCTTTCAAAGGTTTCCTGCAATTGCTTTGCAACCTCTGCAGAGCTTCAGAGTGCGGAAACATTACACAGAATTACACAGAGTATTCTGAGTTGGAAAGGACCCACAAGCCTCATCGAGTCCAACTCTTAAGTGAATGGTCCATACAGGGTGTGGTAGTTTGGTCTGGGCCTTCGTTGGTGACCAGTTTGTAACCAAGGAAGGGTCCAGATGTACCCAGTATTCCCTACGATTTCTACGTAAGCCAGACTATAAGAATAAAGGAGAGAAGGCCTTCACTCTCTTTCCTTCCGGCGGCTTGGAGGTGCAGGTTCCCTGCTGTTGAGTCTGTCGTGTTGGGGAGTGAGGCCTGGTAAGGCCTTGTCGACCTTGGGAGACGGAGGTTGCCAGCGATCCTTCTGGAGCGACTCTCGGTTGTCCCAAGGAGAGTAGTGAGATATTTCTTTGCTAACTCTTTTAGTTGTTAGATATTGGGCTACTAATCAGGATATATATATAAATATTTTATTTTGGTTTTGTTCCTTTTTTCCCTTCCCCCTTCCCTTTCCCTTGTGAAATTGTATATATATTTCAATTGTATATAACTGTAACATAAGTGTAAATATATTTATATATATCTTGCTTTAGCTGTCTCTCTCGTTTCGGTTTTTCTTGGTTGTTTTTCTCCTTCTTCTCCCTGAGGTTTGGGGGGTGGGGGGACAACTTCTTGTGGTAGGGTTTGGAGACTTGGCAGGGAGCCAGCTTTAAACCATATCACAGGGATTGAACCCGCTTGGAGTTCTGCAGTGCAGGGATACCCCGATACAACAGCAGGCAGCTACTCAGCCTTGTGGAACTGTCATGGGCTCCGTGAGCTGACAGCAGAGCTGAGTTTCTGAGAGCACAGACACAGAGCTGACTTGCTTTTGCTGTGGTGACTTGCTATGTAGGATATGTTAAATAAGTTTGGGGGGAGGGAACTTTTATCCTTTTGCTACCTTTTATCTCTTACTCTGGCCAGCTTAGCTGTCATCTCTGATGCAGCAATTGCACCACGCTCCAGAGGGATCTGAGTGCCTCGTGTTGCATCAATACGCTGGTGGTGGTTCTCCTTCCATTCTAGGTAAATACATCCTCTCATCTGGCTTGCATTTCTGTCGCTCCATACTGGAGTGATTTCCAGATGATGCCTCTCCGGCTGGTGCACTGTGCTGAATTTGGGCTCTTCACTAGCAACAGCGGTATTTGGTGTAGTCCCAGGTTTAGGACACCTGACTTCAGCCCACACTGAGGACTGACCTAGTGGGTATGTTCCTGGCTGCACCCAGGGGACATGCTGGGGTTGAGGGAAAAGAGAAGACACTTTGAATTTCCTCTTCTGCCCTGACATTTTGCCTGAGCTACGTTTGGTCCTGTAGGCCCTGGGACAGTGCCCATGATGGGCTGTGGGGAACCTGTGCTAGTGCAGTGGCTGCTCTTCCAGGGTGAAATTCCCCACCTTTTAACTGCTAATCCAGGCTGAACTGAGATTTGTTGTGGCTGTTGGGTGTTTGAGGTTGGGTTTAGTGCCCCCAGACCTTAAGGTATGTAAAGCAAGGGCTTTACATGGCCTTTATATCTTGGGAAAAAAATCTACACAGCCTTTCTTAAGGGTTAATCTTTTTTAAAATCAGCTCACACGGAGTTGGTGTTAAAAACTTTAAATGACATGAGCTCATCCAGGCTCATGGCTGATGGGGACAGGCTGTGGTTGAAACATCTGGCTTACCACCTACCCCTGGCAGCCTGGATGAGCCCCTTGGCAAGAGATATTTGTCACAGGCAACTTCTGAATGAGAAATAAATGAATCCACCTGGTGAGTTCTGGCTGGAAGGAGGAAAGAGAAAAGGAGGGAAAGCAGATGGTGTTATTGGTGCTCTGCAGCAAGGGGAGGCAGATGCCACATGAAGTCCAAAGGTGAAGTTAGAAGTAGCAGGGGCTCACCTTGGAAAAGGGGTGGCATGCAAATGGGGTGATTCAAGGGGAAGATGAAGCAGGTGAGAGGCAGGAGAGAGGTGTTAGACCTACTGCTCTCTGTCCTCTCCCTGGGTATATGCCACCCTCACCCTGGGTATAGACCTTTGGAGCTCTGCTGTCCAAGGAGGCCTGAGAGCCCCCAGCTCAGGAAGGAGACTGAGGTGATGTGTAAGGAAGCTCTGATCCTGGCTGTGGGGGACTGAGGACACTGACTCGGATGTACCCAGGCCTAGGACAGAAGAGCAGTGGGTGTTGCTGCTTGGAGCTGCTGCAGGAGGTGGTTCCAACCTCACCTCTGTTAGGTACTTCCCAACTTGGACAGCCATTTTGTGGTTCAAAGCTGGCTTTTCTAAATGCTCTGGAAATCTTAAGCTTAGGTGGCATGCTTGGAGATTTGTGGAGATTCTATGCATGGAAGCACTGGATGGCATCAGCCTTAACATTTGGGGTCACCAGAGGGTTCCCACAGTAGGGGCACTGAGCAGAAGACAGCGTTGCTTTTGCTCCCAGTGTTTTGAGGCTCGTTTTGATGTTCCATAAGTGATGTCTGGGCAGGCTCCAGAGGTGCTTGGTCACTTGATACTCACCCAGAATTGCAAGCCCTTGTCTGCCTTGTCGTGAGAAGCACTGCGCCTGCATCAGCAATAAACAATAACACAACAACTGGACTTGACCCTGTGGAAAATGCTGTGCTTTGCCTCATGAGAAAATGTTTTAAGATCTACTGGTACAAGAGGTTTAATTTCACATTTGCCCTCTAGCTGCTCAAATGCAAACCTTATCCCCAGCTGCACTGTTTTCTCCCAGTTTTCTTCTGAGCTCCAGGAAATGTCCAACAAAGCTCAAGTGCAGCATCACAGGTGCCCAAGAGCATAAAGTGACAGCCAACCAGTTTGTAAATAGTTCCCTAAATCAGTGAAATATACCTCTGGATACTAATTTTATGATAGAATGGGCTTATTTTGGTGAAGTTAAGCCTGCTCCTACATCAAATAGGAGGGGGCAACCCCAGCCAAGCTTAAGGTCATAATCAGTTGGTTTAGCTAATTCAGAGCAGTTTGAGTTACACCTGAGTCATTTTATACCTGTTTTTTTTCCTCTTACTTTCTATAATCTCTTCATCTGATTGCTGGAGATGGCCTTAGGCTTTGTGTTCCCTGTGGGAGCAATGAAGCACAGTACCAAATGGGACTTTAAGGGGATGGCTGCAGGGAGAAAATGTGTCCCTGCACTTCTCTGTTTGTCAGGCCAGCTGCACATGGCCTTGGAGACAGCAAGTAAAGGAGCACTTGGAACTTGGAAGGTCTTTATTTATCAAAAGCTCAAACCTCTATAAACTAGTGATGGTGCCCCTTTGGTTAGTTGTCCTTTTAAATTATTATTATTCTAACACAGAAAAACAGACAGCAAAGGCATTTTTGATTTACAGGTCAAGGCCAGCAGCAGTTGAGAATCTGCTGTATGAAGAGGGCAGGTGAAACATGGAGGCTGGGGAAGGAGACGACAGTTGCCTCCCCCTGCCCCGATACCAAACTCCCCCAGAGAAGGGCAAGCAGGGAAGGAGTTGCCCGATGGATGCCCCAGGGCCATCCTGTGCATCCCTGAGTGGGTCTTTGCTGCTGTCCTGGGTTCTTTGCTGAATTGGAAGGGAAGAAAGCTGGTGCCACTATCTGTTTTCTGGCAATTATGTTTTGGAGTGGCAGTATTTGGAAACTGATGTTTAAATGTTTCAGTTCCTTGCAGGAGATGCCCTTGGAAAAAATCCTCTTTTCTTGGTTCATGTGACTTCTGAAGAGACAGGGAAAATAGGACTGGTTTGCATTTTTTTGTAAAAGTCTTTGTAAATAGTATAACAATTTGCAGACGTTCCACAAGGACCGGAAGAGCCATTTCTTTCCAATCCAGAAAAAGGTTTTAGTTAAATCTGAGTAGATCACACCTATGTATGTATTTTGTTGATGGGAAATAAGTAATAAACCGTGAAGTGTCAACTTACTGGGCATGAGAGGTGCTTTGACTCCCTTATGAGGATCAACACATGCAGATCAGGCTATATCTGATTAAACAGAAGAGAGAAATATTGGTTCTTACAGTAAGAAATAACTAGTTTTCCATGTTTATTTTAGAACAGAAATTCAATTTTTAGAATAGATATCAAATAACTATTGTCTAATATAGACAATATAATATATATTTGATTTAGAGTCATGGTAAGTGAAATGGTGAAAAATGAAATTACGTCACAGCCAGGGCATATTATATTCCATGTTTATTGCAGAGTTACATACACCACGTACAACTGGCTAATGAATATGAAAATCAGATAGGAAATAAGAAGAGTGATGGGGAGTGACTTTCTGACATTTGCACCAGCATTGCCCATTGCAGTGGCTGCTGCTTTTGCTGTTTCCCTTTTGACTATTGTTAGAACAAACCTGGATTGTACCAGCAGAAACACTTGGCTGAAATCCACACAATACGCAAATATGTTTTCCAAATAACTCCAGCAGTTTTGTTTATGCCTGATTAGAGGGACAGCCTAACAGATGTGACAAGCTACTGACTTAAAACCAGGTATTGATAAATTTATTAAGCAGTTGCAGCAGCTTCAGCGCAGGCTCACAGGAGACTGGATGCACAGGCAGCCATGGGTAGATCCCATACTAATGATCTGTTTTTCAGAGGCTATCAGTCTTCTTTCTCTGTCACAACTGTTTAGACTGTAAAGCTTTCACAAGCTTCATGTGTCTGCATCAAACTAGTAAGATTTTGCAGATGTCACCTCCCTCCCAGAAAAGGGTTTCCATGGATTTTCCTGGTCTTTTCTCAACTTGCCCTTAAGCTCTCTCCCCTCCCTTCCCCTCCCTCCTCGCCTCGCCTTTCCCTTGCCTTCCTGCCTTCCCTGCCTGTCTGCCTTCTGTCCGGGGCAGGCAATCAGCAAGCAGTGCCCGAGACTGCGGGGTCCCTGTGGCACCGAAGCCGATGGGACGTCAGGAGCATTCCCCAGTGCCATCCCACCGCTGGGGTTTTAAAGTTGTGGGTTTAGGCTACGGTTCCTGGGAGGGCTTGCTTTCCACTCTGTTAAGTACAACCTGTTCACATGTTTAAGAATGAATGGGTTTAGGTACCTTCCAAACTTCAGTTGGTTAATTGTGGTTTCATGCCTTCATAAGTACAACAAGTCTCCAGGGTCAGTCGTGGTCTCTATCAAATCACCGATTTTCTTTCCTGTGATTGTCAATGTAACTAAGCTTGTACCTCTTTAAAAACCAGACCATCTTGCCATCCTTTCCTTTTTATCATTCGTTATTTGTGCTTTTCTTTTACACACCCCCCACCCCCCCTTTTCTCTCTTTTTAAAATTATGATTTCTTTCTCTCTGCCTGTCACAGTTGCTCTGCACCTCTAGTCCATTTTCCCTTGTATTTTATAGCCTGCATGGTATTGACACTAAGGATAGCCTGGCTGCACCTGGACACAGAGTTCCTGGGAATAAATAAGTGCTATTTTTTTTTTTTTTTTATTTACAACATGCCTCCTTACACAATTGAGTACCGACCACCAGAGACAGCAGTGCCAGGCCTGGTTAATTCTGAGGAAATACCCCAAACTTCATCTATTTCCTAAGCATTTGTTCTGGTGGATAGAGAGCATTAACAAAAAGGCACCACAATCTCACAAGTGTAGTTTGCTGCCTGCATTACTCTACTAAGCAGGCAAAGAGGATATTTATAACAGAGATACAAATGACTTTCCCGGAAAACCAGATCATTTCCACGGAGTCTGCCACTGGGAGCAGAGGCTTGCTGCTGTGGTGTCTGAGGCCAGGCAGGAGCAGCCCAAGCCTGAAGCTCCCTGCAGGAACACTGTCACCCCACAAGCAGTCAGCGATGAGTGAGCCCGGTCCCGACTGTGAGGGACCTGCCCCGGACACCCAGCACATGCAGAGAGCAGAGCAGCGCCAGGGCTCTCTGCAGAAGGGAGTGCACCCTAGAAAAGGGGGGTTCAGGGCAGCAACCCACCAGGGCATTTCCCTCCCTTCTCCCACTCACATCTTGTGCTCACGGTACCTATGCAATTGCTTTCGGGGAAATTTCTGCCAGGCAAGTTTTTCTTTACCTCGTAGCGCAATTTAGTAACTATTGATAAAGGAAAGCCATTATCAGGACACCACAGGCATGCAGAAGCAGCTCCATGTCCACATATTAATGTGATAAAGCTTTTTTTCCCCCCTTGGCCTACATACATTTACAAAGAATACTGTTAATAATAACTTATCTAAAAAAACCCACAAAATAATAGCTGTTCTTTTATAACATTTTAATGACATCCTGCAGCAAGAGCAAACCAACCCAAGCCCTGCAGACAACTGCTCTCCACCAGTATGAAGCCGACAAGAAGAAAAAGAAAGCTTAATGTGCATTCAGTGAGATAGGAGACTTTTTCTGTCTTTAGATTTTTTTTTTTATTCAGTGACTCAGAGTTACAGATTGTTTGGAGAACCGGTCATATTTTTAAAACCCGGAAAAGGCTTGGGTTCAATTCTGCCCTCTTGAGATCTCTGAGATAGCTATTGAATTCTGTTGAATTGATCTAGACAGGCTGGATTGGTGGGCTAAGGCCAGTTATATGAGGCTCAGTAGCCCAAGTGCTGGGTCCTGCACTTGGGCCACAACAACCCCGTGATCATATATCATAGCCCAGCGCTACAGGCTGGAAGAAGAGTGGCTGGAAAGTGGCCCAGTGGAAAAGGAGTTGTGGGTGGTGGTTGACAGCAGCTGTACATGAGCCAGCAGTGTGCCCAGGTGGCCAAGAAGGCCAATGGCATCCTGGCTTGTATCAGCAATAGTGTGGCCAGCAGGACCAGGGCAGTGTTCCCTCGTACTTGGCACTGGTGAGGACACACCTTGTGTACTGTGTCCAGTTCTGGGCCCCTCAGTTCAGGAAGGACATTGAGATGCTGGAGCACCTCAATGGAGAGAAGGGCAGTGAAGCTGGGGAAGGGTCTAGACAGTAAGTCATATGAGGAATGGCTGAGGGGGCTGGAATTGTTTAGCCTGGAGAAAAGGAGGCTCAGGGGGGACTGCATCACTTTCTACAACTACCTAAAAGGAAGAGGAATTAACAGAGAACCAAGGGCAAGTGTTGACATACCACAGTCATGCTTCTGTAAGCACAGTCCTGCTTCATGGATTCTGGTCCAGATTTACATCACTATAGCCAGGAAGGTAACAGGTAAAATTCATAGATGCAACGATCCTCTGGAGAAATCAGTGTTGCAGCTCCTTCTAGCTTTTTCTCACGACGAGCCTCCTTCCTAAATTGTACAGCTGAAGTTTGCATTTAAAATCTTCTGGAGTAGAATTAGTGGGTTGGCTCTCGACTTGCAGTGCAGTGTTACACAGCAGTAAGTCCTGAGTGTAGTCCAGCATGTTTGGTGACAGGTCTCGTTTGTGGCGAGATGGGTTAACTTGGCATATTATTTGCACACGCAGTACACAACGGGACACAGTGGACACATACCACTAACATCTGCCATACACTACACATCTATCACAAAGAAATGATCTGGAATATCTAAACTTTTACAAATACAGAGAACTGGCTGCTAGCATATAAATAAGAGACTTTATTTGATCACATGGGGCAGGCCAAAAGGATTAAACCCAGAGGCTGCTGTGCACTGCAGATGCTTTCCTAAGGGAAGAGTTACTGAAATTGCCCAGGAAAGTCCCCTTCATGATTACGAGACCAGGTAGTAAAAACATATACCTCTTCTTCCAAGGCTGTTTAAGTTGGAGGGCGATTTTTTTTTGGTGTCTGTCTCCATGAGAGACGGTGTTTTGCAAAATCTCGTTTATAAGAAAACCGATTTAAAATGGCAAAGGCAGTCTGGGAATTTTACCCACTACTAAATCCAAGAAGTGCTCCTTTGCAGACCTTGATGTTATGATTTTTAGAAAATATTATAAATTGCACAGAAGATACGCAACGAACAACATGTATAAAGTAAAACCACGGTTTTACTGGCAATTTACTGTTCCTCATCTCTCACGAGCTGAACAAGTTGCACCTACTTTATGGTGCCCGCTTGCTCCGTTAACAAAAATACAGGTATTCCAAAATACCTGTACATTCCAAAATAGAAACAATTACGAAATACCACAAGCCCTAACAAATGTCCATCCTTTTACAACTCTCCTGCAAAAAGGAAGTTTCCTTCCTGAGGCAAGAATGCCGGAAAAAAGTGCAGGCTGCAGTCTCAGAAGCTGGTGGTGTACTCGTTCCTTGTGCTGGCGCTGGTCTCTGTGTAGCCACTAGCATCTTTTGTTACTGTGAAAGCCCTTTCTGCAGCTCGGCGTGGCAACAGCAGCTTGTAGGCTGCTGCCCTGTACTTCTTTGACATGAGGTTGTAGAGGACAGGGTTGATGGTTGCACTCAGGTAGAAAAGCTGCAGAGCAAATATGTTAAAGTACTGGGAGAACAGCATCGTCCTCATGTCTCGGGTGTTTATAAATATGATCCTGCCAATGTGGAAAGGCAACCAGCAAATTACAAAGGCCAGAACCACCACAGCTATAAGACAAAATAACATATGCGGCAGTTAAGGAGTGAGTTAACTTTTCAACCGTACAGTAAACTAAATTTTATGCGGCTGATTTTGCAGGTTCTTCTAATTGATACAAATGATATGTAGAAATAATGGCAGCGAATTGTTGGAAAACCATGAAAATGGGAATAGCATCAAGTCTGACTGTTAGTCTTTGGATTAAAAGGTAACTGGTAAAATCTTAAGCTTAACAGTGAGATGAGTTTGCTGAGCAAAATGTAAACAACCAACAGTGGCATAACATCCATATAACAGCAGGCACAACAGAGATCCCTCTCGGCAATGTCTGTAATGCCACATATGTGATATGAAAACAAAACTCAGAATAAGAAGAGGTGTTTTTGAGGAAGCTCCACAGCAGCTCCATTTGCTGCAGAGTTGTTTAACATGTTCACATCACTGAAAAAGACCAGGGCTGCAAGTTGGTCACCCAAGCTCCTACATAATTTGCGCTATTGTGGTGGGATGGGATCTAATGTAAAGACCTTACAGGGTAGCTGGGCTATTAATTTTTTTTTTTTTCCATTGAAGCTCCAACACATATCCCCAGACAACTACTGCTGGAGACATATTTTACTAGATGGATCTCTAGCCTGAGTCACTTCAGCTGTTCTCATGGGGCTTGCATTGCATTTTAGCACAATGCAAACAAATACAATCACTCTTGCAATAGCAACACAGCAGGAGCAGATGAAGAACAATTAAATAAGTGCATTACTGTATCCATATTTTTAACTATTTTTGTTTATAAATGCATGTAAGTAAAACAATAATTTATGGAGCATTGTCTGTGTTTCTCAGAGATTAAAAAAAAAGGGCTATAGCCAAAGAAAGTTTACATCTGAAATACACCACAAACACATTGCTCCTGGCTCTTTGAGATAAGGGAGCATTGGTCTGGTTCAGTGGGTTCTAAGGAGATCACGGATATGGGTGTTTCTGTTGGAAAATCTTATGCCTGCTTCAATGTAAATACCTTCCTCGATTAAGTCAGCAAAAATTTTCTCAGGCTTATTAGTTCTTTTCCTTTGTCATACACTACTTCCATCCAGCTGGTTACCTGACTCTTGATTTACTAGCTGATCCTTGGTAAAAGAAGTCTCCTGTGTAGCATGTAAAAAGTGCACTAAAGGTATAAAGAAAAAAATAACATTTTTTTAATTTGTTTTTATGCTGCTTAGTTGGATTTTTTTCATTCCTTTCCCTTCCTTTCCTCCCTCCCTTCAGATTGGTCACTGCTTACAAACTTTAAAGCTCCAGAGCAGACTGTGATCTCTATCCTTCCAGAGCCTGATGCTGGGTTAATATATGACTAAAAAAATAAACTAAAAAGGAACAGCATCCTACATCTGTGGGAAGTGTTTTGGTATTATATGAGTTGTCTTCAAACAGCTCATAGGGGTTAAGTTTTTTTTTTTCAGTCCCCTTGCGCAAACAATGCATTGATTTACTCCTAGGAGAGCTACAAATGACCACTAAGGAAATCAAACTTATTTTTCAGAAGCAGAAATTTTTGTGCAGAGGTGTTGCTGCCCACTGGAAGGGACTACTGATGTTACAGTTTTACTGAAGTTGCAGACTACCCTGTACTCAGTTCTGGCTGGTAAAGTTTAGAAAAAGGGTATTTCTACAGAAGGCAGTCGTGCTGCTGGATGTGCAATCCTACACGAGTGAAGCCTCAGTTGTGAGGGAGCGAAATCCCTGCCGTGGCAGTTCCCGGGAGCACTGGTGGGCTCAGCACCATGGCCGAGATGTCCCCCTATCCTATTCCCTATCCTGCTCGGGAGCTGCAGGTGCTTCAGCCCTGGTTCTAACCCCAGACACGGCCCCGTAGCCCCGGTCCTAGCCCCAGCCATAGCCCGGGGGAAATGGCAGAGGGACTCACCCAAGATCTTGACTGTCTGGCGGTGCCCCTTCTCCCGGAGGACCGAGCCGGGGCCCCGCAGGCGGGTGTTGCTCCGCCACAGCTCCCGGCCGATGAAGCCGTAGAGGACGCTGAGGCAGATGACGGGCAGGACGAAGTAGCAGGTGGTGACCCAGAACATGGTGGCCAGCAGGCCGGACTCCAAGGCTTGCGGGGTGGGCTTGCACTCGCGGCTGAAGTCGGTGTGGTTGTCGGGCTGCTCCACGCCGACCAGGAAGAAGAAGGGGCTGGCAGAGAGGAAGGCGAAGGCCCAGAGGACGCCGACGATGGCCTTCACCCGGCGCTTGGTGACGACCACCTTGGCCTTGAGGGGGAAGCAGATGGCGAGGTAGCGCTCCACGGTGAGGGCGGTGATGTGGAGGAGAGTGCAGTAGGTGCAGCCCTCACTGAGGTAGTGGGAGAGGCGGCACAGCAGCTGCCCGAAAATCCAGGGCCGGGAGCGCCAGAGGCGGTAGAGGTCGAAGGGCAGCCCCAGGAGGATGAGCAGGTCTGAGACGGCCATGCTGCCCAGGTAGAGGTTGGTGGTGGTCTTCATGTCGCGGTAGCTGCGGATGACCAGCACCGTGAGGACGTTGCCCGCCACGCCGAGCACGAAGAGCCCCAGGCAGATGGCTGTGATGGGAACGAGCACCCACAGGGGCACCGCCAGGCACAGTCGCTCGTCGCAGGGTGGCCACGGCCACGGCCACGGCTCGCCCTCGCTGCCGTTCCCGCCGCCACCCCGCATCCCGCCGGGGACGCGCTGCGCCCTGGGCAGCGCCTCTCCTTGCCCTGGCCGCGTCCCCGCCCCCGCTGGGACTCCCGCCGCCCGCAGGTACCGCGCCCCCGCCCCGCCCCGCGGTCCCGGCAGGCAGGGAGGGAGGGAAGGAGGGATGGGAGAGGGGCGGCGGCGGAGCGCGCATAGGACTGACCACCAGCAGCGAAAAAGAAGGTACTTTTATTGTCCACAGACTCTTAAAGGTACTTTGCTACATCGTTTTATGTATTTTCTATCAGACTATACAGATTCGTCTTCATGGAGCCTGACGTTGTACAACCGTAAAGTGATATGTTTGGTAGTGTATCTATAGAGTTTTAAAAACTTTAGAGCTTCTCTTTTTCTTTTATTTATTTATTTTTGGAATGTACAGTATATGAGGTAAAATTAAGATTACATTAAAAACTGTCGTCAATGCAGTAATATGCACTGAGGCTCAAATGGCAAATACACTATTAAATGACTATCAAAAATAGGAGCTCATTTGAATTTTACTATGAAAAACGTAGGTCACTGCAGGTTACCTGCAGTAACAAATCTTACCATTTTAGACATTCAACCGTAGGAAATCTCTGGGCTGTGACACGCAACCTCATTTGCACTGCCAAACATGGCACTTTTAAGAAGGTTCTAGAAAACATCAGTTATCGTGGTATCCTGTGGGAAGGTATCAGCCTATAAGTACAAACGACAAATTCGAAATAAAATGTAAACATACAGTACATTTTAAAGACAGATCATTCTCGCCACGTGGAGGCCTAGTTCTTTGCCATTTCTTTTTTTTTTTTCTTTAAAAATGGAACTCAACAACATTATTCTACAGCACAGATCGTTGGACGTATAAACAATTACAATACATGCCCGTTCTAATATAAGAGAAATTCTTCAGAGATCTTCAAAGCACAAGACAGAGGTTCCTTTTTTATTATTATTAAGACTGACAGAAGTGTTTAATACCATTAAAAATGCTAAACTGAACACAACTAGAAGCCATTAATGATCCACTATCTTGTAACTCAAATAAATTAAAAATAGCTAATTACAAAGTGTATAACAAATAACATAAGTGTGATGAGACAAGGATTTTTTTTTTTAAAGATAAGTTTCACTACAAGCTTTGTGTCACTGGCAGTCATTGACATCTAGCAAGATGTTCAATGGGATACTTGTTAAAGTTCAGTCTGGTCATTCAAGAACTCACAAATGCAAGCTCACAAAACATTGATGAGTTATGCCATTGCAAAGTGCTCTAATGCAACATTAACTACATGCAATCAACAATTTGGTACAGTATCCAAAGAGACATTACATTAAACATTAGGATCTCAAGAAAAAAGCAGCTTTAAGTTTTCTGGTGCAAATTACTACACTTCGTCTTCTGATTTGGTGCCCCAAAGAAAAGAAAGAAAGAAAGAAAGTAAAAAAAAGGAAAGAAAGAAAACAAATAAACAAAGGCAGTGCTTGTTTCTGGTGGATATGGCAAGTGAATGTTGGGGAAACAGCAAAAATTCAATAATGAATTTTATCTCAAAAATCTATTAACTAGCCAAAATCAGAGGGTACAGACATTGGTATAAACTGCATCCAGTCAAAGGTCAGCTTCAGAAATGTGTTTTGCAATTTAAATAATAAGTCTAAGAAGTTCTCTCACACCCTCCCTTCTATATTCAGAAGTAAAAGAGGCATTTTTGTAAGTAAACATCAAATCCTGGGGGTAAGATAAACCACTTGTGCCATCTCCTTGTAGTCTTTCGGAAACATCTACTTGCAGTGAAGAACTCCACATTTATCAGATAAGAAGCTTCCTTCATGCATGCTCTTCCATCGAATTTATTATTTGCTGCCTGAGAAAAGCCCCTTCTGTTTTTCAGCATAAATCCTGCTTCCCAAATAATTAAGACAAATGAGGAGGTAG
The DNA here is from genome assembly GCF_001604755.1 of Lepidothrix coronata. Taxonomy (NCBI): domain Eukaryota; kingdom Metazoa; phylum Chordata; class Aves; order Passeriformes; family Pipridae; genus Lepidothrix; species Lepidothrix coronata. The sequence continues at coordinate 2,652,612 of NW_016690228.1, read as the reverse complement.
AAATACAGCGCTAAATTGCTTTCACAGCATCAGATTAATATTGTATACAGCACAAGTTTGTTAGTGTAAGTTTTAAATGCGATTTACACATTCTTCCCTGTTATGGTAGCAACTCTTAGAAGTGTGGGCCAGGAAATCATCTTTACACTCGTGTTTAATGGTCAAACCCTTTTCATTAAACACTGTGTGCCTGCCCCATATCGAGTTTGTACTGCAAGAAGGCATATAAAGAAAAGATTATATTTCTGTGGCTTGCATTTTAATAACGTGTCAGCCTATACCTATGACTAAGTGTTTTAAAGTGGCTGAAAAGTTTGCATCAGTCTCAATGCCGGTGCTAAATGCCTGTTTTTGTAAAAGCAAGAGAACAGAATTACTTTTAGATTATGAGAAAGTAAAATGTAATGGGCAGCATTATAAAATAGATCTCTTTTCTTCACTTTATGACGAAGTACTGAATGATAACAGCAATCAGAATGGAAAAGATAGCAAAAAGTGCAAGGATGACAGCAGCACACACTTGGTCACTCTGTGACCATTGTGTCCTTGTGGTTTGCACAGTGTCCTTGTTGGTGCTTGCCAGTGGTTCAGTCCTCTGAGAGATGAATAGCACTGGTGCGCTGTAGGGGCCTACCAGGTCCTGGTGACCTGTGGTCTCTTGGCACTGTCGAATGGCACATGCGCGGAAACGGTATTCACAGTTCAGCTGAAGGCCTGTGTATCGGAATGACCAGTCTGGACCCTTATAGATCTGGCAGTGAAGGAAAACCAAAACAGATACATCAAGTAAAAAGTCCTATATGCATATTTATCTCAGTATGGTTGATGACAACTCACCAGTGTTTTCACCCGTGCAAGAAGCAAATTAAACATGCAATTTAAATGCCAGATAAACTCTCCAGTCCTTTTAGTGAAACACAAGAACTACATTTGCTTTTATGGAATGATGAGTACACACTAAATAAACTCTGTCAGAAACCCCAGTGTTAAGGTGTTTTACTGACCCCTTATAATTAGATGTAATATACAATATCATTATCATGTGATTTTAGGCAGTTAACTCTGTATAAACCTAATTCAATAAGCCTAATACAATCCAACATAGTTTGTTGTAGTTAAGTTATCGTGTATTTAAAATATTATAATTTATCCCAATAAACACTGTATCAGGAAAGCTGCAAGGAATCCTCTCAGTGATTCTTAATTTCATCATATTCCCAAGACAGATATGACTTATGAGGGTGTTCTCCAAAGGTGTCTCAGTTGGCTGGTTAACATGAGTTTACAACTCTTCAGCATGGAGTGCCTAATTCAGTGAAATCTAAATGCTGGTTTCTCAAATTAAATAAATCTGCAGCTACATAAAGGTCCTGTGAAAGCCAATAAAAACTCATGTAGGCACAGTTACAGGTACATCAATAGGTACTGAGCCATTATGTGGGTAGCACAGTACAATTTGATTTCTCTCTTAAAACCCCTCACCCTACCTCCCAATATTTGGATTTCCTTTATTTACCTGGTAACAGGATACAGAAATATCACATCATGCAAGACCTTTCCCTACAGTTACCATACTGTTAGACAGTATTTCACAAATGTAAGCCACTGACCATTCAATGAAAGGAGGAAATCTCTTCCAATTCTGCTGTTTGAAGAGCTCTTGCTGTCCTTTACTGGAATCTACAACCTAGAGACTTTTCTTTCTGAGGCAGGTCATCGGAAGTGCAGCTTCCTCAAAATTCTGCTAATTTGGATCATGTGTTTGGTAGTGAGCAAACAGGCCACTGACACACATCCTACTCCAGCTACTGCTATGCCAGCTGGCAGGGGTTACTGCCCTCAGCTGCTTGTCCTCAGTGCCTTGCCAGAAGTTGCTTTTCCCTCAAATGTATTTGCTGGGGTATTTATATGGTTGCTTCCTAATGTCTCGAAGATCTTAGACTGATGTATATAGCTCATACAGCAGATTACTAACTTATTTTCACTCTGGCATGGAAGAAGCCATGACATTAACAATCTGGACAACGCATCAGGGAGAAGAAGGAGAGGAGACTGAAATTTTGGCAGGGAAATGGTAGGAAACAGCTCAACCTTTGTAGTTACAGCATGCCCTGCTGCTGAAATGGTCCTATGGTGAAAACCTAATCACTGAATTACATTAAAAAAATTCCTACAACTGAATGTCTATATTGCCTAAGTAGAGGGCTTTCCTCTGAAGTTCTCTGCAAAAAAGTATGACTTGAACAAAATCAACACTTTTATAATATTGTTTACTGCCTTCAAACAGGTCTTAGTGAAAAGAGAACCCTTTGCTCCTTTTCTCCTCAGTCTCAATTATGTACCATTGGGTGAAAGGTTTCTTTTTGTCAGTTGTTCCCATTAATGGATGACTTCCTCACCACTTGAGATGTCAACAGTTGTAAACATCAGTGTAACCCAGAGAGGCTGGAACTTACTGCAGAATTTGTAGTATTAAATTAGAATTAATTAATTAGAATTAAATCTCCTTTCTATGTGATGATGGCTTTAAGAGATACTACCTTATATTATTTAGTAACAGAAAGTTAGCATGGTGACTAAAAATGTACTGGAACACAATCTTTAGTAAACTAATTTTACTGAACTTGTTATCACAAATAGTAATTGAAGAAAAATACAATAACTTAAACACATCATACCTGTTTGAATTCCGAGTCTTTTCCCACCATGACCTGAAGACAGTAGATAACTGGATCACCCTTCATGGGCTGCAGAACCTCCCATGTGATTTCACAAGCGTGATCATTTATTCTCTCTATCCTTGGTGCTGAAGGAAGTAAGCACAAAGGTGACAGCTAGCTCTGCTTTCATCATTGTGTAATGTTATATTCTAGTGACCCATAAAATTCTATATTCTACCTGCTATTTTGTCTCAGAGAAACACAAGATTCAGAATCAAATCTATTCTTCCTCCAGAGTTTTCTGGAGCAACAACTAACAATTCACATAGGTCTCTACTGCTAGTTCAGTTATCATTCAAGAGAAAGCAAGGGAAATTTGGTGACCATAAGTGTGCATCATGTAAAAAAAAAAAAAAAAAGAAGGCTGCAACGCTTAAAATTATTCTAAACATGCAAGGAAGTGTTTTCACCCCAACTTGCTGTAACAGCCCGGTCACTCTCTTGTAGTAAGCAGGGATTCTAAGTACAAACCTTCTTATGTCAAAGAATGCATAAACCCTGACTCTTTAATTTTTGGAGTAAATATTTTAGGCAATTACATGAAAGGAGCATTCACCCACTATCCCTACCTGTGCTTGGAAAAGGGCTTAGCATTCTCAATACTCCAAATACAACATAATACCAAAATCAACTTGCTATCCTCCCAGCCCCCCAAATGAAAAAAAGAAGAACCTTTACCTTTCAAGGCAGCTGGAACGGATTTGGGAGTAGTGAAAACATATTCTTGAGAAAGGGGACCTTCACCAGCTTCATTACATGCCTGAATACAAAATTTGTATGATGTAGACTCACTGAGCCTTTGAACTTTATATGTATGACATGGTCCTCTGTATAAGGATACAAACCTGAAAATGGAATGAGTAGCTTATTTTGAACACAGAAAAGGACTTCTCAAATAGCTACTGTATTGTATTGAAATCTGTTCCCATAATTTCCCAGAATCTAATGAAAAGCCCAGAAATGTTTATTTCAGAGTTAAATAGGGTTCTGGCTACTATAAAACAATAAGCTCATTTTCCAGGGCCAAGCTTTTATTTCTCCTGTCTTTGAAATAAAAATCTCGTGCATGAAGAATACTACAGATTCTCTCTTACCAAAAATGGTCCATTTTAAGAAACCGTTCTGCACTTGAAACAATGGCAAAGGACAGCAGTTGTGTCTCTCCAATGAGCTGTATATATTGTTTTTTTCTTGGTCATCTACTCCTCCAACATCTTTAGCTTTTCAAAATTTTTAGATAACTAGATTTTAGCTTTTTGCTCCTTTGTAACTCTCCCACCTAAAAACTCCAACACCTGAAAAAAGTGCCATGGATACAACTGCTCTTGTACATCATTGCTGGAGATGGGCCCACCCAGACCTGCACAGGAGGCCAGAGTCACACTTGTACTGCACACCAAGTCCCTTTCTGAGAGTTCTGTACACTGGCCATTCTCCTGTTGTAATTCTTTCACAAACTGATCTTGGCAGCTCTTGTTTGATTTTCAGTTTTGGTATCCCCAGGACACAGCACAAATTTCTCTCTTCCTGCAGGGGTTGTCATCTCCTTAGACTTTTTCTTTTCTTTTAAATTTAAAACAGATGGTGCCTGCACATGACCTCGTCTTTAGTAATGGCAATGAATTTCTTTCCAGGTAAGAGTCTATTTTTTTTCTTACAGCACAGCAATTTCACCTAGTAGATCTCTTTTGTTTCACTGTCAAGCTAAAGCTACTCAGAGACTCAAACGTGGTACACAGTGTAGCAGTACTGCTCACTTTACCATTTAAGCAAGGGTACTTGCTGTACCATCTCAGCTTAGACTGATTTAACATGAGACAAGGGATCTCTTAAATAATAATCTCTACTATTTTCCACTAAAATAATTGCATATAAGGCAACAGAGAGTAAAGAATTCACCCCTTCCAATATTAAGTATATAAAATCCACAACACTAATTGGACTTGCTACTTTGACAAAGTATTTAACCAAAAGTGAGAGAGAAAAGTGTGCTGGTACAAAACATTGCATTGAACTCTTCATGGGTAACTGTAAATAAAAAACAATGAAGTTTTAAATATTGTACTTCCCAGTACAGAACACCAGAGCCCTTCTTGCCTTGCCAGATGAGACGACCTCCTATGTCTGTTGTAAATTCAGCAAAGCATATGGAATTCTGCCCTTTGCTGCCATCTCCCAAGCATCAGACCACAGCGATACAGGGCAGATTAAAGCGATGCCAAAACCAACCTTCCGTTCTTATCCTCCATTTGAAGGTGGTACTGAATGGAGTCAGTTAATACTTTTGCAGTTCCCTCTCCCCACTTCAGTTTGAGAGTCTGAGAACTGTATGCAGCACATTCCAGGCGAGGTGGATCCGGTGGGAGAGGCTTTGTTTTCAGCTTTATGGTGTGGCTGAAAGGACCTGCTCCAAGACTGTTCAGGGCTTGAATTCGTACTCTAATATTTGGAAAAAGAGAGAATAAATTAATTAGAAATTAGATTCTAAAAAAAACCCTGGTCATTTCCATCATTCACAATAAAGAGAGAATATGCTTTGATAGACTGTCATGAATATGCAGAGCATCACTTTCCTTACCACATTTTAAGGAGTTGGATTGATTAAAAATATTCAGATAAATTCATGTTACTGAAAAGATGCAAATGCTCTATCAGCTACTTCAAGAGTGGTCCATCTTCCTGACCCTGCAGTCCTTCTACCAAAGTTTCTGATATCACATTGGAGAGATGAGGGAAGGTAAAAAACCCATCCCCAAAGAGGGGAAATCATATCTTTGAGTGTTACATCAGGTGAGTTCAAGGATGACTAACAGAAATTTTTATGGACTTTCTGGAACAGATCCTATTCATGTGAAAATAAAGTGATAATGCCCAGCCAGCTGTCTTGCTGTTTCCACCATTAACACATCTCTGGGCACCTGCAAACACAAATTTTGAATTTTGGATCTACCTGGAAAATGAGAGGGAAAAACCAAAAGAAGTCAAAGGACACATAGCTGGGGCGTTTGTAAAATTTGATATTCAGGGATAATTTTTTTTTTTTTTTTAAGACACCATGGAAAACAACGCTGGCATTTGGTTTACAAGTAAAAATTAAAATACTTATACAACAGAAAACTTATACAACAGAAAACATATTTCACAGGTACCCACAGAGAACAAAGTGTGTCTAATTTCATTTTGCAGACTAACATTTGCTTGTCCAAAATAGTGTCTAGGTAACTGGAAAAAAGTAATCACAGTAATTAAATTCCGAAACAATTAACCACACAGCTGCAAAATGTGGAAATGCAAATGTGTGCACAGGCTCAAGAATAAATATTTCTCCTTTGCTACAGTAATATTTAACATTATGCTAATTTATTACAGCCCAGAACTAAGGTTAATATATGTAATTTTTCATTTGCACAGAGTTGACAGTGTATTCTAAAAAAAAAAACCAAAACCACTTCTGTGGGTAGAAGTACAGAAGTACTACAATAGAAGCTTCTCTTTTTTCAGTCCATTGACACAGAGAGCAACAGTTCTTCAGATTGCCAGCATTATTGTTAAATAATTATAAGACACACAGAAACATTGTGGTCTTATGTAAAGCATTAAAAAAGTAATTAAGGATTCAGAAAACTGCACAGCCAGATGATATCCTAACTACACTGAAATCAGAGTGGGCTTAAATTCTGACCTCCGTGGGACCGATCAGACTGGACAAGGTCTTTCCTTGGATTGATTTTTTCTTGTCAAACACCCCAGAGGCCATCTATGAAGCAACCGGTCCAAAAAACAGTTATCAATCTGAATACCTTATGTGAATTCAGTTAACCTCACACATTAGCCAGACAGATACAACACTATTACAATAAACAAACTAAAATAAATCATTCTTGAAAGAAAATAAAAGTAGCACAGTTTATGATGATCATCATTACAAAGCTTCGTTTTGCTCCATGGCTATGCAGTACTAATGGTTGTCTCAGAGTAATAATGCAGGCAATAAAAAAGTAAAAGGAAAACAAACAAACAATGCATCTGCTCTTATGGAAGAAACAGTAGGCTGTCACATAGCTGTGCATGGCATACCTGTAGGTAGTATCTGGCTGTAAGCCATCTATAAAATAGGTCAGATCCTTCCCAACAGTAATTGGCTGCTTATCTCCAAAGTCTATGCTGTAGCCAAGGATTTCAGATCCATGGTCACAAGGTTCTTCCCAGCTTATAGCAAGGCATGTGGAAGGAGAATAGTGTGGACTTTCAACTTCATCTTCACTTAGTCCACGAAGACAGGTCACAACTGCAGGTACAGAGGCTGGAGTCATACATGCCACTACTTCACTGAAAGGGCCTGCACCTGCAACATTCACTGCCTGTAAATCCAAAGTAGACCATGTTTTTATGGCAGGGTCAATTCCTGTTTCCTGATTTCACTAACAATAATTTTACATCTTTACCTGAACCCTACAATAGTATATAGTGGCAGGCAAAAGGCCTTTCACTTCACAGTTGAGCCCAGGCCCACAATAGGAGATCTGCATGCATCCTTCCACGCCACCCCACTCCAGTCGATACTCCGTGACATCAGCTCCATTACTTACTGGAACCTTTAAAATGGATATAAATAGTTAGAAGTTTAAATTAAAATAAAAAATTTAAATTTAAAAAAACCACCAAAACCCGAAAAAGTCAATCAAACCACATCTATTTTTTTTCAGAGGAATGTTACACTCCCATTTCTTTGCTGATTTTTAAATCAGTACAATACAAATAAATCAGAATACAATACTGGCCTTGGATCACCTATACTTCAAAACCGTTATTTATTGTTGCAGAGACTACTCTTTACAAAGTAATTGTGATTTCAGTTGCTTAAATACAGATACCATTTAGCATATGGCATTTGGAGCCTCAACAGTCAATGGTAAGAGATGGTCGTCCTGAGAGGGTATGAGAGTTTGCCCTGGCTGGGTCTCTAGCGCAGGGATCACAATATGTGAAAGCACACTGGTGACAGTGTCTTTATCTTACAGATTAAAGGACTCCTCCTTTGGAGCACATCATGGCTCTTGTGCATGGAAACTAGGTTGTGAGCACAGTGGGAAGCAGAAAACTGTGCACTCTGTCTTCTCCTAAGATAGAGTTGTGAAGCAAATGGGAGAGACATGTAAGTAACAAGACAGAGCTGGACTGAAATGCCTGCTCAAGGAGCCTGTTTTTCCTCACTACCTACCCTAGGAATCCAAATTTAGCCTCCCAATTTTGAGAGTTGTATGATTTTAATACCCTTTAGAAATAACAATTTGAAGTACAGCTAAAATCACGTGTTCCAGTGCCAGACTAAGATATGAGACTACAGAAAGGTATCAGCAGTCAATGAAGTAATAAAGTCAACCAAAAAGCAAAACAATTTCTTAGATTGTGAAGAAAACAGAAGAAAAATGCTGACATGCTTTTGTAGTAAATATTCCAAGACAGCAATCACACCAGGGTGCAGATAATTGCTCCAAAGCATGTTTTCCTTTACCCTTCTTTTGAAAGAGAAGTATTAGGTACTTTCAGCATTAGGCCATGTGAAGTTAAGTGACTGAAAACAAACAGCATTTCAAAGAATAACGTTTGGTCTTCTTGATTTGTGACTAAAAAGGACCCCCTTCCCTTCTCTCCTTTACAATGAGATGTGTTTGGTGAGAGGACTAATGCAGCTGTGGATGGCTCTCCCACAGTCAGGGAAGATGCAATACTTTCTCAGTGTTACTGCTGTTGCTGCTGTAGATGTAATGGAGTTCACCTTAACAAAAGTAAGGGAATCCAAGCCAACAAGTGCAGGGATGACAAAAAATTGGGGGAGGCATTTGATAGGCTGAGGGGTATGGCCACCAGAGTTATTTCCACAATTGGAATCTGATACAAACTTCAAGAAGTTCCAAGAATACAGTGGTAAACGCATAGTCCTGGAGCTGGGATAAAAGAGTACAGACTGAGGAGCAACCTTACCAAAAAAGAAGGTGTGTATTTGATGAAGTCAAACTACATACTGGCTGTATTAGCACATGAGAAGCAAGAAGACTAAAAGGAGTAATGATGCTCCCCTACTCAACACTTGTGCGGCTGCATCTCCAGTACCATGTCCTGTCTTGAGTTCCCCAAAAGGAGATTGCAACACACAACAAAAAAGTTGTGTGTTGCTTATTTGATAGCAAGATGATAAGGCTGAGGGGAGATCCTACTGCTGCCTTTAAATTACTTATCGGGAGGGTACAGAGATGACGACAAATTTTTCTTGAAGGTGGCACAGTGACAAGAAAAGAGTTGTGACTTGCATTAAAGGGTATTTTGACTAGACATAAACAAAATCCTACAGCACAAGAGTTTACCCAGACACCTCTACCAGGCTGCAACATCTTCATCCTTGGAGATAAATAAAACTTCACTGGGCAAGGCCCTGAGAAACTTGACCTAAACCTGAAGTTACCTCCAATTTGAACAGAAGGTTGAACTAAATAACATCTGGAGGTCTACTTGTACTTTAATTACTGTGTGATTCTATAAAGCAGACATTTAACATCACTCAAATTAATCCTACCTGAATGTTGTAAGAGGTGTTTTTCAAAAGGCTTTGCCTTGTAGATATTTAAGAAGTGCTCCTCTGACATATGCAGTAGGAAGCATGAACACTACCTTCCAGGTAAAATAGTTTAATCTTTTTTTTTCTGTACAATTCTGTAACTCAGATATTTCACTCCATCTCAAGCAGCTGAAAAGTTGTGTTTAAACAATATTCCCAGATAGAATCTTTCTTTTTACAAGCTTAATTTTTATCTATTGCATTTTTTTATCAGACATCTAAACACTATGGGTTTATAGGAAGTCTGTGAGGCTTTTGCTACATTATTACTGATGTAATTATATAAAATTAAATCAGGTTATAAAACCAACAAATGCACAATCATCTGTTGTATTACGTGGATAGATTCTCTCTGAGGAAATATAACTACATTAAAGAAAAATTTTAAGAAGAGACTGCATCACTCAGAAATGCAGAGCAGTAGTTGTGGCAAAACTCTTAAACAAAAGAACACAATAAGATCTCAAGTACCTGCAGGCTACCAACTTACAGCTGCCGTGTAATGGTATGATGAATGACTAAGGCTTTACCTATCAAGTGTTGGATAAGGTAATCCCATGCTTACAAATAGGATTACAGTACAGTATTAAGTTTTAAAGCTGAGCTTAAAAATGTAGAAGACAATCATGTTAGAATAGAAGTAACATGGCATTCTTACCTCCCATGACACCTGAGCACATGCAGCAGACCTGCATGCCACTTGAGGGGGCTTGCACTGATCTGGTGGTCCAGGTGCTGTAGTTATTTCACATTTTTCTGAGTAAGGTCCAAACTATTAAGAAGACAGTTGATACAACTACATTGTAAAAACAAAATTACTACTTTTTAAATAACAGTTTACCATAGTAGGGATGTACAACAACAGCCTGAAACTTTGTATTACGTGTTTATAAAATATATTTCTGTGGACTGTGGATTCAGGATTTATTTCAGTATGTGACTATTCTCCAGAAAAGCTGCAAGATTCTTCTTTACTACAGCAAATGCAATGTGAATAAATTTGGCACTTCAAACTCTTGGGCAAAACAGGGAAGCGCTATCCAAAGCCTTATTTTGAAGTTACACGATGGCTGCACTGGAATATTAAACAACTTGTAACTGCCTTTTTATATCTATCTAAAAGAAATAAAAGATTCAAAAACTGCTGGGCTATAGACCATTCTTGTGGGGGGAAGGATAAAAGTCAGGACAATGCTTTAAAGCTTTAAGCTCCAGACCTCTCCACAAACAGTATCAACTTGTCCTGATAGTTTTTTATGAAGAGAACATTATTGATCAATGTAAGCAGCCCTGCCTCTCTGCCTTTAAATTGGGACTTTGGGTACATAATTAAATAAAGCTTGTTCTATAGCAACTATTGATTTAAACACATTTAGTATTCCAAAGAGGGAGAATAGTCTTGTATTTGACAGAACATGTACTCAGAAGCTAAACTAAATATAAAAATTGAGAGAGTCAGGAAACACTGTTGTGTTCTAGAACACCAACAGCTGTAAAAATGAAGGTCAATCAATTTACAAAGCTGTATATAGAAAATAATTTGTTACCTGATTTCACATGAGAACACTATAAAGTTATAACAGTGCTTTAATAAAGTACTTAGCATTTCCTAATAATTTCCCAGTGCTGTTATTCAGATAAGAGACATAATTATCTATTTTCTCTTCCCTTCATCTAAAAATCCCCTTCATTATAAACTGATGTGTAACTGTCTGTTCCCACACAACAATAAGCTATGTGACTCAAATAACTCTACATTAGGAAATCTGATTTTAAAATTACTGTTAAATGCTTCTTTTGAAAGGAAAGATCCTTAATAGTGATTGCAGTCCCTGGAACTAATTTCATTTCAGACTGCCTCCTTACCCCAGCCTTGTTAGCTGCTCGCAGTCTGAAGTTGTACATCCTCCCTGGAAGAAGGCTGCCGACTGTGCATTCAACATCAGAGCCTTGGTAAACCTCTCTGTGTTCATCAGTTTCTGTCTGAAACATTTCCAGACTATAACAGGTAATAGGTGAACCACCATCTACCTGGGGTGGTCCTAAAAATAAGGAAAAAAGAAAAACTTATTTAATTTTAACACTTAACACATTTGGATCCCTTACAATCACTAACACTTGTAATAGAATTACCCCAACGCAGCTGAATTTCTCTTGCTCTTGGTCTACCCTGTAGCCTTGGAGGCTGGCATGGACCAGGAACCACTGCTGGTGTCTGCACCAGTAAAGAATCAGATGCCTACAAAGGAAAGACAGATTAACAAAGCCGTCTCGGCCAAAACAAGCACTATCAATTATGCCACAAGTAAAGGCAAATACTGACCCAGAAACAGGATCTTCCCTTTTCTGAAGCACATCTTCAAATACATGAAGATGCTTAAACGATCTGGTGTATTTTTCATAATAGCTAAATAAAACATGCTACACTAATTATGCAATATGCAAAATCAGCTTCTGCTTTTGTGTTTTGGCACACATGCAAGGGGTAAAACTGAAAACAGTGATTAATTATCAGTACAAACCTAGTATAGATGCTTGACTTGTTCAATGTAAACTCATTCTCTTTTCCATAAACTCCAGTTTAATGAGCTCTAAACCCTTACTCTAAGGGTTGCATACTCTCTGTACAAGAACCTCTCAGAAAGCAAAAGTGGGCAGAAAATTCAATCAGAAGAGATTTAAAAAAATTTGAGATGTTACTTTTCTCATTGCTTAGTAATACTTAATGTGCAACAAGCTTTCCCCTCTGATTTGAAATCTGGGCAAAAATGCATAGCATAACAACATACAGCAGATGGCATTGGCTATTCTGAATGCAGACAGAAACGAGCAGAGACGATGAGGGGTTATTGGTTGCAGTGTGATACAGAACAAAGTTGGTAAGTCTTTAAGTTTACAAAAGAAATGCACCTCAGAGCCCCTTTTCACAACTGCTTTCTGCCTATGTTCAAGAACGAGTGGATCTGAAGTTCTGCTGGTTTTCAATTCCTTTGAAATGTATTGTTGCACTGAACAACTGATGCTACTTAAAAACCAGAATGTTTCTCAGGAGGCACATGTCCATGACAAGCGATAGAGGAGTTAATTACATCTTTCTTTACTGTTCTTCTGTTGATTTCTGACACCTTCAGAAAGTATCAGGACTTTCTGAAAGTTATTTTCTCTTTGGTTCTTAATGTTTATTCAAGTAATAGAGTTGGGCTGTAGAGAGCCAGGGCTGGCTTCTTACACTTGGTGCTGAGAAGGGAGAGGAATACAGCACAACATTTTGGCACTGGCAGCTGAATTTCACCACAGAAGTGACAGTGCAAGTGTGTGTGTATGTAATGTGCATAGTATGGCACAGCAAATTGTTTGGGAATATTGAAAACTAGGGCAATGTAAATATTTTAATTGTGCTTGAGACAGCATGGGAAGAGACTACAGGGCACAACCCTGTAAAGCCTAAGTGGAGACTTCCTCCCTTGCTTGCTGGGCTGACTTGGCTACTCAGACTAGGTACTCCACTGACCACAGGGAAAACATTAAATTCACAGAATGACAAAATCTCCTGAGTTGGACGGGATACACAAGGATCATGGAAGACCATCTCTTGGCCCTGCACAAGACAACCCCAAGATCCACACCATGTGAGAGAGCATTGTCCAAATGCTTCCTGAACTCTGTCATAATTGGTGCTGTGACCACTTCCCTGAGCAGCCTGTTCCAGTGCCCTGCTTACACTGCTACATTGGGTTAGGCCTTAATAAATGACATTCTATTAATGTATCACAGAGGAAAAGACATAGTACGTTTCTGTAAATAAGAAAAATCATGTTAAACCAAATGCAGTATCAGAAAAGAATATTCACATTTATTTCTTTAAGAAATGAGCAGAAATTTGAAATACTGGGCATCAATACTGGAACTTCTTTGAGGTTCTAATTATGGCTATTTTGTTAGACACTTCTGCACAATATTTGCTTAAATCTATCTACTGGACCAGATTTTCTTAAAGAGAAAGAAATTTTATTTAATAAAAACATTAGCTCCTATTACCGTGCTTTGTCCTCCTTCTCCAACGCAATATACACGTAACCGATAGGAAGAGCCAGGATTTAGCCGGTCACACACATGTTCCCTGGCAGCTCCGCTATATATTGTGTCCCATTTGTTTCCTGAAAGTTAGAAATAAGTGTGCAATGAACCAAGGTGTAATTTGCCCCACTTCAGTACCAGCCACAGCAGGTATCCGAGCTTCACTAAATAAATGTGTGCCTGATGTTTATAGGAAAAGAAATTAAGACTTGCTTTGAGTTTCCTGGAAGATCCAATAATTTCATAAAGAGTTTCCTAGGTAAATCTGTTGAAGTGAAATAGCTTCCTTTGGTATTCACCTTAACTAGAAGATAATTTATTTTTAATGAAATAATTATTCCTGGGCCAGCAAACACATTCAACATCATAACTGAATAAATGGGAAAGATACAAAAGCAGTATTTTCCATGGAAAAGAAACTTCTAATTATAACATCATTTTGCAGGCTGTAACTACAGTTTACAACTGATAAAGTTTGTTCCTGTATTTCTTAATGGCCCAGCAGCATCTGAAATACTGATTTCATTTGCTATTCTTAAATCAGAAACTCTTTTGCAGTCTCTCTCTCTTTTAAGAGATTAAGCAGGGAACCTGGGACTTTTAATTAAGTCTCCAACAACTCAATACATCACAGAATTTAGAAGACTGAGAACAAAAGGTAATACACTACATTTAGCTCACTAAATATGCACAAAAGGCTTGGATGCATCATTCCAAAAGTGACTTAGTGTGGACACGTGACGGAGTAAGGAGTAAGGAAAGGATAGAATAAGTATCAAAAGAACCACAGGTGAGAGCCCTGAGAGGGCTCCCATCACATCTGAGGACAGTGCTTTGTCTCAATCTGACACAGCACTGGAGAAGTATAAACTTTCATTCTCAATGTAACTCTGTTCTTGAACTTAAAAAGGTTACATACGAGGTCTAGATTTTTAAATATGCAAGATGGCTTTATGTCCAGTTTAGAAATACTGTTAATTTCCTTCCTGTGTGGAAGGACAGAATGGCAAATAGCAAAACCAGTTATCCCAGCTGCCTCATTGTTCTCCTTTAATAGTGACAAATAGAGCACTAGTTTTTCTTTCATCTGTCATACAGACAAAGCTACACGTCCCTGTCTTCTTGCCCTAAAATGTCTAAAATTTCTCATTTCATTTCCAAAAGAGAATACACTTAATTAATAAGTTAATCAAGAAGCATCTTTTTTGACACAGAATTTTGTGGCATCTTCTTTCTAAACCAGAGAAAAGGAACTTGTACACAAGCATCAATATGCCTCTATTTTTTTTGATGGCAGTCCCTGGCAATACCTTTTCCTGTCATAATACACATTTTGTTCTTCTCACAGGCGCACACAGACAGGAAAAAACCCCCACAGCTGAATGCCAACATATGCTCCTAATACTTACCATTTAAGCCTTCAGACATTTCCACAACATATGTATTTATTGCTGCTCCTCCACTGTCTTTTGGTGGATCTATAAAAACCAGCAATATTCCAATAAATTAAATGCTTTTGTAGCTTTTGGGAAGGATTTACAAAAGGCAAAAATCAACAGCCAACTGGAGACGGGTGCTTATTTACACAGACAGCATCCTAGGCTCAGGGCAGTGGCAAATCACTCCAAGTCTCTGCTATGTGAAGCTGCCAGCTCACAACCCTACTGTTTACTCTGCAGATGAAGAGTGACAAGTGAATGGCACCTGGGAGATGCCACAGCAAACATTTCAGTCTCAAGTGCTGCAGAAGGCAGCCTGATTATGGATTCAGGGACTCAGACCCTAATGGTCCTGTAATTTGGACTGCAGACAGGAAAAGATTATCATACTGATTTGTACATAAGAATATTTCAAAATTATTTAGACAGAATTTCAAAACCCTAAATATTTTGGGATCAGCAGTCAGGAGTTCTACACTGAAAATTTCTCTCTTAAACTTCTAATACATCACTAGAAATTGAGTGCACTATCCTCCCTGGTACAATATTCATGTACAAGATATGAACCTACAGACCTTTCTTTGACATATAATCCTAATACTGTTTTTCAAAGATGACTTAAAATAAGCAAAATTAAAATAATGTGGAAAAACAACATTTTGAACAAATATGAAGACAGCATGATACTTCAACACAGAAGAGTACTCCTGACAAAACATCACATTATGTACATGCTGGATGAAATGATGTTGGCTCTTAGGCAAGGGTTACATTTCATATCACACCTGCTAAATAAAATGAGACTTATTGTATGGCACATAGCACTTGTTTGGTTGGAAGGTATCGAATTACTCCAAATGAAAGATAAAGTTATCAGATTAATTATCACACAAAAAAAAGTATTATTGTTCAACATAATGACTATTAAAGGTTTTATATATAAATAGACATTTTAGGTAGCTTTTGATTTACAAATCAGGTATTTGTAGTAACTTCATACATTATATCATCCATAAGAGATCAGAGTATCAGAGTATCAGATTCTGATGTAGAAAAGCAGTCTGGAAAGATGCAAGACTGGACCTCCTGAGTACTACTTATACTCTACAAGTAACTTTCTTATTATTATATTAAAGAATTAAATGCACTATTAAATGAAAATAGGTAAGAAGTGATAATAAATAAACTTTTAAACTGATTTTCTGCTAAAGTACTGCATCACACAGTACTGTTTAACCTTCTCCTATTTTACAGCGTAAGGCTAAAAACCCCTGAGCCTAAGGAAAAGTTTCTCAAGATCCTTAGCAAACAAATCACTTATCCATCAAAACCAAACACTTTGAAAAGATGTGTTGAACTTTGATCTTCTCTTTCAATAAAAACCCAGAATGTCATCCACTTTTTGTGCTGGAGAAACAGAACTTCTTAATGCACCAATTAATGCTTTTTTTTTTGTAATTATTGCAGTCCCCTGCAATAACAGTCCCTATTACAGTTAGTATATCATTTTTCCCACATAATTTCTTAAAATGTCTTACAATTTTGAATCAGTATTTTTCTTAATTCCATGAAAATGGATTGTAATGGCTCAGTTGACTGAAGTGTTACTGAAGTAAAACCTCACCTTCTATATACAAATATATATAAAATATTTTATATATATAAAATACAGAAGACATACTGTAAACAGAGCTGGACAACATTCTTACCCCAGATTATTTTAAAACTCTGTGCATGAATTTTTCCTTTCACCGTGGGTTTTGAAGGTACTCCAGGTTTGTCTGGACAAGTAACGTATTCCACTGTTTCACTTGGACTGCTTTTCCCTTCTGAGTTGTATGCAATTACCTGCAAATATATATAAAATACTATAAACACAGTGGTATCCTGTTTATTGTAAGGACAATTTAATTTAGATGTGTATTTAGACAGATAGATACATAATAAATTATCACAAGAAGCTATTTAGTCCCATAGTTAGACAATTACTACACTGAAAATAAAAATGCATGCAAATTCCTGGGAAAAACCCCCAAACCTTAAAAAAATCCCTCTCACACTAGTATAGTACCTTCTTTTACAGAAACACATTCAGAGATAAAAAAGGGTTTATATGGGTAAGTTGTACTAACAACAGCAAGTGGGATATAAACTCTTCAGTCCCAAGGAAAATGATGGCAAAGGTTGTCGTGAAAGTTATTACAGGCATGTGAAGGACAAGAAAGTAATTAGATTTATCAAGGGTAAATCACATTCGACCAACCTGAGTGCCTTGCACAATGAAACAATTTGCTCAGCAGATGAGGGAGAGCTGTGGACATCATCTACCCTAATTTTAGTTTGATATGATCTCCCAAAGCATCCATGTAGACAAGCTGGTAAAACACAGACAGAACAGATGGACCACAAGATGGGTGTAGAAAACCTGACAGAATGCCTGGCTCAAAAGGTGCTGGTTAATGGTTTGAAGGCAAAGTAGCAGCTGCTTAAGAGGGGATTTCTTCAGCAGTTGATCCAATGTCAGATTCTATTCAATGTCTTTAGAAGTGCTCTGGATGACAGAAGTGAGTGATGCTCCTAGGTTTGCATATGGCACCAAACTAGAAGACAGAGGTGGGAGGGAAGAGCCACCATGCAGACTTTGACAGGCTGAAAGACTGCATCAACAAGAACTGTATGAGCTTTGGACAAAAATAATTTTGCACCTGGGATGGAATAACCCAGCACCAGTACAGTCTGTGGTCTGACTGGCTAGCCAGCTTTTCTTTTTTTCAGCTCTGCTGAGAAGGACCTTGGGTGGGAGCAAGCCAAATGAATCAGCAAGGCATCTTTGCAGTAGCAAACCCAAATTGTTTCAGGGGCTGCATCAGCAAGAATTTAGGCAGAAGAGCAAGGGATATGATTATGCCTCTTTACTCAGCACTTCTCAAGCCATGCTTGGAATACTGTGTCTGGTTTTGGTCCTTTCAGTTCAAGAGACACTGGGAAACTGGAGAGTTTAGAAGAGAGCCAGCATGATGATTAAAGAATTGAAGAATTTGACACAGGAGAAAAAGTAGTTTTATTCTGCCTAAGAAAAAAGAAATTTAATTGAGAAGGATCTAATCACAGCCTTTCAATAGCCAAAGGATAGTTACAGAAGAGATGAAGATACTGCCTTCCAAAGATCTGTGATGACAGGACAAGAGTCAGTAGACACAAAATGGGTTAGGGAAAATTCTAGCTGGATTTAAGAAAAGAAAGTAATCACCATTAGAACAGATTGTCCAGGGAAATGGGCGAATCTCCATTGCCAGAAATACTGAAATCTCAGCTCAACAGGGCTGAGACAGGCTTGAATTGCCTAACCTAAGGCCCTGCTTTCTCCAAAAATTTAAACCAGATGATTGCCAAAACTCCTTTCCAACCTAGACTTTTCTGTGATTCCAGGAAACGAAATTCCTGCTATTCTTAACTTTTTAGTTTAGTTTAGCAACAAGCTAAACAACCAAAAAAAAAAAAGTTTTTTTGGCTTTTATACTTGTTTTAAAAATGAGCAGAATCAAAATAAGAGCAGTGATGTTAGTACAGACTGAGAAAAGGAAATGTGAGCTAGCGTGTCCCTCAGACAGTAAGTCTCCTGATACAGTTTACAAGATTAATAATCATCTCCTTGTCTTTGTGCCCTTACAAATGAAGTTAAACAGGCAGTTAGCATTTACCTATTATAATAAGGTTTCAAATGGTTATAAAGCTTCTTTCAAAAGGCTTAAGGAATATTACTACTAATTAAGTCTTTCCCTGTATAATAAAAATTAAAGACCTGATTAACACAACATTTGTTTCTCCTTTATGCCCTGTGAATGAGCGAACAGAGACTTCTGTTTACTGTTTTGCTAATAACAATAGGGAATAAACATTGATTTTTTTATTTTAATGAGAAACTTAGAACATATAAGTAACTATACATTTACTAGTAATTAGTATGCTTAACGTGAAAGATTACTTTCAAAGGAAGACTATGACCAAGTCCTGCAAAAGCTAGTTTCAAGGTAATTAGCTATTCATGTGTGGCCATAATAGTGCTAAGAACATACTGTGTATTTTAAATTCTTTAAATATTAAGTTATGTAAAAACCCCAACAATATCATGTTCAAAAGTGCAAAATATCATCTGAAAAGGAGTACTTGTGTGCTTTAGTGTTAACTCAAACCAAACCAACCAGCCCTTAAACTGTTATCCTTCATATTGCAAAGAGAAACTATTCTTCAATGGTTCCCAATTCTTCCTTAAGAAATAGTATTTTAGGTGTTATGTATGACAACAGCTACCAACATTTTTCCCTTGTAGGCAGAGCTGAGGTTATTCTGACTGTGCCTCAAGTTGCCTCAGGGGAAGTTTAAACTGAAGGTCCGGAAAAATTCCTTCACGGGAAGGGTAGTCAAGCATTGGCACAGGCTGCCCAGGGAAGTGATTGAGTCACCATTCCTGGAGGTATTTCAAAGATGAGTAGATTTGGTGCTTAGGCACATGGTTTAGTGTTGGGTTAACAGCTGGACTTGATGATCTTAAAAGGTCTTTTCCAACCTAAATGATTCTGTGATTCATACTGTGGGACATGTCTTTAGCCTTGTTCCAAGAGCAACTGTTCAAGAGTGACAAAGAACATAGACTAGCCCAGGTTGGAAGGAAGCTGAAAGATTATCTAGTCCAACCCTTCAGGGAAAAGTGAGTCTAGATGAGATTATCTAGCATCCTGTCCAGTCATATCTTGAAAGCATACACTGATGGGGACTCCACCACATTCCTGGAGAGGTTGTTTTAGTGATTACTTGATCGCACTATGAAAAATTTCTTTCTTATAAAGATGAAACCTCTCCCAATGCAACTTGCAACTATTGCCCCTCGTCCAATCCAGGTGGCTCCTTGTGAAGGGAGAACCTCCCTCCTCTTTGCAGCCAACCCTTAAGTACTGGCAAACTGTGATGAGGCCCCTGTGAGTCTTCTCCATGCACAAAATATCTAATTTCTTTAGACTTTCATTATAGGGCAGGTTGTCCAGCCCTATGATAATTTTTGTGTCCTTTGGACCATCTCCAGTCTGTCGGTCTTTTGTGGATTGTGGGGATCAGAACTGGACATAGTTCTCCAGGTGCAATCTAACAAGTGCTGAATACAGTGGGATGATCTTAGCTCTTATCTCTGTTAGTAATGCCCCTGCAGAGTCAGACCAGGATCCAGTTTGCCTGAAGGTCCCTTTCAGCAAGGCTGTTCCTAGCCTATACTGGGCTCGTTGGTTATTCTGACCCAACTTTGCACTTGTCTCTGTTTAACTTCACACTGTTTTTCTACCTCACTCTTCTAGCCTGCCCAGGTCTCTCTGTAAGATGGCTTTTCCTTCTGATGTATTCATCTGACCACTGAGTTTAGTAGCACCAGCAAACTTGGTGAGGATGCTTTCAATCCCATTGTCAAGATCAGTTGTGAAAACGAACAGCCTGGGGCCTCATATCGATCCCTAGGAGCTCATACTTCAGACAGGCTGCCAGCCTGAGTAAAAACCACTGATCACCACCCTCTGAGTGGGGCCAGTTTTCTACTCATCTCACGGACTACCTATTCAGTTTGTATCTTGCCACTTTGTCCAGGGAGAAGGCTGTGGGAATCTGTCAAATGCTTTGTTGAAGTTTACGTAAAGAAAATCCACCGATCTCTTTGGGACAACTGAAAGTGTTGCTTTGATGTAGGATGTGATCAGGTTAGCCAGGCACAATTTACTTTTGGTGTAGGCTTTTCCCAATCACCTGCTTCGTTTGGCTTGTAATAGTCTGTAGGAGGATTTTTCCATTACTTTTCCAGGGACTGAAGTAAGACTAATGGGCTTGTAGTTCCCTAGGTCCTCTTTTGGGCCCTTCTTGTAGATGCCCTCTTCCCATTTGCCCTCTTCCAGTCACCAGGGACATCTGATCACATAGTGATCTCGCAGCAATGTCAGCCACTTCTCTTAACATCCAGGAGAGGACTGAGTCCTTCCAAGAGACCAAAGCTCAGCCTTGTCACAGCTACCTTGTTCTGTGATCTGGGATCCAGTTATGACAGCAAAGGCAGAGGCAAAGAAGGTATTGAGAACCTCTGCCTTATTTGCATTATTAGTAACTTGCTTCCCAGTCCTGTTTAGCAATGGGCCTTTGTATGCCTTCCCTGTGCTTCTGCTTACTGCTCACATATCTGAAGAACTCTTTGTTGTTGTTCTTGACACCTCAGGCCAATTTCAGTTCTAACTGATCCTCAGCCTTCCCAACTGCAACTGTGCATGTCCTAAAAAGGTTCTTGTAGTCTTTGATGGCTATTTGGTCACCTTCCCATGGCCAGATGCTTCTTTTTAGCTTTTAACCACACCCAAGGCCAGACTAACCTAACAAGTTCAGCCCTCAAGACTTGTTAGAATGGGCTCAGCACCACGGTAATATCAATGATTTGCTAACAATTTTTTTTGATGATCCCAACTGTGTTTAGACATGTTTAGAGTCTATCAAAGAACCTCACAGCTACACTAAGTAATACTACCCATGTATATGAAATACAAAAGCCAAATAAACCCCTGAACTGGTTAAGAACATGGACTTATGACCTGGAGTTTCAAGGTATCTGCAATTGTGCCTTTATAGAGGTTCTTGTTCCTTCTACAGAGACAATTAATGAAGCAGGTGTTCAGATGATAGTTTTAAGAGACTGAAATTGTAAGAAACTGGCATTGAATTCAGTTTTCCTTAGAAAAGGCCCTCTCCAGTTCTGAGTCAATCTCAAGCTACTCTGGTACAAAAAAACCCACTCAAACATATGAAAAAATCTTACCCTAAATTTATATTTTGTACTGCGCCTCAAATTCTTCACTGTGTAGGTAAGATCGTCACCATCATATTTTGGCTTGAAACCATATCCCTGCAGAATTAAATAGGATCATTTGAAACATCTTTGCAGACCAGAGGATGTAAGGTACTTCATACAAATAAGTACTTTTTCAAACTGTAATTGTTATGCTTTCTGACAAAGTAACGAGTGCACCTTCATTGTGTAAACACAAAATTTTTTTTTTGAGAGGAGTGAATTCATTATCCATTTGCCAATCAGAAGAGGAGAAAAGAATGGTAAGAGAAACATACACAGGATCACCACAAATTATATCTAAAACTTTTAAAGTGTAGAACAGTATTAATTTTAAAACAAAGATAGTTAGGCTGAAATGACATCTAGAGGGGCCACACTTCATGATGCAATTACTTTGATCCAGCTCTTATAAGGCTTAACTTTCACACACAAATTCACAAAGCTAGAAGTAATTTAAATGTCTTTGGAGGAATTGGGCTTAATAACACTAAACACAATAAAAAGAAGAAAGCTATGTGGTTTGATCACAACAATGGTAAGTCGTTAGCTTAATTTCAGAAAATACAGTTCCTTGCAGAATATTCTATCAAAAGTGATAATTATTACACTTATATTACACAATAATGTATCAAACACACACATTTTAGTTGCTTTTCTTATTGAGAATAAGTATTCTAAACTTACTGAGTTCTCATCCTCCATCTCTAATATATATGAGATTCCTTCATCTGATGGTGTTCCTGAGGGTTTTGTCCACTGAAGGGATAACCAAGTAACTCCAGCATTAATCAGCAAAGGACTTGCTGGTGTGGTTGGGGCAGTGCCTGAGGTATGATACAGGACTTCTTCACTAAAATCACTGTTTAAAACAGACAGTATGTAAACTAACTAAACACAACAATTATTTCTAGAAAAACAAAATTCTTACAGTTATGACAGTTTCTTGTACATAAGCACAATGGGAAATTGCAAGCTGGTACATGCACATGACTTAACTTGCCCATGAGTCTGTCAGTAACAAAACATCTGAACAAGGGTAACATATTCATAATTGGAAGACTTTCAATGTTTTGCTAACCAAAATGTTTTACTTTTTCATATTAACTCATTATTCTAAAACAGTAGAGCTCTATATGCAATAATAGACTAATACCACAGTGTCCTTCCTATTCAAAATGAAAACATGAAGCCATGAAAGCGTATATGGGAAGACCTCAAAACAAATTTTGCTTATGTGTTCCAAGATTACTTTGAAGTACCAGTTTCTCTAGTGATTCAGAAAAATAGAGTAACAGTCCCATTCAATGTTAAGCTATTTTAAGAGTTGATAATATGAAAATCTTATTGCAGAACAAATGACGTAGACTGTACACCAGTGAATCTTCTAACACAACTGTTAACCTTATTTGATGACAATTAGATACACCTTGTGGTGAAAACACAAACAATTTATATAAAAAGACCTCATGTGAAACAGAGGGATGCAAAAGTCACTAAACAGGTACTATGCTTGCACAGATGGTCTAACGTATCCAGCTATACTAAAAAGAACCCATCTGTTCTCAGGTGGCATTTGCTGCTTCTGCATGAGATCTGAAGAAACATTCACAGGCCTAAAGCTAATCTAGGTTTTTTAACTATATGAAACCAATGTTACAATTAAATTACGAATGTGTAATTTTAATCTGAAAGCTAGGGATTACCTAAGTGAGCATCAGAAGGCCCTGAAAATGAAATCCTCTACACGGCTCAAACAGCTGTACCAGTTAAATAGCTCCTGTTGGAACCTGACTTGCCTGAAGAACCTCAATATAAAGATACCTCTTACTCAACTTACATTATAATAACGCACATACTGTAAATTTTCGTCTGCATTAAAGTACTTTTGATGTTTAAAAAAAATAATCTTACAGACAACACATTATCAAGAGTGTTGATAGCACACAAAGTTGACATATCGCCTGTGTGGACATGCAGACTGTCAAATACTGTCAAGCAAGAAGTGAAAAAGTGCAAAACGAGAAAACTTTTTAAATTTGTTGGAAAAGTAATTTTTTTCCTTGTAAGAAATCACAAGCAAGAAAATCTCTGAAATAGAGATTGTTTGATACCTACAATACATTAACTAAACAAAGGTCAGCAATTTTACAGATAGTCTAGAGAAAGCATTAAGAGAGGCTTGATATAAATATTATGTCTATCTCTATTCACAACAAACTACTGAAGGAGTTATATCTTACAAGCAGATATAAGGTAAAATATCTCACATCTTAAAAAGATTTAATCTCTTTACTTGATTGAACCACTTCAAAACACACTGAAACAAACGAAGAGTTCCAGCGATACCCACACCTGAATGACTATTAAACAATTTCCTCAGAAGTACAACAATACTATCCATTTTTTAAAATAGATTTTATTTTTCAAGTATTCTTTAGCCACTGTTTCATGTGAGGTTAGAATTAAATTTAAAAATTAGTAACCTGAAGATAAAATATCTGTTCTTGTTGGTAAAATTATTTAGACAAAACTCTGTCTCCAGATGCCTAATGTTCTCAACATTCTTTATAAGGAATAAACAGGCACTCTACACTAATAAACATTATTTCAAGAGACTTCTTAATTAAATAATACCATGAAGACAATAAAGCACATCTTCACAAGGCTATGAAATACTGATTTAAAAATCTATTCAGCATGATTAGTTTAAGAAGGGTACTTAACTGATCAGTGTCTTCAAAGCTTACACTGGAGGAATTTGTAATATGTGCAGCTATTCCTAGAGGATACATTTACACTCAGATGCAAAAGGGGAACAGGAAGAGAGCCTGAGCACTGGACCCTGGTTATCTGCCAGTCCCTCCCGGTTTTTATTTTTAACAGTTCCAACTAAATCTCATCAAGACGAAGTCCAGGAGAGACTAAAGAGAATAATTAATTACAGGAATATCATCCAGAAGGCAGTAACGTAACAAAGACTGTCAGAGCACACCAACAGTTGTTCTAGTCCACTATACTGTCTTCAGACAGTGACAGTGGCCCAAAGCAGGTGCTTAAGGAGAGACATGGGAACAGGCACTATATGCAACGCATTCCCTGAGTACTCTCCAAAGCCTCCCAACACATGCCTCAGATCTCCCGAGCCAGCTGTATTTTCCCCACACTTAATAGTCTCCAGAAGATTTCTTCTGCCCAGCATGAGTTATGAGTTCAGCTCTGGCTCCCTACTCTTTATGCTGTCCTTCAACACTGTCCAAGCAGGCACTGTTGCTTCAAGCACCTCCTTCTGCCAGCGGAAGGACACAAAGCACACATCCTCTATTTCACGCTATAAAAACACCACTCTGATAAGCTGCAGCACAATTTTCATAATATTTCAAACAGTGAATTAAAAAAACAAATGCAAAATAGCAATTTTAGGCTGATGGCTAGGGAAATCTTATTTTTATGCCACACAAGACTTCAAGGTCCAAGTGCTACTAGGTAGCATGGACACCAGCAGTCTGCTCTAGAGGTGATGAGCCCCGGTAGTGTGACTGTTAGCCACGTTAATCCACTTCACCTGATGACCAAGAAGTGTTCCCAAGAACTAATGCACCCAGTAGTGCAAGCATAACTTGAAAACACATTGTTGGGTTTTTTTTTCAAGGTCTTATTTATATTCTCTACTGAAATCAGATGTCACAGAATCACAGAATGGGTCAGGCTAGAAGGGACCACAGTGGGTCATCTAGTCCAACCTCTCTGCTTAAGCAGCGTTGTCCTAGAGCACATGGCACATGCCATTCATTCAAAAATTCAAAACAAAGTTTGATGCTCTCCAACTTCTGAAAAGTAGTAATTAAAAGCAAGAAGCACATATCCTAAGGATTTATAATAAGCTCTAGAACTTCCAAAGAATTCATTGATATGGTAATGTCATATTCTGTCTATTTCCCAGGGAGACTAACAGATACCTTAGATCAAGGGACAATATCCCAGTAAGGGGATGTGGCACAAAGCACAACAGAAACATAAGGGGACGTGGCACAAAGCACAACAGAAACACTGACATGTGGCAGTGGGAGTTGTGCCAGACTTAATTCCTGCTCCAAAAGAGTTACTGACACCTCTTTATATTGTCATCACTACAACTCTAAATTTAAGGAGTGATGGTAAGCCCTTCAAAACTGTTATTACACCAACTTCAGGAACTAACCTTAGGTCTGGCACCATATCAAACCTGCCTGGAACAAAGAGCAGCAGAGAGCATGGTAACGAGGTACTCCTCAGTCAGCACAGCAGCAGTTCATGCTGCTTCTAAGAGGGGTTGAAATTTGTAGCATTTATATGGTAAGTATGCACACACATAGCAATTGCAGTACACAGCCTGCAATTGCTGGCCTGAACAAAATGCCAGGCCTGAACAAAATGCGCTACACTGGGAATCACAGAATAGCTGAGGTTGGAAGGGATCTCTGGAGGTCATCTCATCTAACCTCCCCTGCTCAAGCAGGGTCAAGTGATTTGTAGGGCACAGGTAATCCGAAAAATTAATAATCTAATCACATGCTGTGAATTAACTAAGCAATTGGACTAGATGATCACTGTAGGTCCCTTCCAACTGAAATATTCTATAGTTCAGTTCATTCCAGTTGGACAAAAGAGTTTTTTCTTTAAATGCCACCATATGTTTTTCCCAAATGAACGTATGCATATTTACCTCATTCCCATGTCATTTTTGGCTGCTAGCCTAAAGGTGTACCCCATTGCTGGTGATAGTTTAGTGATCCTATACTGCTTCTGTTGACCGTAATAGCACTGGCAAAACTCTCCATTTCCTTTTCCCTAAAAAGGAATAAATGAATCACATTATTCATCCTATTATATATGCATCCATCAATTATAGTAACACACAAATATGAAGTAAACTCATTTTTTGAAATGAAATATAACTCAAGAATCTCCCATTTAGTGAGGTAGTAGCATATGAAATTTTGTATGTATATTAAATTAGTGGCTTTTCCCCTTCCTTTCCATTTCCCAGTTCCACAGGGCTGAAACAAAAAAAGACATGAAGCTTCTGCAGCTCTGCCATCTCAGGATAGCTGTCCAGGTAGGGACTGCAAGATGTTTGCAGAGGCATAGCTGACCCACCCCCTTTGTACAGAAGAAAGACTGTCATTGGAAAATGATCCTTCAGTGTCAGCTCTCGAACACAATATTGGATTACAAGTGAAAAAGCCACTAGTAAGAGTAGCAGAATCACACAATTAAGATCCTACTATTTTATATTTCCCAGGAAAAAAATTAAGCAATATTCTGATAATTGCTTCAATAATTCCATATTTGTCACACACCTCTAAACAGAAATCATAATTTTCACACAACTTGATGTGCACAGTCACATGCAACTACTTTAAAAACCTACAAAATTAAAAATACAATAGAAAAAACTTGCTTACTTCATCCCATTCTAAAAGGTAACTGTGGATTTTGGAACCATTATCACAAGATGCCTGCAACAGGAAAACAAGAAAATTAGAACTCTTAATTGGAAACAAGACCATTTAAGGAAAAAATGTATGTAGGGGTCAAACCATGACAAGAACAGCGGAAGGCAAATGATGCTCCCCTTATACAATTGTTTCACTTGCCAAGACAGTCCTAGTTCAGTCTCTATCCACTGAACACTTGTTTTGTGTTTATGGTTTTGTTTTGTAATTTAGATCTTGAAAAAGTATTCAGGCAGCTGTGTAAAATACTATAGTATTTTTCTGAGCAGCTAGATTGCAGTTCTGCTCAAATTTCAGTCTTTTCAGACTACTTAATTTGCTTTGCACAAATAAGCCATGTTCAGTGGCAGAGAAAGGAATCAGTTCCACAGTACAGTAGGGGACTGGAACTCAGTAACTTTATTTGTAAAGGCTCCTTGCTTTTCTGTGAATCCTTCTCTTCTTACCGAAGGCTACATTTAACCCAGTGCATCTATTTCCAGTCATAGAACTGTAACTGAAATTAGTATGTTTGATGAAAATTTTCCATTTCAATGAACTGATATTTTATTGACAAATCCACAACAATTCTGAAGAGTTTAAAATATTTATTTTAAAGGCTGTGAAGCAATTCTTACCTTCCACTGAAGAGTAAGAGAATTTTTGGTCCGATTAGTTATCCTGGGCAGATTTGGTGTATCAGGTTCACAACTCGTTGTGGTAAAACTCTCTGCTTCTGAAGGGCTCCCCTTTACACAGTTGCATTCTACTTGTACTCTAAAGTGGAAAAGAGTCAATAACATTTTGCTTCAAAATCTGTGTCTGTAGTTTCCAAAGAAAACTGAGTATTCAGAATTAAGTTACTGCCTTGCTGCTTCATTATTAAAATATCACTGTTATAAATAAATAACTGGAAACATCTTGGTCAATTAAAGTAATTTGAAAGAAAAGAATCCTTTACTTTGGATGTACATCATTACCATCAGTCAGCTTTAGTCTCATAATTATATTTGAAATATATCTGTTATTAGCTGTACCTTGGTTGGGAAATAACGGTAACGTTTTGCAGGCTCATTATCTATTGCAGATGTATTAACTGATATGCAGGTGCTTCCGTCAGATGAGCACAGTGAAGCTGTTGATACATTTTCAGAGTCTCCTCTGTACTTCTTCAAGACCTTGCTGAGCCTGTGCACCCTGCCCTCTCCTTTAGGAAGGCTATGAATTAACTCTCCACCTACTTCAGAAGAGTGAATTCTTGCTTCTGTCTCAAAGAGAAATGGTTTGTTTTTCAAACAGCTTGTCTCTAAAAGGAAATACATTACTATCTTCTGGCCTCTCCCTGCCCCCTAACTTGTGTAGCTATGCCTTGTGTCTTCCTTAGGCGAACGGCACTTTATTCTGATTCATCTGTTCCTTTGAAAGAAAAAAAAACAAAACCCCAAAAAACCTCCTTTCCTCTGGTCATGGATATAAGACCTGGGTTGCTGGCTTATGAAGATGCAAAAATCATTATCCCTTGCCCTACTAAAAAGTCTGTCCCCATCTTTCTTATAAGCCCCCTTTAAATACTGAAAGGCCACAAAATGTCTCCCTGGAGCCTTCTCCAGGCTGAACAACTCCAACTGTGTCACCCGGTCTTCACAGGAGAGGCGCTCCAGCCCTCTGACTGTTTTTGTGTCCCTCCTCTGGACCCACTCTAACAGGTCCACATCCTTCCTGAGCTGGGGACCCCAGAGCTGGATGCAGTACTCCAGGTGGGGTCTCGCCAGAGTAGAAGGGCAGAATCACCGTCTTTGACCTGCTGTCCGTGCTGCTTTTGATGCAGTTCAGGATACAGTCGGCCTTCTGGGTTGTGAGCAAACACTGCCAGGTCATTTCCAGCTTTCCAACCAGCAGGACTTCCATGTCCTTGGCAGAGCTGCTCTCAATCCCTTCATCCCCCAGCCTGTACTGATACCCACAGTTTCCCCGACACAAGTGCAGGAGCTTGCACTTGGCCTTGTTGAATCTCATCTATCCATGTTGAACGCATAGGCCCACTGCTCAAGTTTGTCCAGATTCCCCTGGATGGCATCCTGTCCCTCAGGCACGTCAACTGCACCACTCAGTTTGGTGTCATCTGCTGAGAGTGCACTTGGTCTGTATCACTGATGAAGATATTAGACAGTACTGGTGCAATACAGATGCCTCAGGAACACCATCCGGACATTGAGCCATTGATCACTACTCTCTGAATGTGACCATCTAACCAATTCCTCATCCCCCATGAGTCCATCCATCAACTCCACATCTCTCCAATTAAGAGAGAATAACGTTGTGGGGGACTGTCTCAGAGGCCTTACAGAAGTCCAGAAAAGTGACATCTGTAGCCCTTCCCTTGTCCACTGATGTAGCCACTCCACCACAGGCCACTAGGTCGGCTAAGCAGGACTTGCCCTTGGTGAAGCCATGCTGGCTGTCTCAAATCACCTCCATGTCTTCCATGTGCCTTAGCATAGTTTCTAGGAGCATCTGTTCCATGATCTTCCCAGGCACAGAGGTAAGGTTGACAGGTTGGTAGTTCCCAGAGTCTTCCTTTCTACCCTTTAAAGAAAATGGGTGTGGTGTTTCCCTTTCTCCAGTCACCTGGGACTTTGCCTGGCTGCCATGACTTTTCAAATATGATGGAGAGTGGTTTCAAATGTGATGGAGATGGCAAATACATCAGACAATTCCCTCAGGACTCTGGGATGCAACTCATCAGGTCCCATAGACTTAGGTTCAGGTTCCTCACGTGGTCCCAAACCTGCTCTTCTCTTACTGTAGGAGGGACTTTACTCTCCCAGTCCCTATCTCACGGTCCATCCACTTGACAGAAGTGGGAAGAGAGGTTGTCAGTGAAGACTGAGGCAAAAGAGTTGTTGAATACTTCAGCTTTCTCCTTGTCTGCTGTTACCAGTTTGCCAGTTGTGTTCATAAGGGGCAATGTGCTTTCTCTGCCCTTCCTTTCTGGCTGACAGAACTACAGAAACCCTTATTAGTCTTTGCACCCCTTGCCAAGCTCAGGTCCAAATTACTCTTCAATATTTAAAAACAAAGAGGGAAGAACAACACCTAACGGCATCTTTCCAATCCTATGCTATTTCTTCTGACCTCCTGAAGCAGCAAATTCTGCTAGAAGGGTACAATTACACTGAGCTGGGGCCATCCTTTCTGGCACATATGGGGTCAGGTTCACTGATCCACTGGAGCAAAGCAAAAGCAGCATAATGTGACCTTCAGGTGGCCAGCAGTGAGCATCTTCCTGTGCTAGGTACTTTCCTCTGCTGCTTGTGGAAAATTGAGAGAAAGCAGCATCTGTGCCTGGCTCCAAGGACAGAAAAAGGTCACTGTGCTGGCATGAAGCAAAGAGCATGGAGGTAGGACAGGGGTGCACTAATCATCATATGTTTTCCAAAATGGACTGAGTGGTCAACTAAGCCAAAAATGTCCATTTGTGACTCAAAGGAGGGTGAGAAACGGTAAAGACAATCTCTGAAGACTTATGTAAATACACAGATACAATGAAACTTTTAAAATAACTCCACTGAATTTAATGAAGAGAAAATGAGATACTTACTTTGCATGGTAATCAGTTGCTGGCCTGAGATCATTTACAGTAACTTTATTTTCTTCCCCACTGAAAAGAGATACAATTTTGTTAAAGACTATTTCAGAATCCCATACATTTATAAAAAAGACATATATCATCTAACCCATTCACCTAACATACCTTCAATGAAATGTATTTGCTAACAGTTTAACATTGTTGCTAAATACAGTAAAATGTAAATGCATTTATCTTGGAATTTTAGAAGCTTCTTGCATTACTTGTTCTTTTGCCGTGGTGGTTTTGAGGCACTTTTTAGTTTGTGCTTTTTAAAAAATAATTTTTATTTTCCTCTTTACTCAGTAAGTTGCACGTGTATGCATGCATGTTATTACACAAAACCCCCCATTACAGTACTGAGGCCTACAGAAACTCAGTTCAGCCTTGCAAAAACAATTATCTAAAACTGTACCTGACTGCATATACCTACTTGCTAGAGTCTAGTAAACAGAAAAGGCACCTAAGTAACATCAAATAGTTTGCTTTTGCTGACATCAGCTTATGTTAGCAAAGCTCATTTCTTTTCCTCTAGTTTTTAGGATAGGAATATCATGATTCCATGAAATCCATGGAAGGTGACCATGATAAACTAGCTAGATACATAGGTTTATAATTATTAGAGAGGTCTACACCTTTAAGGCTAAATTTTACTGTTATGTTTCTCCAAGTTGCAAAAAAATGACTGAAGACCATTGTGTTTGGAATGAAACAATGTAAGAGTTTTGTTTGCTTTGCTGCTACTATGAGTTGTGTTCTGAGTGAATTTACTTATTTTTTTCATATCATAAGACTGTCTCTTATAAAGAGCGATTTTGGGGAAGGGAATAATAACATTACTGGGAGCAGAAGCATGTGCTGACATGAATAATGATAAATACAATTTGTATTTCTCACTTGCATATCTCACTATTTGAGAACCCATGGTTTCTAATGCATCTGGTTGAAATACAGCAAAATGGTATTAAAACACACCTCCAACACGTAAGAACAAAGTCTTTACATTCCAATTGATGGCAGAGACTTCAGTAATAAAACAAATTCTACTGAAAAAAGCAGTTAATTTCAAAATAGCAGGTGTACAAAACTGGCAATTATTTAACTCTCTGGAAAACAAGCAGATTTTAAATGAGGTTTTAACCCACATAACTCAATGTAGCAGCGATTAAATGAAAATAACAAACACCTACACGTATACAGTTTTGTACGTTCCATCTTTTCCAGTATTTGAAATCATCACTTCGTAAGTATAAACCTCTGGCATGTCGTTCTTGTCAGTGTCTTCTCTGGTGTCACTGGATGGAGGGGACCACATAAGCAGTGCTGTTCTTGCCTGAATATCTGACACCTGCAGAAACACAACTTTTGAGATCTCTGCCATTTAAGTGCTATTATATATAAACACTACTTTGCCAAAAAGGATCAAATAAGAGAGAAGAAAATAATATACCATTAGCAAATCAGAATATTTATACTCATACAATAGCTACTAACTTGTTTTTACAGATGAAATCAAGCTGGAAATACAAGGAGTGCCATGAGAAAACCGCAATCCCGGGCACGGGGCTGAGGGCAGAGACATCTCTCGGTACCGAACGCCACCCAGTGGGCTGCTGAAACATGGACTGAAGCGCTGGTGAGGCAAAGCACATCCTGGGACATTGGGCACTTCATTATACCACACTCAGGCACATTTTTCTTTGAAGTCACACAGAATATGATTTCTTTTTTTTAATACTTTCTTGCCAACTCAGTTTTCTTATGAAATATATATACATACATATAGATGAAGGCATGCTCACAAGGTCCATGTACATATACATAAACATATATATAGACAATGTCCTGAAGAATTCCTGTGGTGCTGCTTGCCTGCACAGCCCACCCTTTGCAGAAAGGCCTGGATAACAAAAGTTGGTGTGATAGAAATACAAGTATAAGCAGTGTGTGTGAACGCAACACTTCCAATTGCCTGACAAGTGTTTGTCCCAGCAGACTAATCATGCTAAAGGCAGCAATCCTCACGTGGGTTACATGGAAATGGGGAATCACAAAGAGACTTCTGAAACAGAAGTAATCAGCTTCAGAAGTATAAATACAGCATGAAAACTTGTAACAGAGCCCAAGGATGCTGGAGTGGAACAGAGCAATGATCAAAACCTGGCCTGACAGCATAAGAAATTGCCCTGCCACCACTGCTGCCTCCATCCAAGCCTGATGGATGCCATGAGTAGCTGCACCTCAGCTGCTGTGACAGCAGTTTGGGATGCAGCAGACACAGACCTACAGTTTGGGTGTGTGCATGTGACCTGGTGAAGAATTTTCTCAGTGGGCTGTGGATTAGCAGATTGTAGGGAACAACACGGTTACATGCAAAGCTACTAATGCACAATGGAGATGCGTGACTAGAGGCACCCACACTCCCAGAAGAGTGGGTGCTGCTTGAAACCCACACATGCTGCAAGGGGCTGGGGATGCTCATGTGAGTGCCTAGGTGTATGCAGGTGATTACAAATCTTTAGGATCTGTTATAGAAGGATGCCTAGAATTTTGTGGGTGCTTATAAATATTGCACTTCTGCTGTTGTGGTTTGTACCTTGCACCCACCTACTGTTTACAATCATTTCACAAAAGAAGCGAAACACATTCCATTCATTACATGAAATGATTAGTTTTACAATATGACTGTAATATGTATCTATTTTGGGAATAATTGCTTTTGAAAATCTATTACCTGAGTATTAGAATCAAAAAGCTATCCTTACAACTGGTGTTCGCAAATTGCTATGATCTACTGAACTAAAAACCTGAATGGGTCAACTTCAAGAATGAAGCAGAGAGGGCATGACTTACTGATAACAAAAACAGAAAGAAAAAAAAATTCAGTCTGAGCCTCAGTGCCTTGGAAATAATGTCACTAAACACTTATGCACTAACAACAAGATTGCGTATCATAACCTGAAAGGGATCAAATGCTGGTATGACTATAGACTGAAATTCTTGGGAAATTCAAAGTATGGTAAGAAAAATTCCACTATCAGCTTGATGGGATCACAAACTAGACTAACACTATCTACAACCACCTCAGTAAAATTCTAGCATTTCTGGAAGTCTTTGGAGTTGTGGGAAGAATCTGATAAAAGCACCCTCTCTGACAATTTTAATCCCACTGTCCTGAGTTGCAGAAGGTGGCAGAAGATCCTGAAGGAAAGAAATGGGGACATACTGTACTTCAGAATTAGTAGGATCCATTCTAAGATTCTATTCCTATGTTTAGCTACCTTAACAGCGGAATTTTTATTTCCTAGTGTCCTTGCACTGTCTCTCTCACTACTAGTTAAGCCTACTAGTCCTAGCCACCATGGAGTTGAACATTAGATCTTCCCCTCCCTTCTGCAGTTGTTTCTTATGTATTTGAAGATACTTAGTATTCAAGTCTCCCCTCATCAAACCTCTGATCATTCTCACTGTTCTCTATCTCCTACTGAGTCATTTTTATTGGTGCTTTACCCAGAACTGCACATAACATTCCACCTAATGCTTTGCTAATGCCAAATTGTCTTACGCACCTGACCGATTACATTTTGGTCTATCTTTTTTTACACCAGAGAAGTAATGCTGTTGGTAGGAGTGAGAGGTGGCATTACAACTTGTATTGGGTTTGTGTGGCAAGGTTTTGGTAGGTGGGATGGGGGAGGATACAGGGGTGGCTTCTGTAAGAAAATGCCAGAAGGTTCCCTCATGTCTGACAGAGCCAATGCCAGCTGGCTCTAAGACAGATCCACCACTGGCCAAGGCTGAGCCCAGCAGCGACAGTGAGAGTGCCTCTGGGATAACAGAATTAAGAAGAGGTGAAAAAAACCCCAACTCTGCAGAACAACTGCAGCCAGAGAGAGAAGTGAGAGTAGGCAAGAGAAACAGCTCTGCAGACACCAAGGTCAGTGAAGAAGGAAGGGGGGGAGGTACTCCAGGCACTGGAGCTGAAATTCCCCTGCAGTCTGTGATGCAGACCACAGTTAGGCAGACCATTCCCCACAGCCCATGGAGGTCCATGGGGGAGCAGAGATCCAGCTGCAGCCTGTGCAAGACCCCATGTTGGAGCAGGGGGATGCTTGAAGGAGGTTGTGACCCTGTGGGAAGCCCACGCTGGAACAGGGTCCTGGCAGCTCTCCTGTGCCCAGCTGAGGAGGGGAGCAATAGAAGGGCTTTGGTGGGCAGCTGGCACCCAGCCAGAGTCAATACACCACAGATCTTATTTGAACATTAAAAGATTAGAAGTTTCCACTGTTCAGTACAGAGAGAGCAGGGAGAGTGGGAGGGAGATCAAAGAGAACATTACAGACTACAGAGTAACAGACAACTTACAGGACTTTGACTGGTAAAATTAAACTCAAGAGTATTAGTGAAAATCATTATATATCAACAAGCATCACAGAGAACATGGTGAAATGTTAAGTCTGTGACTGGATGAAAAATTGTTATCCCAAGTTATTCCCCCGGCGCAACGTTTGTTGGTGAACTCGTATAAACCTTCCAGAAGACTTGTAAAATAATAGATGACAAATGTTAACACTGTGACTACAGTAATGAAGCAGCATTATGTACCAAGCTAAAAGTCAGTGACTATGTAGGTTGTTCTGGTGTTTTACTTTGTGTAAACAGGCTGTGACTACAGAATATTATGAAGGGCTGAAGCTTTGTTGTGCCAATTCGCCAAAACTTAAATGCAACAGTCAGTAGAACCAGAAAAGCAATGTGAAAAGTATTCCTAGAAGCTGGAAAGTAAGGACATCCTAAAGGTGCATAAAAAGCCAAATGTGGATAGAGCCTTCCCAAATCTTCGTTCGCGAAGCCTCGCCATGATATGATGATGCATAAAAAGCCACAGTGTATAAATCAGACATAAATTATTTGTACATACCCACGCACACATGTGCGAATAGGGAAAAGGGAGAAATATTTTAGCCAAAAAGATACAGTTCAACAGAATTTACAGAAGTTGTTAAAAACATTCAGTGAAACAAAAAGGCTAACAGGATTTAAGGCAAAAACGTAGCAGGGAAGCTCCAAGTGAGGCACTGCTCTGTTCCTGGTGGATGTAGAAGTTAAAATTATAAATCCATCCTGCATTTGCAATGAGGATGAAGTTCATGTCCATCTTACGCAACCCTGTTGCTAAAAAATTCACAATCTAAGTGAGGGATCTGTAATAAACAAGGTGGCCAGGTTAAAACACTGGTTCCCCATGAGAAATGTACACTCGCATTAAACCAAGGAGTTGTAAGTCTAAACTAGTAAGACCTGCTGAGGAGCACTGGGGAGTGAACTACTTATGGAACAAGTGTTAAGAGGCATATACCTGAGAGCCTAGGAGAATGGGCTCAAGGCAGAAGAACAGAACAAGAGGTACAACACTTAACTCCTTGGGAGGGATAAATATTGGAAACAATTTCCAACCCTGTCCCCCATACACCTGAATCTAACTGAAGGTGCCACCTCCTCTTCTGCAACCCCAGAGAATGGCAGTGGAGAAGTATGGGGTCTCCAAAAATACAGCTTGTGCATGAGGGGTCAGTGATCAGACAAAAAGAAAAGAGTCAGCAGCAGTGACTAGTGAGTAATATAGAGGTTTTTCTTCTGGACCCATATTCTATATGATGTTACATATTTTTTAATTCAGCAGCTTTTTGGTAAATTTACATATAGGTGTATGAGTATTTTCAACCACACTCAGTTGCTAAAAAAGTTTTTTAAATCACAGCTGCAAGCACTGACAAGAAAGAATCAGAGAAGTAATTCAAGTCCTTTTCAACTCATTTATAGAACATTTGGTACTGCTTTCAGATTCAACTTCCAGCTAAGAAAATGATTCTTAAAGGTAAGTTAGTCTAGGTTCAGCTATATTCTTCCTCACATGACTATTAGTAAGGGACAAAAGCAAAGTATTAAAATGTCAAGAATCACTAAAATAAAAATTTTCTTTAAAAAACTTTTCTCCATTGTATATATGCACTATGGTACTGTGAACCACAGAAATTTAAGTGTTTATGGCTTGAACACTGTTAAAAATGACTGAAGGACTTTTTTCCACTATAGCAAACTTTGCAAAGAAGCAACTGCTTACCAAAGTCCACCCCTCCCTGAATATGCCTACTAATTTGGACTGTGACAGGAACTTGAGATAACATAATGGTAGTAATATTGTCCAGTTATCCCAGGAGAAGAATGCAATGCTAATGGCTCAGACAATCCAGGTGCAAGCTGACAATGTGCAACTAACTGCCCAGGTGGTGAGGGCCCATCCCACACTTCAGGCTACAAGCTGGGTGTTGAACAAGATAAGGAGACAGGCAAATCCTGCAAGGCAGGGTAGTGTTTCTTTTTCCTTACACAAGTGACTCAGCTGTGATAACTCCCCTCCAGGGAAGCACCAGGACAATTCACACATAGCCTGAATGGGCCATAATTGGCTCAACTCGCCTTAGAAGGTGTCAAAGACTCATGAAATGTCCCGTGATCCAGTCCAGTATTACATCATCCATTGTAAAACTCCCCACCCCAGGTGGCCTAAGCCCACTAAAAGACACACGGGACTT
This sequence comes from Lepidothrix coronata, assembly GCF_001604755.1. Lineage (NCBI taxonomy): Eukaryota > Metazoa > Chordata > Aves > Passeriformes > Pipridae > Lepidothrix > Lepidothrix coronata. The sequence goes on along the minus strand of NW_016690228.1, from coordinate 2,615,194 downwards.
TCCTTAGTGTCACAGACTTCACTCAACACACAGGCTTCTTCCCTCACCATCCTGGGCTTCCCTCGATGGACCCAGACTGCAACCATCACTTTGCTGAGACTAGAACCCTCATCACTGAGAAGACCACAAGAAGAGGATCAGCGGGACACTGTTAGAATCTACAGAGTGGTGATATTTTTTCTACTTAATCTGTCTCTCCGACGCTCTCTTTCTCTCCCTGCCCCTCCTCCCCCTTTTTCCTATTTCTTTTTATCTTTCTCTACCTCACATTTACTGTTAAATAAAATCTGTACTATTGACTTTGCCATATGGTCTTGTTTGTACCTTAATTCAGGCAGAAGCATCTATCTAATAATTTTAAGAACCTGATCATAACAGGTAATCTTAGATTACATCAGCATATACTATTTTAAAACAAGACTCATAATACAAGCATAGGACAGTAATTAGGAATTTCTTCACTAAGATGCAATTATTTAGTATTGTCCTTTATCCTTGATGTTCAATAATATCCCAATAGTTGACTTTTTGAATGCTAGCCAAAGCTCTATTACAGAAATATTCCGAAATTCCTGTCAGTTTTCAATCACAAAACACTAACATATTTCCAAAAAAACCTCTAAGGAGGAAAAAAGTATTTTTGAAGAACAAAGATTTAAGATCAGAAGAATCCACTATTATTATGTGCTCTGAGATGCTTTTCAGAAAACTTGGCATTACTTATTACTTTGTATGCTTATTCAAGCAGCTGCAATTGATCCTCCTTGCAGCTCTGAGCTGTGTGCTTCAGCAAAGCACAATACTTGAGTCAGAGCCCTAGCACTAAAGAAACAAGAGGTGGGCTTGCAAAAGTGAATCTCCTCATTAACTATATTATATGTGTCATTTGGGTCAAACAAAAGAGCAGTTTTAGTATGTTCAATCTGGATTGCATTCGCAGTGACACAGGATACTTAACTGTGAGGTGCATCACATTCTAGAAGTCCACAAACATACACAGAACCACAAAATACGATGCCCTCCGAAGCGATTTACATGCTATACAGACAATCATCAAATTCTGCATTTCTGTTGCCTCTTATTAAATACTCAGCCTTCTGCGCCATTCTTCATTTTGCTTTTGCCTTTTCAGGGCCCCTCTTCTTCTCTTTTGCTTGCTTTGTTATTTGGTTAACAGACGTGACAACTGGTGGCGACTTTGCTCAGACGCTGAGGACACATCATGGTGCAATCTGCAGAACCACTCCAACTTACCTCAGAGCATAAAGAAGTTCAAGCAAGACCTCATTAAGTAGATGGGTCACTTGGCAGCAGTATCACGTTACCAACTTAATACTGCCATGTATGAAAGGATAGGGGATCCATACAGGCAAAAGTTCAAGAAAATCAGAACCTAATAGGAGTCTGGAGGTAGTAAAATTTATGTATCCCATACTACACAGAACTGAAGGATACGTGTGAATGAAAGTACACAATGGAGACCACCACGTGATTTAGATGTACATGCCCTGGACGTGGGCACTGAGACGTGGGACAACCCAGGACAGGTCAGCCTTCAGCATTATTCCATGCTTTCTGTAGCAGGATATGGAGCAATGGACATGGCACTGGACAGCACCCTGTATGATTATCTGATCATATGACCACCACCACAGCCAGTACTGCCTGTGCCAGCACTGTTCACCCAGGGAACAGGGTGCTAACGATCCATCAGGAACCATGATCCACACAGTGAGTCCTTCAGCCAAAACAATAAAAATCATGCAGGAATATTTCTGATGAGAACTACAAATGGAAGGTTTGAAAGAACAATCTCCTGGTTTGCTTGTGGGAGCATGAGGAAAGCATTTCCTCGATGAAACCGTAGGAGGGTTGCTTGTGATCCTGCAAGGCCTGAGTAAGTAACAGAGACCCCTATCACATCACACCACACCCCCCTAAGCTGCAACATCACCCAGCCTTCTACCCACTTCCAGCCCTGACTGTCCCTTACCTTCATAAAGCATAAGCCTCTCCAAGTGCCGGAAGTTTGGCCTTTTGCCTCATGTACACTATGAGGTCTGTAGTAGACCACCACTGCCTATGCCTGTGATGTCTTCTGAGGTCTGCAGAGATCACTTGTAGGCACACAGCTACATACAATGTCATTCAAGCAAGGACGTGGTAGGGAAGGCAAATAGCGTGCTTGCCTAAAAGGCATGGATGGTTGAGTTGGGATGGAAGGGAGTGAAAGAAAACAACAGTACTAGCACTCCATTGTTTTTCCCTATGTTATTAGCAACACAGCAGAAGACCACACTTGTTGATCCACAGTTCTCACAGTCTAATTTAGGAAGCTCAGAGTTCCCCTTGGCAATGCAGCCACTGAGAATACCCCAACTTGGATGGCATTCTGTATGTCCTGTCCACTGACAGAGGACTACGCGCACGTCTGGAGAACTGGTCCCTGTATTTCTAGTCAGGACAGAAAGGGCCATCCACATTGTCACTTATTAGTAATGCTAACTTAGTTAGGCTAAGTTATTCATTAGTAATGAGTAGTATTTTTAATAGCAAAGGAATCCCTTAAATGCTTTCTGGCATTATCTTACAGCAAACCTATAGTCTTCAGATCCCCTGCACAAGTCTCTACTGCCTGGTCTACCAGAGTGATAGCAATAGGTGTTTGCTAACGTCTGTGGAGATGAGATACACAACAGGCAGCAAAACCTCTGCTGGCAGGACTTTGGAGGTTCTAGCTGTCAGAAGAAAGATGAGATGTGGGAAAGTTGGATTACACTAGATCCTGGATAAAAATCAGCGCTATCAGATGTAGACCGATATTCATTTATTACAGCCATAAATTCTTCTGACCCTTTCTTCAGCTTCTTTAAGTCTGGTCCTAATGAACCGTTCTTAATTCCAGTCTGTACTCTTTGTTTACTCTACTTCAGCCCTTTAGCCTCTCAATAAAGTTCTGGTATCTTTGTCTCATCAATCTTCATCCTTCTCAGGTGATTTCAGCCTCTTGCTACTACCACCCACTACTGTTAATACTGACATTCACAGAGTGGCAAAGAAGAATTCTGCATAATAAGTAAGTATCAAGACAATTTTAGCTTCAAAAATGTTAATACATTAAAAATTACTTTGGTTGTTTACATTTCAGAAACTGGGAGATAAGTGAATTTGCTTTAGTGTGGAAAGTTAAAGATGCTTTAAACTTGGGAGAGAGAAAAGGAGGTGTAACTGTAAAATGGCAACAGATACATTCTGATTTTATCGAAAGCTTTTGTTACTTACCACTGGCTTCGCTATATTAGAAAGAAGTGCTTCCAGTGCTTTTGTTTCTTCATCCTTTTCTTAAAAAACAAAATCAAAGCAAACAGAAAGTACCCATGAATATCGTGCAGTGACTTTACAGTGAAATATCTCTTCAAAATCAGCAACTGCACACAGATGGAAGTCTTTACAAAACAGAACACCTTGCTAACTTGCATTCGTCTAGGTAACATAAAACCAGAAAAGCTCCTGATGTTGTTAATATAAAACTATTTCTAAATCTGTCCTATGATTTATGGAATACAGAAAGCCTGGCTATCTTTTATTAATGTATAACTTTAACTACTGCTCTGGAGAACTTCTGATCTTGGATGAGATATTTCCATAGATTTCTCTTTGGATGTAGACGCAGTCAAGTTGCAGTAGTTTTAAATATGCTACTGCACATCATCTGGAAGCCTACAGGTAAAACTGCTGGCCTCCCTCAATTGCAAGGGAAAGAATCTAAGGTCTTTCATTTCAGCTGAAGGTATTGCTGAGTTTCAAAGGACTCACAGTATACAGAAAGTGTTTTATGTACTCTCTCTTACACAATATTAAAATTTTATTATCTTGATAGAATTCTACTCAGTTTTGATAGTGCGGCCAGGGATTTTTAATTCACTTAACCTTTAGTTTAAACTAAACATAAAAGAAAAACAAAGACTGACAAAATTCTTTAAAAAACAAATTCTTTAAAAAACAAAACAGATCAAATCTATTTACAACTTTGTTTCTAAGATGGTTTATGCTGTTGAAACTAATTAAATGCTTCTCTGACTTCTGTTTGACAAGTCTAAGTCTCAGTATGTCTCCCCAGTGTCTCCTGAATTAAATAATTTTGAAAAGTGGACTTTTCCATTTCTTAAGTAAAATACTTCTAAAGAAAGCATTAACATAATTTTTGTAACATATGTAAGCAACAGTACATTTTATCACCTGTGCCTTGGTAAAGTTAGCTCACAGATCAATACCAACTAACAAAGTAAACTGAAGTCAAGAGTCTGGAACTATAGTGACAAGTATTCATTGAAGTTTGGAGCAACAGTTCCCAACTTCTGACTTCAGGCTGTATCTCAGAGGTGGCATTTGGTACGAAGTTTTCACAGGGTATCATCTGCACATACTTTTAAACAGCTCTCATAGGCTGAGATTTCCTGGTTTTGATTAGATGTACTTTTGTCACAGTCCCTTTGGTTTACAGCAATCTACAATACATTGTCATAAAATTATCATCTCAAGGCAAACTTCAGCGAGTGGAGAAAAACCACGATTTTTTTCCCCCTCAACATCAGCAGTTACCAGTTCCTATTCTGAGAAAACTGGTTTTGGCTGTGATAACAAGCCTTTGATGTGTTCAGAATCTGAAAGGCTATGCCAATGACCTCAAAATTGCTTAGTGACACATCTTCAGATTTGACAATGACTGTATGACCAAGACTCAGTGAATTCAGTCTATCTGTGAGATCACAAGTGAAATAAAGATATTAATAATAAACACACTCCCTATGGCAGTGTCCTAGAAAACATGAACTCCCATGGACTAATGTGAGGACAAGTCTTTTCCTACAAGGGCCCTTCATTAAAGAGTAGGTAGGGACAGGCATTATACGGATTTCGTACAACAGCAGTATCTCTTTTACAAAACATTCTTCTTTAACAAGTTGAATGTAGGTTTCCTGTATCAGACACCTGGTTCTTTCCATGTTTTCTACAACATCAAGCAGGCCATCAATATTCAGCGATTCCTAAAAATGCAAGAACCAGTAACTCTGGACAAAGCAGAGATTTTTCTTTAAACGCTGTTATGTTTATGAAGTATGACTGATAATATTTTCTCAAATTTAGATGGAGACTTCCATGTCAGTTGTTTTTGTTCTCTTAGGCCCATCATTCCAACGTGATGAGCAAGCCAATTGCCCTTTAACTCCACTCTACGTAAGGCAGTGCAGTTACAGGCTACTTCTCAACTGCAAGACTGTCAAAGTGTGGTGTTCTACAAATGCTATGCTCAGTTGGACACTGAACTTGCATAATATATTTATATGTGCATATATATATTACTTTTGATAACACTTACCTTCTACTTCTGTGTCCGTCTGAGAATTGCTTTTTCCTTTACCCAAAGACTTGCTTTTGGTAGAACCTGTGCTTATACCACCTGCATCTTGTCCTTTTGTAAGTCCATTATGTTCACTTGTAGGAGAAGGACATTTTTGAGGAGATGATGGAGGACTGTTTAACCTATCCTTCTGAGTTCCATGTCGATCTTTTAATTTTTTTTGTAACCTTTCATATGTTTTACTAGACCTTTCATCTCTAAAGTTGGATCTTCCATGGGCAGGCAGAGTATCTAAATGAAAGAAGAAAAAAGAAATCATTAAGAACAGAATGTAATTAAAAAATCTACTTAAAATGCTATGTGTGTAAAATCGGCACTTGCGTGTAAAATAACATCTCTACTGCTATTTGGGAACTCAAGTGTCCAGCAGGTAACCTGATATACACTAACTGGAAATTAACAACATGGTAGGGGAGAAAGTGTTATCTTCCTTTTTTTCTACTTAAAAATTACTCTTCAAATGTTTCTATAATCTTCCTTAAGCTGTAAGGTACAGAATAAAGTAATCAAAAAAAAGTGATACTTTATTCACTGGAAGAGGTTTGATCTAATGTCTAATAAAAAAAATCCACTGGTTTTTAAGTTTTGGAATGCAACTACAGCTCTATTACTTTAATGATGCTTCAGCAGAAATCAACAGGGGAAAAGCCCATAAAAGCATAGAAACATAGAATCTGTGATCTATAGGGCAATGGAAAGACACTAAAGACAGTATGGCAAAGTCTGGAAAGTGCACCACACCTGTACACAGTAACCCGAGGCATGGCTGCAGTATCATCAAAGACTCATCTCTAACTTAGAAGGTGGTTTTGGAAAAAAGTCAGTACCAGACTAATGAAAATATTAAACTGCAGACTGGTAAACTTTTCTGTCCAATTCCAACATTTGTATTAATTTCGTCTTTATGCTTAGAAACAGGTTACTGACTCAAAATTTTAAAACTATGTGCCACACGGCACCAAGTCTTTCCTCACTGTAACCCTGCCCACAATAAATAATGAAAGCTTTAAAAAAAAAACCCAACATTTTTCAAAACCAGCATAGAATTTGCTCATTTTCAGGTAAGTCAGATCAGTCTGAAGAATAAGTCCATTATTTGTTATTCCTTACGTGCTAGGAAGTACTGAAAACATGATCAAACAAAAACTTCCTTGCGGGATAAAAATCAAAAAAACTAGAGAACCTCTCAGTTTCTGGTTTTGTTTTTTTTTTTTTTTTTTTTTTTTAAGATCAGCTTAATTCCCAGGAAGTTTGACAGAGGACTTCTAGATGTGATTTTCACAACCATTAGAAAGCTCAGTGCTTCTGTTAGAGAACTACCATCTCTATGAGCTTCTGGGGGTTGGTTTGTTCAGTTGTTTTTTTCCCTTAAATTTCGATTCCTCATATAGGAGCATATCTGCAGGCTTTGACTTTTGAAAGGCATAGCCGAAGTCAGAGATCTAAAATTAAAAATTACATCTGTACCAAATAAATAACAAATTACAGCATTAGTCCTCTAATTTCCTAAACCCAAAGGCATCTTACATATATATTGAAAACAAAGCAAACATAAAACACCCCACTTTATCAATTTTTTTACATTAGCAGTTTAGCAAATTATCACTGAATCCATATTTAAAGAGATATAATCTGGCAGCAGAAATCTGGAAAAATATTATTTCATTAAGAAGTATCCTTTATATTTTATGCATTTAGTTATCACAATTCAATCTCTTATTTTAGGAAACTAAAAGCAGACAAGTGCCATCAGGAAATCAGGAAATTAATAAAACTACAAATAAGCACCCAAAGAGCATCTAGCAATGTACTGTTATCAGAGTAGCGCCAGAAGAAATAAAGTACAACTTGAGAACAGAAAAACACTAAGAATTCCAGGAAGATCTAGACATTGGTATATTCTTTTCTGACGACTTTGTACATCATTACTATTTAAGCAACTATATGTAGGCCATCTTTAGGTTATTTTAGTAGCATCATAGAATGCTGAGCAGTTGTGTTTAGCCTCTCCTTCCACAGTTTCTAGCTTTCTCTAAAAACAGCAACCTAGAATTGCTCTTTGAAAGCCTTTCAAGGTCGGCACCTGCCTTATCTAAAGAAAAGCAAGTCTACCAGAAATGTAAATATTAATCTAACAACCCGACCTGAGTTAGGACACACATACACTTTTGCCAATAAACCATATTAAAGGCAGATGTCAATAGCACTACCAAAGAAAGTTTCAACTACAGTATTAAGCTTAGGTTAGTGGCACCTGATTATTCAAACTGGACTTCAAAGGGACATTCAATTAAATACATAAAGTTTTATGAAAAATGGCACACTTTTTTCTGTAATCAATACTAAGATTTCCTATTTCATTCTTGTCCTAGTTTGAGCAGCTGGGAGCAGTTCATCACAGTGTGGGTGCAACCCAAACTGCGTATTCTATACCCTCTATGTCATTTCCCAGGAACTGTTAACAATAGACCATTTGCAGCAGCTGCCCAGAGCACACCTGACCCCTCAGGCTGTAGTTATGGGCAATGTTAACTCCCCTCCAGGGAATCATTAGCTCCTCCACACCCAGCCTGAGGGGTCGTGTCTGCTAGCAGGACACCAAGGATTCCAAAAATATCTCCTGACTCACAACCACCCATTGTGGAACTCCCCGCCCTGGGGGAGGTACTGGGCATTCCCACTCGAACCTGAGAGTATATAATCTTGGGGTCTTGGTACCACTGGTTGGATCCAGAGGAGGACTAGAACCTCGACCGGACTGTGATCACCACCCTCGACCAGACTGTGACGAGCACTCTCATCAACAGGTTTCCCCCTCCCCTTTTACTTTGGACTCAGGGGGACCATGTGGGGCTCAGCACGGGGGCCGACGAGCACCATTCTGTTCGTGCCCCAGGGTGCTGGGTTATACATCTGGGTTTTGTGGGTTAAAACCAACTGCTTGTCCATATAATTGTATTATTGTATTATTTTTTATTAAATTGTAACTCTGACTTGTGGTCTCTCTTGAGTTGGGTTCATTTCTCTTGCCAGTTTACCTTTAAACCAGCACAATGCTTCAAGCAGGATACTTGCAAGACATGAGCTCTCGCAATAGTGCACAGGTATGGATTTAAATGTTGAACCACTATAAGCACTTTCTGCATTGCTTTCCTGGGTAAATCTACAACTGATAAACATAAGAAGTAATCTGCATATTTAATGGATCACTGAAGAGACAAGTTAAATAAATTAAAAGAGCTTCTGGAATAATAAGCTTCAGTAAAATCAAGGCTGGTATCCTCATAAAAAATTCTGTGTATGGCTCCCATTCAAGCTATAAGTCTTGCTCGATAAAGCCTACACAGCAGCATAACAGACGCTGGAAATGAAGAGAATATTATTCCCTTTGACAGAACTTGCAATATTTGATGAGCTACTTACCCACATCCCCATAGACTTGTGAGGTGTGATACTGCGGAATGTACTGTGTTGCCATGTCACCAGCTCCAGTCACAGGTGAGTACATGTGACGTGGTGGAGGGGGTATCATGGTTGGAAGAGGAAGGAAGCTGGGCAGTGGGGGATGTGGAGGCCTGTGTATTACTGCGTGACCACCAGGATGAAATTCTGGAGCCTGGGGAACCACCACAACTCTTCGAACACCGTTATCCTCAATAACCTGTACAGTGAGAGACACCACATACCAAAAGAGAAATGTCAGTAAGTTTCTACAGATACTTAAATAAAGCTAGGAATAGTAAAGCCCTTAAATTTGAGGAAAGGAAAACAGAAGAGCTCAAGAAAACTGATGTAGGACAAATAAAGGGCTATCTACGTTACGTGTATTAACTGCAGCATTGCCATTAATTTCTCAGTGTGGTAGAGAAAAATACTGTTAAAAAAATCTGACTGTAACAACGTCTTATAAACAGCCAGGTATATTTATGGCACGAGTGTGGCTTCTCCTTAGGGTACCCCATTCCCACCCTCATTCACATTGCTTGTATGCTAGCTACACTGCTTCTAGGATTTGTTCTACAGCATAACAACTAGATTGCTTCATAGAGTGAGTTGACAGACCTTACTCCACAAAAATTGTGAGGAAGAATAGCGAGAAAAAAGGCAAGCTGTGTGGTTATTGTTCTGTTCCCAACACTAGCCCAGGAGGCACTTGCCATACTGGCACTTGCCATACTGCCCCTTTAGCATGCAGCAGCCACCATTTGCATCAAACTGTTAGCAAACAAACTAGCAGGGTGGTAGTCAGCCCTCTCAAGACTCCTTCACAAGTCAAGGTAGTTCCAAAAAAATCTTTTTTTCTTCTCCCCTATCCTCCTACCTGTTCAAATGTCTTGCACCCTTAAGGAAACCACATACTACCCAGAAAGAGGGGGCCTTTGTGGCAGCCTCTGCTAGACTCTGTTGTGCAGAGGCTTATGAAAAATTAGCAAATGGGAGATGTGATGGGTCTGATGGAAAGATGGCCCAAGGGCACAAATTGTACAAAGTGCTGAAGTAGAAAATGCTTTTCACAAAATGTATTTCTGGTCCAGTCATCAACTGGACCAGAAACAAGCATCTTCCTTGAAGTACTTCATATCATTATTCTCTCTAAATGTTTGGATCAATATTGCTAGATTCACAAAAATACATGACTGTTGGTGACAGCTAGACACCTACAGACATCTTGGCATAATTTGACTTGTGTGTATTATGGTATCAGTAACTTTAGTGTATGGGATGCCAATGAATAAATTGTTCTTTATTTCTTAGTAAAATGCTGTAGAATAATGTCACAGCAAAAACTACAATGTAAGTTTTTGAATGAAACATTTATCCAGAAAAGGGGGAGAAGAACGGAATGTCACAACCACATTCAATAGCAGGAGACAATGCAACCCTATGACATAAGTTTTCACTAACATTTGAAATAAAATGGGGACATGTACACATACATCAGTGAACATCCTTGTGCAACAGGAGCAGAACAATAGATCAAAACACTGCCAAACTGCTTTCAGCTCCACTGTTTAAGCTTAACGGTATTATGCTTGGCTAGATTTAGTCCCGTGCCCTAGTGTGAACGCTTCCACCAAGTCCATGACAGAAAGCTGCTTAGAGGATCAATCATTGGTTTTACCATGTCTCCATTAGAAGTTGGTGTGCATCTGATACGAGTGGAATGGAGCTTCTGGTTTTGTTTTCTCTGACAGCAATCTAATTCGTGTACCCCAAAACTATCCTGCTAGCTGAACCAATAAGTGAGGTAAGTGAGGTAGGTCTAGGAGACTTTCAAAACTTCACCACTGTACTGAGAGAGCACTGTAGAGAGAGCTACATGCTTTTGATGTAATGGTAGAGTGAAGATCTCTATGCATATGCAGTAACATTCAGAAGACATAAAAATATGTACATAATGGAGCTAATCCTACTTTACTTACATAAATAGAGAGTTGGAAATTAATATAAATTACCTAAGTGAACACAGCTTTAAAACACATGTATATCACGTGTCTTTAAAAAATGTGTTATTTTCAGTATACAGAAATCGTCCTGTATTGTGAAAGAGTAATTTCACTAAAGACAACACTACTCATATCTGTGTAACCACAGCTGTATGGTATCCTAAAGGCAGAATTTATTAGCAGCACTAAATATAACTAGAACTTCTGATGTCCAATGAAATTCTGTAAACATTGAAATGTAGTTTTAATTATTTAAGTCTTTTTTGCTTACAACCCCCCAAAAACATTGCAATCTAGTATGATTTTATGAGCAGATTCAGATTACGTAGGAAGTAGCTTCCATTAAAAAACAAACAAGCTACTGAATTTATAACTTGTTTCCCTGGGTCTGCTAATAGCATAAGTACCTCAGAAACAGACACCCAATTCATAAGAGCAGGGACCTTAAGTCTAATAGTGTAAAATTAAGACTGACAAGTCTGTAACCGTGTTTCTAGATCAAACATCTACTCAGTGATAGGCCTTGAGCAGACAACTACACAGACAAAAACCCTCTAAACAGCAGTAAGAGCATCATGCCAAGTATATAATTTTAAGTTAAAAAAGTAAACAAGCTCTCTATTATCCTAATTGTGCTGGCAAAACGTGGTTCTGGCATAGGCCTGTTTCGTTGAGTGAACCAACCAAACATCACTGGAAAACTCACTTGACTGTCAATACAGACAGCTTAGAGAGCATGAATAAAAATGTGCTTTCTTTCAGAGTTTTACAACTACAGTTCCAAAAGAAGAGGAAGGAAAAAAAAATCACAATATGAATTGCTTTTTAGTTATGTGATATAAGAAAAATAAATCTTTAATTCAGTAGTCATCCCCAACTTCTAACAGAGGACAGTATGCTGTATCACTGCCAAGCAGGCATTGAAGCAGGCAGAAGCATAATAGAACTAAGTGAAAATGGATAGACAAAGGATGGTTATGCTGAAGTTGTTCTTCCAGGCTGACAGCTTTAGACATTTAACTGGTTTCCAATTTATCTGAAAATACAACTGCAGCTGCTGACATTTAAAAATATATTATGCCTGAAGAAACCAGCTAAGTTACTTTGCTGGGACTGCATTATGTTCAGGAGAACTCTTAGCTCAACAGACTTGCCTGTTTGCAACACTACTATCAAATCTGGCTTGTAACAGGAACTTCCATCATAAACCTCAGTGGTTGCTATATTTTGTCAATAGCAAACACTTCAGAAGGCTTATAAATGATTAGTTTTCCTGGACTATGGTACTTCTACTCAGATGAAAACAGCTCATCCACCTGTACTGCACTGAGCAGATGTGAGGCACCTTCAGTTTAAAAGTCTAACACAACACCTGCTTGCACGAACAAACTCTAATGAAAGGTTAATGGACAAGCCTCAGCAAGGTCCAGCCCTTTAGCCTCTTTGCTTCAAATTGTTTTCAAAGGAAGGATAAATGAATTTTAAAAACATTATTCAGATTGGCACAGGTTACACAACTTTTTAAACATGACGTACTTCATGTTTAATTAATATTTAACTTCATCAACTGAAGCTAAATATTCCAGAAATATGGTAAAATTCAGAATTTCACTTATCTCAAAACTTCTTTCCATTCTTTAAAAATTAATTCTGATAGGAATCAAGACTTTTTACTATGACCTAAAGATAAATGGATTTTACTGATTATTTATAATTCATTTTTCTTCTGCCTGTTTGGGAACTCAACTATGAAGTACACATAGATAAAATCAGCTTATCAGCCAACTTTCAAAAGAAGAAAGATAAAATCACAGAGTACTACTCTGCCTACCCTAACAGACTTTTCTTTTGCCAGAGGACAATTTTTTTTAATGCTGTTTAGATAATAAGTCCAACATCTGCTAGACACTGTGGGCTTTTTGGTTGGGTTTTACAAGTTGTAGTCTCTTGGCATACACCATGGGATGCACGCCAAGCCAGAGGTAGACTGATCACAACAACAGAATGTCTTGAGAGAGACTTACATCATGGGGATTCTTCTGTTCTAACTTCCAGGTCTGACCTACTAACTCCTCAACTTGTTCTCAGTTGAGGGAAAGAAAGAGACACCATCCAGGAGGCCACACATCTCATTATAATACATGTGTCAAAAATAGCCAAGAGGAATCATCCGTTTAATCTACTTTAAAGGATGTCCAGGTTATCTAGCTCACATTTAATTTTCAGGCATCTAAATTAAGAATCACACAGCAGTGAAAAAATGAGAGCCCCATTTTAAGGTAAGTGGTAGAAACACCTATTATATGATAACTTTTTCCCAATGGACAGCTGACATTTTTCCATGTTGTTTGCTATACTTTTTCAACTGACCTGTTTTACTCCTCATCTGCAGGGAACTTCCCAGACATGAACCATGCACATGTATAAAATTATATTGCAGCCAAGAGAAAAAATCCACTAACACAGAAATCAGTACAGGTCCTACACAAGGAGCTATTTGGGCCATGTTTGTATTTTATATTCTGAGGGCATCTAGTACATTAGGAGTCCGAACTCAACAAGGAACTGTGCTTGTTATTGTCATGTACGTAGTTAATATATAACCAAAGAGGCACATACACAGCATAGGAAGTCTCCCATCTCAGAGACACCATGGGACATCTCCCCTCGCTTACTTGCTTGATCACAGTGATTCTGAAATCTGACAAATTATTTTCCTGAATTAGCTATTATGATTCTACTCCCATAATTTGCATGAAAAGAAATAAAATAAGAATCAAGTGAAGTGACATACCTGTGGGGCATATCCAGGAGGCACATAAATTGGAGGCACTGAACCATTTGGGGACATCATTGGAACCTGAGCAGGACCTAAGCGGGTTACAGAAATATTCAGTACAGCACCATTTAATAATTTGAGAAAGCTGAAAGAACATACTGAATAGCAAAGTCTCAGTGAAAAATATACAAGATAACATGGATAAACAAAGGCAATGAACTGTATAGACAGAATTACAGCAAAGGGCACTCTTTGAAATCTAAAAATCAGTTGAATAGAAACAAGGTAAAAAAACCCCACTGGCAGATATTTCTCCCTTTTCTGTTAATAAGCTCACAGAAGAGCTCAAGTCAAATCTTAACAGATGACAAGTCAAAAGAAGTGCCTCAAGATGAAAAGACAACAGAAGAGACTTTAAAACAGAAACAAATCAAAAAGATATTTGAAACAAATTACTGAAAGCAGTTAAGTGTTACCAGGAAAAGTACTTAAAAAATTGCTATTCTGTTACTATGGTCTTTCACCTAAAGTAGTGTCAATAGCACAGCAGAGAGAAGTAGCAAACTGGTCACTAACTTAGGGTCCCAGGGAAAAAGCCAGTGTATTACTCACTGGGAAGTCTACTCCTACTAATAGGAAAAGTCATGATACCGTGATGATCCTTGTACCATGCAAACCATAAAGAATGGAGTTTGGAGGCACTTAGATGAATATGACACAGTGGGAATGTGGTAAGGTGGAATTTTGTAGATAAAGTATTGCCTGGAAAATCAGATACCTTCAAAGCGCACAGGGACGCTGTCACATACTTGGGTTTTCAAAAAGCTTTTGACAATGTCTCTCAAAGACTCTTAAAGAAGCAACTCTGCCTCTGGTTAAAAAGGGAAATGGTCTTTTAATGAATAACTGATTTGAGAACAGGAAATTAAGATACGTAAATGATCAGCTTTCAAAGTGGCTTGAGTGACCAAAGAAGTCCCACAGGCACCCAAAGAACCTGTTCAATGTATTAAACAAAACTTCTGGAAAAAAAAAAACAGGGAGGTGACAAATTGTTGTTATGTTCTCCGAGAGCTGCAAAAGATCTCATAGTACTCAATGACCAGATGATAAAAAACCAGAAGAAACAGTGTTGATAAATGTGAAGTGATGCACCTGGGCAAAATTTTAAGTATTTATTTACAGCAATAAGCCAAAAATTAGATGTAAATAAACATACTGTGCAGCTACTACATATATTTTGAAAGAAATACCAGCCATGCGTTGTTTAGTAGCATTCGCAGAAATTAAAATTCATAAGTAACAGTACAGAGAACAAGCAGAAAACATCATTATGCTGTGGTATAAATTCACACTGTACTTTCAATATCTTGAGTAATATGTTTGTCTCCACCTTTCAAAAAGAAAACACAGAACTAGAAAAGGGGACACACACACAAAAAAGGAAGTTTAGGCTGGCTTTTTACCTGTTTACCAGGAAAGATATAAGAGACCAGGATCTTTCCACCTGAAAATGGTTTAAAGGGCTGGCAGCAGAGAAATAGTAAAAGACTTATCAAAAACCCCCACCCATAAACTGCCTACAAATGGAAAGATAGATCATTTATAATATCTCATTTACAAGAACCAGATATAGTAAATCAATTCACCGGGTAAGTTTTAAAACAGATAAAGGGATTTCTCATGAAATGCACAACTAATTTGTCTAAGTTAAATTGCTTTAAGAATACTGCAGAAACTAAAGATTAGGTTCAGATTGGGAGAGCTAGTCTGTTAAGGGCTGTAAAAAATACAAGATTTACTTTTGTTTCAGGAAGCTAGAAACAAGAAAGTTTTTTCTGTGTGCCTGTCCTGTCCTTATACCGTCCCCTTTAGAACTTGATACTGGCCTCTATCAGAGTAAGCACATTGGCACAGCCTTCAAGAGGGATGTCCTTACATTGTTGTGTTTAAAACACACAAGGGAATAGTCACTGAAGTTTAATTATTAAAGAAAAACTGATACGCAACATAATTCGAGCAGGTTTTGTGACAAGAGCATAAGGTTGGGATTCAGACATTCTAGAATGCATTTTCCAAATTTCCAATTCAGTGTAGTGAAGCTATCAAAAGCACCAATCCAACTTAGTGCAGTTTCAGTAATATTCCTGAAAGGGTGTTCACAGCTCCACCTTAATGTTTTCTAAACTCTGTTAGATCTGCAAATGTAAATGCAAAGTACAGTATATAAGACTAGCATACCTCATTCTGATAAGTATGGGCTTGACAGAAAAATAAAGGCACCTATGTCTGACTGCCAAGAGCAGGGAGAAGGAACGAAAAGCACTCCTTAGAAAAGCAGCATGTAATCCAACTTCATTACACATGCTATAGGAACTTCTTTGGGATAAGATAAAGCAGTTTTCAAACATATTACCTAAAAAGAACCACAGCTTTATTATCAACCAAATGCTAACACACAACAGCGGGAGGGTGTGAAGAGACTTTTTAACAATAAGGTCTTAACTGAATGATTAACTGAACTCTGTAACAACAAAGAATATAAGGACTACAGTAAGCTATAAATTGGGATCTGAACATTCCTCTGGTAGTTTTGCTCATCTGAAACTCAAAAATATTTCAGCAAAAGTTTCTCCTGAGTATGAAGTGCTAAAAAGAAACAAAAGTGAAGTGAAAAGCAGCAAGAGAAACTAAAAAAGTGCACTGCAGCACTAGCTTACAATAAATGCAAAAAGGTCAACAATAATGGAAGCATATTTATTTTAAGTTGCCATTCAAACAAATAATGGTTTCAATTCTTACGTAAGAAGATGGATTTTACATGACTTGTATCTTGCATTGCTTACTTGCAGTTTTTCTATAATTAATATAAAACACTGACACTTTTATTAAGCTCACTATTTTAAACTATGTAAGTTTCAAGTAAATTGAGAATTAAGAGCACAGTTACTTGAAATTTTTACAGAACACAATGTCCTTGGGGGATAAAGGAACTCTAACATGAACAGCCAGTTTCTTTGTGAACTAGTGAGTATCTGTGTTTGTCTTTTTTGTTTTGCTTTAAACATTTAAAGAATATTGTTTAACAACCTTTTTAAAGCTTACTTACTTAGCACTTTAATCTCTCTAACAAACATAAAAAAGCAGTTATCTCCAATCCAGTACAAAGGTTGATCCACAAAGCCATTTTCAGTATACCCATAACCTAGTAGTCACAAAAATAAAGACATAAAGGCAATGTATGAACCCGAAAAAATATTGCAGCGTTAGAATAGAGTCAAATCAGTAGCTTCAAAAATTGCACCCCATTTTTAGCACTTGAAAGTATCAGAAGTAATGAAAACATTATTTTGAATATTCAAGAACTCTAATTTACTCCTGATTAGACTTCCAAGTGGCTGTGAAATGCACTTAGACTGCAAAGGAACACCCAGGAAAATGGAAAGCATGGGACAAAAAGTTGGCAGACTTCACACATATTTTTAATGAATACTGGGTTTTACAGTAAAATTACTGATTTCTTGACAGAAAGCATATTATAACCTCCAAAATTTTATCTAGATATAAAATGTTATAAAAATGTGTTGGTTTTTTTTCCTTCACTAATGTGAAAATCTTGGCTCTCCTTCAGTGAAATACACCACAAGAGTAATTTTCATGCTTTTAGGTATTGGCTAGGCTGTTGC
This sequence comes from Lepidothrix coronata, assembly GCF_001604755.1. NCBI lineage: Eukaryota > Metazoa > Chordata > Aves > Passeriformes > Pipridae > Lepidothrix > Lepidothrix coronata. Next base: position 2,597,860 of record NW_016690228.1, on the reverse strand, counting down.
ATGACAAAACTGGTGTGTTTTACCATGACATGAGAATTACTATCTAGTACCAGCAGATAACAACATGAGGAATTAATGTTAAGCAAACATCTAATTTTCTGTATTGGGCATAAATGGAATTGACTTAATCCAAATCACTGTACTATGAATGTTGATTATTTGAATGTCGTAAGAGGACGTTTCAAAACTTCTATATACTTTCAGGTATACAAGTTCTCTTATACAGTAAGTGGAAAAGAAGTATTGTGGGAGAGAAAACAAACACATAACTATGTTACTTTATTACTGAAAAATGTCTCATCAAGCTCAGCAAAGGTTGATTTAACTCAACCCAGGATGTTTCACCACACTCTGTTTATTATTGTGCTAAAAATCGCAACAGCGGGACGAATTGCTACAGCTCCTTCTTGTAGCAATAGCAGGTGAAGTTCTCCAACGTGTCTATTTGAGTAGACTGTAAACCCCCCATTAAGTTCATTACAGCCACCATAAACGTGTGGCAAAATTACCAGCGCTGCATCATCGCTGAGATCGTGACAAGCTGATCTAAGCATAGCAAAACCTGAAAACCTGAGGATACCGCCATCGTTCGCCTGGTAGACACACAATTTATTTTTTATTTCAACCATTAAGCATCGCTCCATTTTAAGTGTCTCATAAAGGCGCTCGGCAAAGGTGCGCACACCGGATTCCCAGAGCCGGGGCCGGGAATGCTCTTCCGGGGCACTCCCCGCCCGGCCCTGCGCTACAACACCCAGGCTCCTGCGGCCTCCCAGCTCACGGGCGCCCTGCTCCCCTCACGGCTCGGGGCCACCGCGGCCCCGGGGCCGCAGCCACCGCCTCCGGGGCCCGGGAGCGCGTCACCGGCACAGGGGCCTGGCAGCGCTCCGGCTCCTGCCCCTCAGGCTTTTTTTCCGGCCATCGCAGCTCTCCCCCATCCGCCACTGCCGCACCACCGCGGGGCCGCCCGCCCGCAGCTCTCGTGTTTCACCGCAGTCCCGGGATCCTTACCGCTCATTTCGGGCCGGGCGGGCGCAGCTCCCGGCGCGCCGCGGCAGGCGGGGCGGGGAGGGGCGGCTCCCTCAGGTGCGCAGCTGTGCCCGCTCCGCCCCGCGGCCGCTCCGCGCCCCGCGCTCCGCCCTTCGAGGGGCAGCGGCATCCTTTGCCATCCTGGGCCCGGTTTTTACTGTAATCTACCAACTGTCATGGCCTGCTGTGATCCGAGTCATTTAGCCGAAAGCTTTTACGTTAATTGGCATAATTAAGTGCTAAAGAATTATTTCGGCCTAGTCCTTCCAGAGGATTTTCCTTGAGCTGACCTGTTAATCAGTTTACACCTAAGAAAGGGAGTGCACAAACAGACCTGGTTGCAAACAAACACTTTCCGGCGCAGTGTTTGGAAAGCTGCAGTGACTTTGATACTAATCTATGTGGATACTGCAGCTCATGAACACTGCTATACTTAGCATTAGTCTAATGTGAACAGTGATGAATCACTGCTATCCCCAGGAGGAAATAGCATTCAGGATTTACTGCAGCACATTAGGTTAACTATGGCTCTATAACCGAACACCCACACTTTGACATCACACAGGCGATGATATGCATCACTGACGCAAGCACTGACAGGATCAGACACAAAGGCCACAGCAGCTGAAACAATAGAGCGCACAGCTGACGTAGCAGCACACCCCTCTAACACTGATGAGCTGCAGTAAATCAATAGTCCCAGATGCCACAAACAGTTGCACCACTCTGTCTTTTACTTAAGGGCTAAGACTTCAAAGTTTTATTTTGGACTTCCAACAGCTACAACTAATTGCAAAAATCAGTAACAATAACCACCACCAATGGGTCTACATTTGTCTTGTAAACTGTGCCTGCAAACATACTTCCAAATTAGTACTTTACATTAATATCAGCAGCTTTACACATACTAGGTGCAACATAATAAAAGCAAGCAATAAGAAAAAAGAGAAGCAAGCACAGAACTTACTGTTAGGCCTGAGCTGGGGAAGAGGCACAGGAAGGAACTGTGAATGCTGCAAGGACACAGGCAATCAGAAGACTTCAGCTTGCAATGCTGTCAATTTAACATATTCCTTATGCTCTGAATTCACCCTGACGAAACAATCCCTTCCCTTCCCCCATCCATCTGTCTACTTTTGCCAACAAGGCTGGGAAACAGCAGCTGACAAAGCAGAAACATCAATTCAAATATATTAATTGGCTAAAAATAATAATAAAAAAAAATCTATCAGCAGGCAGCAGGCTGGCAAACACAAGGAAACACTGAAGATAAAACATTATCATAGTTGCTTTCAAAAGCGGGGGGGGAAGCATCAGTTTCATCCACACAGACTTTGGAATAATGGATAAAAGAACAGAAAGCTATGAAGCCTAACTACAATATTTCTAAAGATCACATCCTAATAAGATCCTGATCTTTCCCATGAAACCACACATACATATTCAGGAGAGAAAAAAAAAAGGATGTGAAATCCCTTCCCATAGGCAAAGTGCAGAGATGACAGGTTCCTGTAGCACTTTATCATGAATATAGCTATCAGTTTTCTTTTATAATGGCCTCATGTACTTTCAAAGGAAAAAGGTGACAATGGTTTCTATGTTCAAATGTTAAATGTACTTTTACTTCATCTGTTTCTAAACAATGACCATGGTGCAATTCTGTGATTAAAAAAAAATTGCAAGTCCATGCCTTTGAATGGTGCAAACTTCACAACACACAGTTACACTTGGGAGCTTGCATAAAGATGATTGTAGTTGTTTGAGATACTCTAATAATAAGAGTTTTTATATGTACTTTCTGAAGCAATTGTGTGGCACAGTGACCAACTCTATCCTACTTTGTTAAAAAAAAAGTACTGATGATTCAAAGATGTTAATGTGGAAATACAACACACACTTTTGTACTGTGCATCCTAGACTGTTAAATTGCTCTATTAAGTTTGCCAGTTTAGGGTAATGATTTAGTAACTACGTGGAAGAGATAAGTCAAAAAATTGTTCTTTCCCCCATAGTCTCTCAATTTAAATATCAGGTGAACCATATATCACTCCATTTCAAAGGAAGTAAAATGTGATATACCATTCTTAACATGGAGAAGCTTTGACAAAAATGTTTTTATTCTTAGCAAGAAAAATAATCTGCACTCATTCTACTCTAACTGCATTGCATATTTGCTGAGCTTTTTCTTCAAGGAGAGCTTAATTTCCTAGCACCAATGCTGAGCAGTACTGATGCACAACTTTTTCAGAATAATAACTTAATATTTGTGCATACTGCTTAATCATGTTCCATTTGATTCACAACATTCAGAATAAACTATAATTTAATCATCTAACAGTTGTTTCCACTAGAATTTGTGTTTTTCTAACCAGGTGGTTTTATTTTTTATCCCCATATAACACTGCAGACCAGGTAGTTAAAAAGTTAAGCACTGCTACTGACAGCTACTTGTGGTTAAGAGGTGAAAAGCACAACTGAGTCTCAATAGTTGGCAGTCCTTGGTGTGTAGACAGTGGCTTCTACAAAAGCGTTTGTTGATCCAGAGAAGACAGATCTTGGAAGGAACAAGCATTAACTTCAACTTCCTTGCCACCCACCACCACCTGCTTGTGCTAAGAATGAAATTACATAATATAATTACTTGTAAAGGCTTTTTCAGCATCCTGATATTCAACTTATTACACTACTGAGTTATTTTTTTCTGTGCACACCTACCTAGGTACATTGCCTTAAAACTAGAATGCAAAATTATCTGGCGCATTCTGCTGTTGCAGACCTGGCATTCAGAGAAGCTCCCCTTCCTTTGTGCAGATTTTTTAATATTCCCCCTCCCCAAATTACTATACACACATACACACGCGTATGTGTGTATATATATATACAAACTATGAATTGAATATGATTTATTGAATATTACCTATACAAATGTAATGTATTGATTAAGCAAATCATTAGCATTCATTTAAGTGCTGAAACAATTTTACCAAATTCTAGGGTAAGGTATTTTAAAAGTATGGATAAGAGAGAAGACTCTGTGGATTTAAAAAAAAAATCTGTTTGAGTAAACTGGGATTATTACAACACATATAGTGTCAGAAACCCTAGAAAAAATTATTATCAGAAAAGGCTGCAAAAAGAAAATTTGGTGACCAGCTCAAATTTTTAATTCTATTCAAGGCAGACATTAAAGATGTACTACTCCGAGTCCCTGGAGTCTACTAATAACTGAAAACCTTCAAGTTGTTTAGATTCCGAGCTAATTATATAAATAAATACAATGTCCATTTAAAATAAAATCAAAGCAGAACAAAAATTATTACGATTATAAGCAGCTGAAATCCTTCTAGTATATAAAATAAATACAAAATACATCTTTCTTTAAAGGAACCAATTTGGGAGTAGTCATTCCTAACTAGAAGACATAAAAAGAAGTTAGTAGGACATGAATTGTCTCAGTTTTCCAGAAACCCCACAATCCAGTATTCTACATGACAAGCCAGAAAGATGGAAAAATACGTATATCTAGAATGACATTGACTCCACAATTGGAGTTCTAGAGTGCAAAAACAGGGCTAAATCTTGTTCTTAGTATAAGGTAAAAAGTTAATGACAATTGCTGACTTTTAAAAAACCCTCACACTCAACAGCTCTTGCCTCACTGAAATTTTACTCCCTTAGATGCAATTCCCTGTAGTAGGTGAGTTTGCTGTTCTGGTCAGATAAAAAGATCATCTCTAACAATACAAAGCAATGGAAAGAGTTCAGTCCTACAGGACTGCCTCTCTTCACACTCACTGCATACAATTATTTTTATGCCTACATTTGAGGGGTTCACTTGAGTCCACTAACCAAGTTTTAGCAACACTGCAGTTCCACAAAGAAATGTTCATGTAGGTTTCTAAACCATGAAATAAATTTTGAAGTAACAGTTTATTACACAGTTTTGTTTCAAATCATGAGTGGAGAAAACAATTCCTGAAGCTGACAATTCAAAAGATGACATTTGCAAATGTGAAATCCTTCTGTCATGACACAAACAGTAGGGAAGAAGCCCCAGGCAAATTATACAGAATCACATGACAAAAGAGAGACATAAGACCAAACTGAAAACATCTGATGTCATACACCTTACACTTTGCAGCATCTAAACCAAACACCTGGCCTCACCAGGGTGATTCACTGGCTACCTCCAGAGGACAACTCTCTGCAAATTTATCAGGGAGTCACCTCATACTGAATGACACAAATCATTAAGCACAAACCATGTGCCCTCAAGCAGATCTCTGGTTCAGGCCTGCTCTAGTCACTCTTCTGTCCAATTTCAGTAGAGTACATCAAGTTTTCTCAGAGTGGATTCCTACTGGCAGAAAAAGGATTCCTACTGTTCAGTTAGTAGGTAGACTAAATTCTGTGCTATGCTCAAGCAGACTAACCCCACAGCTTGCTCCTGGCCTAGGAGAGTGCTATGAACACCAGACTATGGGATAATCAGGTCACCTCTGCTGAAGACGGACAACTAGAAAGTGGAATGGAACACGCTTAACTCCTTTAATCCAAGAGCTTCTAAATGGAAAATACAGAGTAAGCCTTTAAAACAGAATCAGAACCCAAGACTTTATCTAAATCATACAGTAATTCCCATTATATCGACAAAAAAGGCAGCTTGCTTTCCCATGTATTTTCCCTCTGAAATCTTTTTTTGAGGTGAAGATGCCCATCTCTAAAAGACAACACGGAGAAAAGTTTAACTTAGAGTATCCCCCTTAGCCTCATGGCTAAGGGATTCTGCTGGAATTGGAGAGCTACAAATTCAGATTTGTGGTGCTTGTAGAGCTCAGATCTCTTTGGTTACAGGCGAGTGCCGTAATCAACTTCCTGCTGCTGATTGCGTTTGCGATCATATAGCCCAAGTAAACACACAGCCTTTCTTTATGGAGAGACAGAAGGGCAACTTTTATATACTGTCTCTATTTGTCTGGCTTTTGACTGCCCCTGCAGCTTTATGTTTTGTACAATTACAGGCATATAGGGAATTCCATGGTTAAAACACAACAAGCAACAGATTCAGTTTGCTTGCTAGGATTAGATCCTGATTCAATGGGTGTCCTGGGCTGCATGTGAGACTTTTGCGGCTAAATCTAAGTTACAGCTAAGGTGGAATCAAATATCCTGAATGTGACCCCTTGCACAGTTCTTTCCACAGACATACTTTTCTGTCTTTTCTCTGCTCTCTTTTCTGTCTTTTCACTAATAACAAGAAAGCCTAAGAATGCAGCTACAATAGGGGATGCTCTGAAGACAGTGGAAATAAAAGTTGACTGAAAAACTACTGGTTTTGAAAATTCTTAACATTGCAACTGACATAATAAATACTTCAACATTTAGATAAGGATTTCTGGTTCTGCTAATGACTTAAAGTCCACACAAAAGAATTTTCATGTTTAAAAACTTTGCAGAAATTTGATCCTGAATTAACCCCAAATCAGAGTATGCATAAAAAAGCACTGATATTCTTAGTCCAACTTAGCAACATAGAAAGGCGCCATGCTTACTATAAACACCTGCAGCCTCTTCTGTAGTGAAATGTTTCCACTAGCACACAAAATCACTGAATACTATCAACCAATTCCCACTGCAAACCTCACATTTTACTATTGCAAGTGATTTGAAAGTGTTTTTCAGGATCTGCGTTAGCTAAAAAAAAAATAAATTAAATAATCTCATGCTAACTAATAAGACTTTTTAAAATTGTATTCACATCTTTTAAATTGTTATAGCATTTGAAATTTAAAATTTGGTCTTTTTGGTGTTTTATGTTACAAAAGCTCCTTGATTCTCCACAATGAGCCATTTACAGATCCCTTCAACATGGAATTATTTTCTCCAAATCTCAAACAATTTACCACAAGGGGAAGTATGTAAGCTCAAGTATTAAGTGCGTCTATGACAAAGATTTTTGTTGATAAAAAGCTTTCAACATTGTTAATTAATACGTCCAGAAAGAAAGTTATCTGGAAAGCAGTAAGAAGGGTCCAGACATAAAGATAAGCCTATACAATTGCAGTGTTCTCTTCAAATTCAATTTGCTCTGTAACCAAATATGTTTTAGCAAGTAACATACCCACTGCTTCAGCAGCCAAAATTAACTTGCAGCCAGAAAAAACTATGTTAGGAATCTATGCACCTGTGCCAAACAAGAGGCCAGGGATGAAACAACTAAGACTCACACATACAAAAGCTGTCATTCCAAATGAGAAGAAAGGAAAAAAGACAGATGCATACAGTGGAGTTCCTTACCACTCATTATGTATGCATCAATATATCCCTCTATTAAGAAGCCTAGATGAGAAAATTGCTTAATAGCTGGAAAGTAAATGTGTCCTTTGTGCAGAAACCTTTTCATTGCTTCGCTACTGCCTGGATGCAGGAGATCTGTATTATCTGTTGCTGGACTGTGAGGGCTTAGGGACTGAAAATACCTCATGAATCAAGTCTATTCACCTGCAGTTGCAGTTTTATTCCTCTCCCCCACTATCATACATCAAGATCCATCATAAATGGATTCTACATAAAAGTATGAAGATCAATTTTAAAACAGTTCTTTTACCCATACGTCTCCCACTGGACCGCTGTTCTAGAGCACTACTCACCTACATAGCCAGAAGGTTTCTTGTAATTATAATGGCCAGTCTTCGCGAGCGAAGATTTGGGAAAGGTCATTAACCCTTCGAGCCTGCGCAGTGGATTTTTTAGGTGAGACACAGCGTGCGCTGAACTGAGCCCACCCTTTAATCTTGAGGTTCATCTGCCGGGGCCAAGCACGCTTGGACAGTGGCAGTGAGGTCTCAGAACATAGGTTTGTTTAGAGTGACCTTCTCTTAGATGGATTGCCTCACAGGGCTAACGAGCTCCATCTGCCCGGGGGGCCGGGAACCGAACCCGGGTCGCAGCGGTGAGAGTCCTGCACCCTAACCACTAGACCACCAGAGGCCCCCTCTTGTAATTAGACAAAAGTCATTTCACAACTATTTGACAGCCACTAGCTCTGGCATTCTTTTTTTTTTTTTTTTAAAATCCCTGGTGTTTTCTTACCAATTCCTAGCAAAACTAATTTTTAGCCAAACAAATCAAGCTCTTTTACTTTCTGTTTATATTAATTTTCCTGAACATCCTAATAATTCTTTTTCACAACACCTGGAATCAGCTTCATTTATTCTTTTGTAAACGTGAGTTATCAAATTACAGTTGAAGTCTCAGCAGAATCCTGTAAAATGCTACTAAACATCTCAAACTATAATAGCAACAACTGCCCTGATGTATTTTATGATCACAGTAACCGTTACAGATACATTATACTGGAGATAAGTATTATCTTTTGAGTTAAACAGCTTGCCTGCTTCTTCCTCCTCATCAAGTTTCAAGTGAGGAGATCCCCATCTATGCATCCCCATTAATCTTATGCACAACTTTGCATTGTATATAACTGCATTTCACCCAGTTCAGCGGCACCATTCAAACAACACTCTTTTAGACAATTAATACATGTTCTTGTTGATCTTTTGCCATTTCTGGAATACAGATTTCCTATGCCATTAGAGTTGTCTGGATGACCAATTTTTCTGAAACATCAAGTATTTCTGGAATATCTCATTAGCTGAAAGATACCCAAGTGCATTGGTTACTGAATGATTAAGAAAGGACATATTTACATCCTAGGCTATCTGTGCATCATGCTTTAGCATTCAATCCTTTCCTATTTCATCCAGTATTTAGAACTTTAAAAAAAAATAGGGAAGGTTGTATTTACTCTGCTGAAGCTCTTTTGAGATAGTGATCAAAAAACATTCTGTGCTATGCTTTCAAGGAGGTATGCAGGTATCTGGCCTCAAGACTCCACTGCATACCTGCAATTCTTTATACCTGCATTCTCTAGTCCATCTATCTACTTTCAGTGGCCTTCATATCCCCTAAAGCTAGATCCTACACAGATATAACCTTACCCAACATTAAGTCTCTTTTTCTCTGTGGCACGTTCCCAGGCACTTCAGACCTCTGTCCAGCTCTCTGAAGCTGCATAGAAAAACTTACTTCCGAATGTACTACTTGTCCAGACCCAGCAGCACAACAGTGCCACAGAAAAAGATGATCCAGCACCAAACTTTTATGCACTTCTGAAGAGAACTCCAAATCCAACACCCTTCTATTTAACTACCGTCACCAACATGAGACCAGATCCTCTCCCATCAAAAATAATGGATACATTTTTCAGTTGAGAGGACAAGGCTCAGTAACTTAGAAAAGTGACAACACACTGAAATTCCACAAACATAATGCACAGTTGGAAAGCTATTATGGACAAGTCAGTATTCTGGATGGCATTTTAAAAGCCTGATAGAGGATGAACTGGAGAAACAACCTACAGATAAGGCTGTGTGGGCATATGAATAGTCTACTATGTGTTATATCTTTGCTGGAAAGGAATGCAAGGAAACTTAAATGTGTATATAGCCGCAATTAAAAGAAAAGATAGGATATTTCCAAGGTACGTTTTCCTCTTGCTGATGCAATCTTCCTTTGCATAAGAGTTAGAAGGGTGTGGTAAGCATAAAAATATATATTTTACAAATATTTAATTGAAAAGACTACATAGATAGCATTTCAGATTTACAACCTGTGTAGAAAAGCACATGGACCAGAAGTAAAAAGTGATCAAACTCTCAATAATCAATCTCAAAACCTCATGCTTGCCAGTCCTCTTGTATCCATCTACAGTACAAATCAGAGAAATGAGTGGAAGTTAGAGTCATACTAGAGGACTGGATGCCAGTCCTCTGCATCTCTAATCAGTATTTGTTAATATTCACTTTCACTTTTCAGCTCTCTTAGCAGGTGACTTTTAAAACTCATTCATGCTGGAAGAACTTTAACTGGTTCCAGTTGCTCAGACTGCCCTTGTAACTTACTAAATATTTATGCACTGTATAGCCACCAGATGCTCTCCAAAACTGCACTGTCACAAAAATGTCACACTCTAATTGGAGATAGTCACTCTGCTTTCGATCCCAATACAGAAAAAAATCTCTTTCGGAAAAAAACATAGTTTAGCTTTCAAACTTCCCCAAGCGGGCTTTAGGCACTCCAAGGATCTGCCTGCAAGACAGCTTTATTTGTATGTATTATCATTTGAAAAATAAGAGTAAAAAGTCAGGTAAGATTTCAGATTAAACTGAATTTAAAAGCTAAGTAAGAGTCAAAGTACCTTTTTTTGTACATCTAACAAAACAAATCTTTGCCTGATCACAAAATAAGAAACAAAATACAATACATGGAAAGCATAACAAAAAGAATAAATGCAAACTTAAGCATGTTTAATGTAATTTTCCAAATCTACCTGCTACTTAAGAGCTTTACTGAGATGTCTCTTTGCTGCATAAACCATAAGAATTAACTCTGTCAAGAGTGGTGCCTTTCAGAGTACAATCTCTTCGAGTTTAAGCAGCTGAGGATGCAACTCAGTAGCATCTTTCCAGAGACTATCCTAAAGGCAACTTGTGGGAAAAACAGAGAAAAAGAGAAAGGTTGACAGCTCTCTGTAGACACTTCTTTGTCCTTCTGTTTGTCATCTTCAACTTTCATTCTGATTCATTCTTCATTCTCAGAAGGCTGCAGTATCATTAACTTACATCTCCTGGACCTAACAGTTCTTTGCCTGTCTCTTTCCAGGAATTTGACTGTTTCCACCTGTTTTGGTTGTTTGCTTCGGTTTTTTGGTTTGTTTTGGGAACTGGCTTGCTAAAGCTGTATTTTAGGAATATGGCTTTCCCTACTTTGAGATTTTGTCTTAGTCCATGGTCCTCTTGTGGTCTTTGTTCAGCACAATCTTTCAATGTTAAATGACCTGTCTGTATTTCGTAAGATTTTTCTAGGATTGTTGAAATACTGCATTAGGAAGAGGCCATCATGGGGAATACTCACTACTCCACTCACAGTAACTTACATCTTATTGAAACTACAATTCCACGTTAACTCCTTTTAAGAATTATTAATATAGACTATCGGTTTGACATTTATAGTTCTTACTGCAGCTCTTTCTTTGGCTGCCTTGGAAGGCACATCTGTTCTACTTTTGAATACAACTGTCAAGATCATCCAAGGGAAACACAGTACACAGTATTTATGAAAATGGCCCATATATAGGGCACCAAATGGAAAGGATAAGTGAAACTTCCGAAGAATGGGCTATGGGGAAAACAAATTGAGAACAGGCAAAGGAGACAAACCATATCCTCACAGAACAGCTGATTAATCAAAAGGGAAGCAAAGTGTAGTCAGCTTCTCTAGTAGCTCCAAATCCATTAACCTGAGACCCATCTACAAGTTATTGGGTGCTGTACAGTCATTTGAAAAAACCTGAGGCTATTTGGATGGTGTCCTACGGCACCTGTTCTAGACAACTGTGTTTTCTAGGACAACTGGAAAGCCATTTGAAGTGTGAAAAAGAGCTTCTCTTTGGCAAAAAGAAACAAGAAAGAACAGCACCATATATAGCTGTATTTACTACCCGGGAATTTGGTCCTTCTAACTTTGTTTGAAACCTCATGTGATTACATTGTTTCTTAATGGCTTTAAGTGGCTGAACTTACACAGCTTGTAACTGGTCTTTAACTCACATTACACCAGAGCTGTTTATGTTTGTGCACAGCTAGGCTATATGTTTGTAATGGCCTTGTTATCTTCTGCATCTTCTTTCTTTCCCTCATTTGGATAATAAACTGCCTTAGATGTAAAACAGATTGCTGCATGTCTGCAAAAGGAAGAAGGGGAAAGGAAGTTTTATTACCACGATTTTAAATATAGTTGAAGAATGTCATGATCATGTAAGTCATGCAAGCTGACAAAACCTCAGTCATTTCACAGACAGTCAAAAAAAGACAACTATTAATTTACTATTAATAACACATGCACAGCCATATCTATCAAGCCATGTGCTGCTGATTCATCCATTAGGAAAAAAAAGCTAACTAAGAACAGAATTAGAAAATCCCTGGATTCAAAGTTGCAACACATAGTTAGATACAACATTCTTGTGAGAAAAGTGTACCTGGATCTACACAGACAACTCAGTACCCTTGCATGGGCGAAAATTAAGGAAAGGGAGACTAACCTCCTGGTCTCTTCCCACTGCTGCCTTGGCCCTCTGGTTACTCAAGAACTTCTGGCACCAGCGAAAGCATGGAGGTAGAGCAATGTCAGACCCTGTAAACTGCTGGCATGGCTGTGGCAGCCTGGGCATGTATGAGGAACTTGCTTTGTTTTGAGGAACTCTGAAAAAACAATGGCCAGGAGAGTTGCTCCACAACCAGGAAGACTGTTTTCCTTCCCAGTTTGTCTGCCACCCTTCACAACTACCAAGTGCTTGACAGGGGTTCACAAGATAAGGCAGGCATGACTACTTTTTGAAGTACAAATAAGACAAGAGTAAATCAAGTTAATTCAAAGCTATTTCTTATTAACAGTAATTCTGTGATAAAAGTTTGAATGCTTTGACAGCTAGAATTTAGTATGTACTCATACTGTACACAGTGGTGAAAGAGAATCTAGCAAAAGTCCTTTATGCACAAAGTTCTAGCCTTTCCATTTTTATGAAACTCAGTACAAAGTCCACTTAAAAACATTAAGTTTGAGTTTCTATAAAATAAAAGCTCCATTTGCTTCTAAATAATCAGATAATGAAATTAAGAAACTTCTTCCTCTATTTAACAAGCAATCTTCATGAATCTTTATTATTTCAATCAACTAGGTTGCATCCAATCAAGATATAGAAAATGCTACCAGTGTAAGTTATGCTAAATGTTAGGACATTAAGTGACAATACTAAGTAAAATGCCTGCATCTCTGATTTTTTATTTAGTTCAAACTGCTAACTGCTTACATTAGACAAACTTTCTACTTACACTAGAAACCAAGAAGAGATCCTACATAAATTTTTCCCTCTTTTCCTCCCATAAAGCAAGCAATACAGGGCTATTTTTTCCCCATCGACAGCATAGTCAGGCAACAAATCAGACTAACTGACTGCAATGCCACAGGACTATTATAGTATTGCCAGATGCAGGCCTGTCAAGCTTAACATGCTTCATACAAGGCTCATCCAACTGATTCCAGACTCAGGCAACAGCAGCACCTGCATCTCAGCAGTTTAAGTTAATACTTCACAGCCTTGTGAGCTAGACATGCCTGACTAGAGACATGGAAACCAAGTTTTAGGGTTATTCTTAGCTGTAACTCGGAGCTGTCACTCCATTCTCACCATGCACCTCCAAGTACCAGTACCCTCCATGTAAGACCAGATGTTAGATGCTCACAGAAATGGATGAGCTCAAAGAGTTCAAATGCTTGAAGATAAAGACATTCACTGTGCGTACAAGTGTGAATCAACACACCCAAATGAGGCATCTTCAGGATGTAACCTTATTTATTTCAGCTTATAACAGTCAGGCTTTAGCTCCACAATGGAGACACCTCATTTAGGTATCTAAAATTACGTGTTTGCATGCAAGTTAGGACTTTAAACTCCCATTCCAGCAAGTGGAGATCTACTTGGTACAGACAGTGGAGCTTGGAGAGCTATTGAGCGCAAACTGATGTCAGCTGAAAAGCACTGAGTGTACTACAGCTAGTGACTAAATCTTCACTAGTTTCAAATGGGAGCTTAGATCCCAGGCCACATATAGAAACATACATTTAGACACCTAAAATTAGATGCCTTCAGTATGCAGCTCAAGAACTGATATTTCAAACAAATGTCTCCAGAACCTTCCTAGAGTCAGGCTGACTTTGCAGTGTGCAGCATACCAGGGAAGGTTAACTGATCTGTATATACAGGAAAATCAAAGGGGAAAAGGAGAACCTGACTGAACACCTTATGATGAATATAGTATGTTATGAACTCATTCACATCTCAAAATAAAATAAGATAGAAGTTAGAAAAATGTCTAATAGAAGAATGACAGCTAAGACAAAAATGTTATAGATACGTTTTGTCCATATAAAGAAACTGAATCTATTTAACACATTTTAAATAGAAATCAATGGCAGAAAAACTGTTTTCCCTAAAACACACTACAATCAACATTGTGAAAGACATCTGAATTAACACCTTTTGTAAAACGCAGAAGGGTTAAGTCTTCGACAATATTTGCACTCTGTTTATCAGTCTAAGGTATAAAAAGAGCAGGTCCTACTTAAAATTATTTCAGAATGAGACAGCTCCAAATCAAGCTGCTACAACCATGCTTTGCAGCCACTTTCTCTCATCATCTCGTTGCAACACAAAACAGAACTACGTCTCCTCTGCAGTCATACTCCCACATAGCTGACCAATACTAAGATTCTTATTATTTTTAGTTTGACTGTAGATACCAAGAAATAAAAAAATCTATGAAACAATTATTAAACTGTGTATATTGAAGGCAATTTCCAAACAGAGGTGCTTTAAAGTTAAGCTACCCGTAGACTCAGCTCTGACCCTCTACAGGGACATTCTCAACCAAGAGTTAAGTAGCTGTAAGTCACTGTAGCTTGCTGTGACCCCATACTTTCAGCTGACTTGTCTTAGCTTCCCTCAATGCCTCTTATAAAGGCCCTCTGAATACTTCCGATGGAGATCCTAAAATTAATATGTAGAAGAACATGTTAATCTAAGTATCCATATCCAGTTTCAGCCTCACATAACATGTTCAGTCTTCTACAGCATTGACACAGAAGGAATGGAGAAGACAACTGAGATTATTTACCATTTAGGGTGGGGTTGTTTTGAGGGTTTTTTTTAAATGCACTGATGTATAAAAGTTTGTATCTGTGTTTTCAGAAGGCTACAGTGGAGAAAAGCTGCAAAGTATCATTGAAGACGAAAAGGAAGGCAAATTAACTTACACATGTCATCATGCAACATTTCAGTTGAAATGAGAAACAGGTAAATGGAAACAAGGATAAAGAACTAGTTTCTTTTTGGGCTATAGAAAGAAAAGAAAGATTACCTAGAGCAGCTTCTCTGGGTGGCTTCAGTACGCTATTCTTAACAGGAGCAGGTAAACCGAAGACTAGAACTTTGTAATACTCATCCAGGTTTACTTGTAAGAAGTTCATTATCCAGGTTCTTAAGCTACCTAGAAGACTAGAGATGCTCAAAGAGAGAACTCCTGTTAAGAGTTTTTTATTGCTTTTGCTAGTTTGTTCCATTACTAGAGAGCTGTGTATTTAAATAAACATTCTTTTATTTCTAAACTTAGCCCAGTGCTAAAGTGGATACCAAGTAATTTAACAAACAAGATATGGTATTTCTAGAGGTGATGTCACCCTTAAAGTCAACATATAGGATCACTACTGCAGTGCCAGGTATCCCTGTACATTCTAAAATCACCACAGAATGACCGCACACAATTCCTCCACTTAACACAGTGGTTTAGTATTTGATAATAAGCAGTGGTGGTCTCGTGAGAGAATCATCTCCCAATGACCATTAGCAACTAAAAAAGTTCCTTCTGAGGGGTCTGTGGCAACTTGTACAGAATTTAGGATAGTCTTTAACAACCTCCAATATTAGTTTTAAATAAAACTCAACACTAAAGCACCACATGATATGAGAACAAGATAAATCTAGGGTTTTTTTTGGTTCAAATATACTTAAATAGCAGCTTGGATTTCAAGATGTTCAGTTTGGCTGCTCAAATGCTATCCGTAAACAATCAAAACCACACAAAAGCTGACAGCAGAAAACAGTAGATAATAGATTAAGAGCAGTCCTGCAAAGGACTTGGGGATACTGGTGGATGAAAAACTAGGCACTAGCTGACAACGTGCACTTGCAGCCCAGAAATCCAATCATACCCTGGGCTGCATCAATAGCAGCATGGCCAGCAGGTTGAGGGAGGTGATTCTGCCCCTCTGCTCTGCTCTTGTGAAACCCTCCCTGGAGTACTGGGTTCCTCAGCACAAGAGAGACATGGATTCTTGGAGCAGGTCCACAGGAGGGCCACAAAAATGGTTGGAAGGCTGGAGCACCTCTCCTATGAAGACAGGTTGAGAGAGTTGGGGTTGTTCAGCCTGGAGAACAGAAGGTACTGGGAATACCTTAATGCTGCCTTTGAATATATAAAGGGGGTTTAAAAAATAGATGGGGAAAGACTTTTTACCAGGGCCTGTTGTTACAGGCCAAGGGGTAATGGTTTTAAACTGACAGTAGATCAGATATAAGAAAGAAACTTTTATGACGGTGGTGAGGCACTGGCACAGGTTGCCCAGAGAAGCTGTGGATGCCCCATCCCTGACAGTGTCTGAGGCCAGACTGGATGAAGCACTGAGAACCTTGGTCTAGTGAAAGGCATCCCTGCCCATGTCAGGTTTGAACTAGATGACCTTTGAAGGTCCCTTCCAACCCAAACCATTCTATGATTCTCTAACAGCTTTATTCACACAACATTCTGGATAATGGGCAGGTTTGGTGTTGCAAAGCTGAAGTTAGTCTTAGAATCAATTAAAGTTTGTGTTTCACTACTGCAGTGTCAGAATTGATGTATCTTCTTCTCCTCTTGGCTTCCTTGAAAACACTTTTCAGAAGTATTGCATTTCTTATTTCAAGAGAAAAAATTAGGTTAAGCTTGCTTAACTTTTACCCCAGAAACCAACCTTAATACTGATACTTCATTTAATTTCAAAGCATGGAGTATTTATGACTCATTCTAATTTACATAAGTCTTCTTATTCTATTATGAAAATGGCAATTTTCCTTTGCAGAGACATATAGAACATGGTCTCTCTTATTATGTCAAGTAACATTTAATAGCCTTTAGCTGTAACTTGGAACTGTTATAAAATGTGCTCAAGATGAGTCATCTTCATTCATTTATTCTGCAATAGGAAGAATTCATGAATGAGTGATCTGCAGTAATTCACTTCTACAAAGAGAGCCCATTCATACATTTCAAACCTGGTTTTCTGAATCACTGTAATGTAGCTGATTATTTCATTTTAACAGAAGAAAATCTTGGCTTAAGGAAGGTTTCCACAGAAGTCTGTGTATTTCTAGAATGTGAGAAAATTTTCATAAATCTAAAAGAGCTCTTTTGAAAATAAACATTTTGGTCTAACACATGGATACATAGATGTCTTCCTATCTATCTAGCAAGAAAAACGCAGAGTTTTTAGTTAGAGACTGACAAATGGCTTAAACTGAAGTCGCATCAAGGGGGAGTAGAAGTCATCGCTGTCAGACAAATCACTATGCAGGCAAAGTAAATCCTTAATAAAATAAGAAAAAATGGCCATTGGCACTCAGAAGTGCTCATTCAAAGCTGTATTTAGGTCAAAATACACACAACATAAAAACAACTATGATCCAATAGTGCTAACTACAGAAATATAAAGTAATCACGCTTCTTATTCTACAGAAATAAAGAATAAAATACACACATTATTTTAAGTCATCAAAACTCCACCAAAATAAAGTAATAGGATTCACTAAGGATAAAAGGTGCCTTAACCATCACTGCTCTTTTGCCATCCTTAGAGAGTTCAAACCTGGAGATATTCTTAGGTGCATTTTCACCCCATCTTAACTCCCATGGAAGAGGCCCACATTAAGAAGCCACTTCTTTACTCGCTTGATGTAGTTCCAAAACAGTCAAGGCTTTACAGATCATCTGAGAGCTATACCAGCAAATAGATGGTAAGTCAATACAAAGACCTGTGTGTAAATGCAGCATTTTCTTCAGAAGTGTGGCTCACAGAAAATGCACTGTTTGTTTCTCCAATAATTAGTGCTTTAAGTTTTCATTACTTCATTGATTCAAGGACAGCTCTAAACAGTTACTTTAGTCACATCTCTCTTTTCTCCTGAAGAGACACTGACTCATTATTTTCAGGTTGAGAAGTTCTACCCTATGTATAGTGTTGCCAAAGTAAGGATAGTTCTCTTTACAAATAGAATATCTGACAAGAGCAGCACAAAGATTGACGGAGCATCTCAATGTTTCCAACAGACAAATATATGATGCAGGATAATACAACTAACATTATGGTTAGATTTATTAACAATTCACATTGACTTCAGCAGACAGCACAATCTCAAGGTGAACTGACCAGCAACCAAGCACAAGAGAAATCCAGAATTATCCAAGGAAGCGAGACTTACCAAATCATCCAAACTAATGTATCTAGCTGTCTGCGCTTCTGCTGGGAATTCAGAAGCAGCTCACTACTTCTCAACTTCCAATCTCTCATTTTAGCACTGTACTTACATAATTTCAATTTTATATATAGTACATTCATGAAAAAGCTGCATATGCGCTTTTGCAGAGACTTTTAAATTAATACATTCAGAAAAGGGTATAAAGATGGGTAAATATTTACAGGAAAAACTAGATTTGAAAAGTATTAAGAAACATTATAATGACTAAATTAACTTCCCACTGATTGCATCTCCACTAAATTTCAGTCACCTTGGCCTTCTTCATGCCTTTTTTAAGATAAGCGTCTGTGTACATTTATCCAAACCATTCTCATTATACATTTCTGCATCTTTAACTTCGATTTCACCTAACAACTGAGTGCATACAATGAAGAAACAACCAAGGAACTAGTTGTGAGCTTTCTTTCTTTAGAGGCAATGCGATAGACTCCTGCAGTTGTAACTCATTTTGCAGACTGGTCATTCATTTTGTAGACAAGTCAAGGGCAAACTATGTTTGAGAAGTTGTAGTGGAACAAAAAGGACCACCAATACCGAATTACTCTCTACAGCTTACACCATCTGAAATTGTTCACTTTATACAAATCTCTACACAGAAAACAGGACAGTAGACACTCCTCATTACTTGCAATACATATAATGAAAAAAGCTACAGCATCAGTTATTAAGCCAGACAGACCCAACAAACCAAAAGGTGGAAAGATCCATCGGCACAGCTCTCAAAACACAGAAATGTCTCAAGAGTGGCAAGAATAGACCAGAAAAGCAATATTCACAAGATCATGTGCAACTCAGATTCTGTACCAAGATTAGTGAATGTACAGATATGAAAAAACTTTATGTTCCCTATTTAACTACCAAGTATAAGCCACAATTTCATCTCCAGGAAGGAGGAAGGACAAGGAGAATGTCTGTGTGACAGGAGGTTTGCAAAAGCTTTGGAACTGATCTGGGAGGTAGGTTTCTAGATTGCCACTAGCACCCTTCAGGAAAGTTGTAAATACTGTACCTCAGCTTATACTTAGTGAGTCCCAGGAACAACTGCCTAATAACTGCTCATGCTCACTTTCATATTTAAAGCATGAAGAAATCCACAGCTGAATCAAATCACAATGGCGAGCTGCCTCCTCGGAAAGAAGGCAGGACTAGGCAAGGATAAAAGCTGTACCATGAAAGGTTAGAGTGTATCTATAAAGATATGATCTCAATATTTTTGCAGTTCATTAAACACTTCCTGCTTTGAAGGCGATCATGCAAGGAAAGTGTCAATTAATTCCTCACCACTAAGCCCATTTGATAAACTAAAAATCAGAAGCAAACATGCAATACATGGCATTCTCCTCAGTATTTTGTGCAACAGAAACAAAATACATCTTATCTGTTCTTTAACTTGAATTGCAAGACGAAATTCACTATGTTCCCCTCAGGTAACTATTACACATTCCCCAAGTAACTATTACATACCATGTTTCAAATAACCCCTATAGAACCATGAGCTGCAGCACTGATTCATTTGTGGTTCAAAGGATGCAACAATACCATGCAATCAGCACAAAGTTTTGAAATATGGCATTAACAGACGTGTAAACTTCAATAAACTGTCAATATAAACCTAATTACGATTCAAGGTCTCCTTTTAATAGGTTATTTTGTAGCCAAAAGACCTGCCTATGACACTGGAAACCAGACCTTTTGATTCTTCTCAGATTGGAGAGAAGAGGGAAAGGAGATGAAAATACTTGCTTCAAATTCCCATAAAAGTACCTGTTGAAGCTGGGCCAACATTCAGAAAAAAAAGAAGGCAGGATTCACTGGCCCAGAAGATAGTGAGCAAAAATTTGACCCCATAGCTGAACCTGTGGATAATCTCTTAACACAGTAAAATGGTATTCTAAACAGCAATAGCTGACTGCTCATTTCTTGTGGTACCTCTTGTAGAGATGCTTAACTGGTAGTTCCTGACATTCAGAATAGAAAACAATACCCAAACTGACCATTGCATAAGGGGGTGCTACACTTAGCTGAAGCGTTTGTATTTTGAAGCTGCACTTGCTAGAACTCAGAAATAACACAATTTGGCCCACAGAGATGAGAAACTAGTAGTGGGAAACAATGTCCACATGATAGCTAAAAATAAAAAAAAAATCCTCTTCGAACCATATTAACAACTGTAGCTTTTGATTTGAGGTCTGTGCAATAAATGAGGTTAGTCAGAAGTTGCTATAACAGCATTTCCCTGTTTGCTTTGCAAGCTGAAAATGTTCCCCCCTTCCCCTCCCCAAGGAATTTAATTTCATCTAATATATGGAAAAGTACTTTGTTTATGGTAGGGAAATCTAAATCCAATGATGCTTAGAATATAGTATTTTAGGTCTTTAAACAGCTCTTGTATTTAAAATAAGTTCTGTCAGTCTTTTACTTTCAACACCACAAATTGCCTTTTATTAATCCTGATTCAGACTCAGGAAATATTAAAATAAATTTATCAGCTTTACCTGTAATGCACTGATACTGTCCATCTTCTCTTCTTATTGTAAATGTTTCCCCTGGATTAACTTGCACAAGAATAACCTTAAAAATAAAAGAGTGTTTACAACCATTACATAGGAATATGTTACAGAAGTCTGGTATGTGCAAAAAAAAAGAAAAAAATAGTTTTACTGGGAAAAACCCATTTTTTTTCCAGTTAGTAAATACATTATTTTTCACTTCACACTGCTTGCTGCCTTCATCCCACAAAGAGATAAAAGCAAGAACAAGCACAGATATTTTTAAACAAACATTTTTCAAAGAAGGAGAGAATAACAAGTAAAACAGTACCTGTACAAATTTTATTTTCTCAACTGCTTAGTATAATTAAAAAGCTATTTGTACAGCTTAAATTATTTCAACAAATTGCATTAACTTCAACATTAATCAAACCATTACATAAACTTCCAGAAAGAAGTCTAGAATTCCCAGTGTTTGAATTTTCATCAACCACCCAACAAACAGCTTTCAACATACGGAAAATACTGTGTCATTTCCTTCTTTACATGACCCAAGAATGTTTGTACATTCATTAACGATAAAACATTATTAGAAGTCATGACAAAGTAAGTGCACCAGATGCCCAGCATGAAACAATATGTATAATTTTATTTGTGGAAAGTTGGTTATCCTAATTTTGTAAACCCAAGCAATGCAGAAATGATAGCAAAGCACACTTATCAGCCAAAATAAACAGAGGAAGTCTGATGTACCAAAGAAGCAGCCTGTTACTATTTTAGATTTCTGTATTCTTATTTGAATCCTGCCCTTCTGTGAGAAAAAAGCTTGTAAAAAAAAAAAGCTTGAAACACCTAGCTAAAATTATGAACAAAGGAGGGGGGAAAAGGCAGAAGAGTACGTGCATTTCATAATTTCTGGTCACATTTTTCTTCAGTCTTGCTTGCACATGTCTAAACGGAGCCTATGTCCTCCTCCTCGTAGGAATCAGAGGCAGAGAAATCCTTATAAACATGACTCTTAAGCACTGGCCAAATATTTACTTTGTTAAATTGCTAAAAGAAAACTTGTCATGTTTACAAAAAACAAACAAACAAGCAAACCCAAAACAAACCAGGAAACTTGAGTGTTACTCATTTTAGGATACCAGAGAGAAATGAAAGGGAGAAAAGAGAAGGCAGAAATCACATGAATTCCTCCCCTTCTGGTAGAGCAATTTCACAAATTAATGAAAAGATGGCAAGTTCTACTCTAACATAGCTGCAGCTTTGATGAGATATGATAGACACTCATATTTTCAAGCTTGGACTGTGTGACTCAACACTGATTTAGCTCAGCTTTGAGCATGCACTTAAAACCCACTATTTTTAGTTGTTTCACATGTTTTTTCCAGAACTTTTAGGCTCTTTGAGAAGAAACAATGAACTATATCACTATTTACATTTTATCATGTTAATAAATTTTCCAGATCTTCTGAAGTGTGCCCTAATATAAAATTATAACTAACAGGTAGCATTCATAATATAATCTAAAATTAGGAACAAGATGTTTTTAATAATGAGCTTCAAATAAAACTTAAAGGTCTTCAGAAAATATTGTATTGCTAGAGTTTATTCAGAAGAGTTTAAAGGTAGCTTTTTAACAACTGGCTATCATCACCTTCAGAATGTGACAAAGGAGAGAAATAGGAGTGGATGAGCTCTTACAATTTCTTCTTCAGATTCCCCAAGCAAGCATAGCTTTTCAAAGACACGTTTCATTGATGTACTCTCCCCTCTCTGCTACGATTGAAAGTATTAGTTTGAAATTTAGACTGGAATAAAAGGACCTAAAAGCTTCACAGTACATGAGAGTATCTTTCCATCTGTTATGTGTGGGTTGGATACCTACCTTTGCCCAAGTCTTTTGGCTGATTTAGATACTCAAACTCCTGGGAGGTGCCATTCTGGCTGCAGCTGATGTGCCAATCTGTACCACTTTCAGCTCAATATTCTTCGTCTCCATCATATGAAACATGAGAAGCAGAAAAGCTTTAGGACAATTGCTGGTCCTTGATGCCTGCTTTTAAAGTAACAGGGAATGGGGGTTGACTGGTATTCCCATTTTATTCCCATTTTTTCTGTGTGAGTGCCTAAGATTGGTAATCTGGGTAATAATAGAATCATAGAATCAGATGGGTTGGAAAGGACCTCTGAGATCATCAAGTCCAACCCTTGGTCCACTACCACCATGGTTACTAGACCATGGCACTAAGTGCCACATCCAGTCTCATCTTAAAAACCTCCAGGGACAGAGAATCCATCACTTCCCCGGGTAGCCCATTCCAATGCCTGATTACTGTCTCTGTAAAGAATTTCTTCCTAATATCCAACCTAAATCTCCCCTGGCAGAGCTTAAGACCATGCCCTCTTGTCTTAATGTTGTCTTGGGAACCTGCTGGCTCTCCTCCTCCAGACCTCTTGCTGCAGGACATCCAAACCAGAGGGTCCAGCCAGCAGAATGGATCTGAGCGTGGGAATACGCATGCCAGCCCCATTGCAGCAAGTGGGGCCGATGCCTCCTGGTTTTGTTTTAATAGCAGCTTCTCCTGTGTGAGAATCTTTGTTGTTCACTTCACAGTTGCTCTGAGAAGGTAAAGGCTCAGCCACGGTGTGACAGAGTGAGAGGGGCACTGTTATGCAGCAGTTGTGCTATGAGGCAACAGATCTCCTGATGGAGTCCAGGTCCACTCTGACACTCAGGATACCATCAGATTTTCACATCACTGACGACATCTGACTTTCACTCAGAAGGGTGGGGAAACTTACCAACTTAATGCAGTTTAATTAGATGTCAGTTCCTGGGAACTGGAAACAGTCTTTTTTGTCAAGGGACAATTAGCCTACTTGATCCCTCACTGTGTATTTCACTGGCTCCTGCTTTCAGCCTTGCTTTTATGTTGAGCATTCACATTTGTATTTTACAATTGTTCCAAGACAGGCTGTATTTGTTGCCAAGTGTGCCAAAAGAGATTCTGAATCAGGGCTGAAGTAATTTCAGAAGTTTCAAGAACTGATTGCTTCAACAGTCTTTATGCTGGGGCAGTGTGCGACCAGCACTGGTTGCTGGCCAGCCTTATCACTGCTGAACTCCATGGAGTGATCACAGCTTTGAGAAGGGCATTTCTGACACCACCTAAGTAGATGTGATTTGAAATAAGAAAAATTAAAGCTATGCACAGAGACAGATCGATACTTTTCTGGTCAGAAGAGGTATTACCAAAGACAGTCACTCACAGGGATTCCCTCTTACCTAATGAAAGAAAGGAAGCAGCACAAAATCAAAGATGCAAGAAAATTTCTCTGAAAGAAAGTGTAACATGGGTTTTTCCCAGCATCATGTTTTAGGTAAAAAAAAAATAAATCTATAGATTGCTTGGTATTTATAGCTCATTCATCTTATTCTA
The DNA here is from genome assembly GCF_001604755.1 of Lepidothrix coronata. Classification (NCBI taxonomy): domain Eukaryota; kingdom Metazoa; phylum Chordata; class Aves; order Passeriformes; family Pipridae; genus Lepidothrix; species Lepidothrix coronata. The sequence continues at coordinate 2,573,651 of NW_016690228.1, read as the reverse complement.
AGTGGCTTTGTGCAGGCTTGCACATCCCATCAGTGAACATGCTACTTCATGAACCCTGGCATCAGTGCTTCTGAAAACCAAGGCCTGAGTCTTTCACACTGAATATTGTAGATTTTGATCTCCTTCCTCTTCTGGGCAAAATATTTATGTTGGCTTAAACTGAGTGAAAAGCTTTGGAAAAATCTGATGGTTCAGACTCTCTTCTTATGCATCAATCATTTTGTGACAAATTCTGTTGCTTTACTCACAGCACCTGAAGACTCATTTCTGATATGTCAGTCTCAGTGGGAGCAACCTTTAACATGGGCACTTTTCAAATGCCATTTCTCTTACTAAATCAACAAAACACTAATTAAGGACTTCTCAAGTTTAACAAAATTATGTGAACTTAGGACACTGAGGCCTTGATAAAAGCCAAGAATCCTGCAAGCACTTTTACAGCATAACCAACCATAACAGAACCTAATAAAATTCAAGAGTGTAATTTCTCAATGCTAACAGAACTTTGACTCAACATGTTTTTGAATCAAAACATGTTAAGGGATTGCCATTAAGAAATTGGAGTACTAGGTCAAAAACTAGTTCTGTGTCATTTCCACTGGGACTATAAACTGTTTCCTTTAAACAGTTATTTAAAGATGATCCACATGACCTCAATACAGTTCTTGATGAAAAACAGTACAAAATCTCTTTCCAGAGATTAACATACAGGCTGACAATACAAGAGTGCAGCTACACATTTATGCTAAAATATCGCATAAATAAAACAAAATGACCAGCCAAATGGCTAAAGTTTGAAACACCTAAAACACCAGTTGCCAAAGACTGTCAGGTTTAAACAGTAAAATCTCATACTTTTGAATAGTACTTAATTTATTCTACAAAGGCTATTTTAGAAGATAAATCCAAACCAAATGAGCAACATACTAAGCTTTGTAGTAGTTTAATTAAATTGCCCAGATTGGCAAAGACCATCCTCCTAACAAAACTAATCATGCCATACATTAGAAAGCTCAGTATGCTTTTCCTGAAATTGCTGTTTGAACTCAGGCAGTGGCTCAAGACCATTAAGAGCACAGGAAATGTGCTGAAGGTCTGGGGCACCAGACCAGGTCAGCAGTCTGTCCAGCCCAGCACTTTGACTCTACTGCATCAATTGAGATGCAGTTAAAGGGGAGCAAGTGAGCCAGGCCACTTTCTGCAGTCCCATACTGGACTCTGTTATTGTCCATAAGTTTGCCTAAATTTTTGAGTTCACTTACTATTTGAATTGCCTCCACAACTTCCTATGGCAGCAAGTTCCTGAAGTTTACATTTTTAGACATTTTAAAATTATCTCCTACTAATTCCATGTTCCCTAGTTTCTCTTCTATGAGATTTGCTGAAAAACAGTTCTGAGTAAATTTCAGCCACCTCCTTCAATATTTTTTTAAGCCTTGGCAATTCCCCCCTCCTTGTCCCCAGTCCCTGCAAAGTGAGGGGTCCTAATATTTCTGATCTCTCCTAGGAGAACTGCTACGTTCCCTTGACTATGTCAGTGATACCTTAATGCATATAAGTATTTGGAAAGTAAGCAGTGCTCAGGAACATTCCCAGGTGCTAGAACACTCACCTGCAATAATGAATATGCTATAGGAGTCCTGAGCACAACATAGGCTGATGCCAAGGAGCAATATTCTTCCATATAAAACTGGAAACTATTCCTGAGATCACTCTTGCCAGGGAGTTTGCAAGAAAAGATGATTTACTAAAACTGACTGGTTTCATGACACTTAGCCTCAGTTTCCATAAACATTTGGAGTACACTTAAATTACTAATATATAAACAATTCCTGACCGTAGCCTGAAGAAATATTACATTTTGCCTCTTTCAAGGATTAGTTAAGGGACACACTTTGAAGTAGCTTTTAAAATCTCTTCTTCACCTTAAATCACAATTTGAGCTGGTCTGATATGGCAAATACACTCTTAGAATACAGTAATTCTTATATAAAACTATTCTATAATATTTCTCTCTTCAACGAATTCCAAATTAAAATATAATTTTATTGTAACTCAAGTAGTATAATCACATCCTACAGAGATACATTGACTTGGACATACTACCACCAACAGATATGATAATTTAAAAATAATTGCATCTCAGGATATTCTATATGAATTATTACTACATTTGTGTGAACAGGGTGGAAAATATTCAGATCTTGCAACTAGAGAATTAACAGAAGTAAAAATGTTCAAAGAGGAGAATGCTCAATGTTTTTTATTTTTATTCGGTAATCTCTTCACTATCAGCAAGAGAAACTACAGGATGTTTCTGCAGGCTGAAGCAGGAAAGCAGTTTAATGTTTTTTCAAAAACTTTGGCTTATTTCTACCACAGAATATGTGAATTTAATAAAAATGGCTGGAATCAGAAAAAAACCCTCTAAGACTAAGAATACAAACAACAAAAGGTGGAAGGGAGATCTGTGCAAGGCAGAGCTGCAGCCACCTTGACTCAGAGGGCTGCCTCCAAAGAAATGAAAAACTTAAGGCCAAATGTTACCACCTATCTCCAAAAAGGTCTAGAAGTAACTTTAATCAGCAAGAAGCAGAGGCTCCTTGAAATACCTCAGAGGTATTTCACTCTGCCAATATGGTCACGGCAGTGTCTTTTAAAAGCAAAACAGCAACAATACAAAATATAGCTAATTTATATTTTACTAGCAGCTCAAGATTTTGCTTGTGCCAGACAAATACACAGTTAACGTATTACTTCATTGGAGCACAGTGAGGGACAGAATGGAATTTAAAACACAGAACTAGTTAACCTTGTTTTGAATATGTTGTTTTGCACACTAATTAAAGCCAAAAATCTCATTAACTTCACTGAAATAAAAATTAAAACCAAGCTTTCATTCTGTAAGATATGCACTTCTACAGGCTTCTCTACTTGAACTTCCATCCTCCTAACACAAGTAGTGATGTACTAGCAGACTGACAGGTTTCAAAACAATTTCAGCTAGCTGACAGGAAAGAAGGGCAGCATCAGATCTGTGGCATCATCATAAATGCGTATTTATTTTACAACAAGAAGGGAAACGTTCCCCTGGTACTTTCAGTGACAAAAAAAAGTGATAAACTGTAATAGGCTTGCATCATGTGGTTAGTAAGCAAGATGGAAATAAACCTATGGATGTTATTGAGAAGTACCAATATAAAAATCAGATTCATCCTAATAAGGACCCTAGATGAGGTGAAGGACTTGCAGAGCAGGAAAACAAAAGCAGCTTAGGACTAATCCACAAGGATGTTACTTTACTGTTTTAAGGCTACATCTTTCCATAGCAGAAACTGTAAATACAACCAGAAGTCCAAACTATTTCTGTCACTATAGAGGGAAAAAAATAAAAAGCTGATAAGTAAACCATGAAACAACTCAAAGAGCTCTAAAAACTAACTTCATAAAAGATCTCATAGCAAGTTTGACATATTTTTCTTCTTTTGCTCACAACTATATATGTGCAAAAGTAGCTCTCCAAATAAAATGTAAAAAGCTAAAGAACAAAGTTTTCTCTCCAAATAAACACACATGATACAACCAGTCAAAACCTAGTGCCTCAAAATTATTTTGCCATTTCTATCGATTACATATATGCAGTGGACCTGTAAGGCAAAAGGGATTTTTTTTAAAAAACCCCTACATATGCAAAATATTAATAGTATTTTTAATTTATTGCTTAGGTTCTAGAAGTTCAAATTTAGTCCAAAGTAAAAAAAAAAGAGTAACAAAAAACCCAATATCCAAACAACAAATGATTGTGTTTAGAAGTATACTAGATATTCTTTCACACAGATACAAAACAAAACATATTCAGAATTGAGACAGTTGTTAACATTCTCCTCTACTCTGCTCTATAAAGTTATAAAGACCTTTCTAATTTGGGGAAAGTTTTGCAGATCCCATTTGAATAAGGTTTATGGAAGAGAGTCTAATTATCCTTACCACATAATGATGATATTAAGCATTATACATTCTACAGCTCAGTTGAAATAATACTTGTATTTCTTAAAGGACAGGAGTGACTGAAACAGTTTATAATTCTTTTAAACCAGCACAAACATCAAGAGAATCAAGTCAGATACAATAAAACTTTATTTACAAGTTTGGTATTCACAGCCACATTTTCAAATCTTTTGTAGCAGGTAACGAACAGTGTTGCCCAAATAAATGCTTTTATACTAAAAGCCTCTTTGTCCACAGAAGTAGTTATTAACTACTCAATATGCAAGAAAATTTAAAAATATTTATTTATCCTAATACATGCAGGTTTATTTCTAACAAGCTAAGTCTTAGGTGAAAGACTGAAACTATAATTTTAGGGTTCCTGGGACATAAAAAAGATTTTTGTATTTGCAATAAAGAAAAAAAAAATCTATATAAACATCAAGCTCATTCTGTCCAAAATATCTTGGCTTTCAAACACATCCTTCAGTACCAAGGACTATCAGCCTCCTGAAGGGAAAAAGAAAAAGGTTGAGTTTTTTAATCCTCACGGAGGCTAAAGAAACTGAAATACACTAAATATTTGTGTCATGTGTGAAGTTGCGGGATATGCCCACATGAGAACTGGCACTCTGTTCTCTCCACAGGCTGGCACTGTCTACAGCCACAAAGGCAAAAAAACTAAAGACACTGGACTGCATTTCAGTGTAAATGAGTATTTTGAATCCTTCCCTCTCCCCAGTCACCCACCACCTCACTCTGAAGGGGAAAGGAACTGAGTGGGTTACTCAATATCTTCCTCTGAAAGAAATTAGTTGCGCTTTGTGAATTTACATGTTTTTCCAGAATGAGTGAAATCTGGGACAAATTTTCCAACCAAGTTAAAAGCCTCTGAATATATGCAACTAGAATGCTAATAGATCTACCACTAAATATATCATAGGGGGAAAAAAACCCAAAAATTCTTTAGCAACAAAACTGATTCCTAGTCTGTCATACATATTAAAATACTGACAAATGTGGGGAAGTAAGAAAGGAAAGAAAAGGATGGAAGGAGTGTGTGTGGGGAAGCTAGAACACGTTACATTAATTTTAGCCATTGTTAAAATTGTATATATAAAATGAAGAAATAAGAGTATGTTACATTACATTACAACTGTGGTTAAAGCACACTCCAATATAATCACATAGTAAGAGACTGTTCCTGTAAAACAAGAAAGATTACAAGTTGGAGCAAGACAATACTACCAAAAAGCAGAGTCCTGTTTTTCCCTCATTCTGGAGTGGTTTTGTGGGATGTGTGTGTTTCTCGGGGTAGCAGGGAGTTGGTTTTTTTTCCTACAACTTCCTAAAAACCAAAATGGCTAAGTGTTCCAAAATTTAAAGAGAAGAAAATCACAAACCATTTCTATACTAGCAGAAACAACACTATTTTCTGAGATGTTTTACTAGGAAATAGGAGAGAGCTTTTGGGTTGTTTTGTTTTGTTTATTATTAATCTGAAAGCATCTATATTTAGCTTTATATGGTTATAGGTGCTGAGTCAGTAGCAAATGATTGTCAGCAAAATCCACAAATAATGGAAAGACTTTACCAAAATCGTATTTCTAAATGCACTACTAATATACATCAACATGGGAAAAAAAAAAAGAGACAGCAGTGGTTTGTCTAAAAATACTGCAACTGAAATCAGCTCAGCAGTACTTAGAAAATTTTTAACCGAAAGGACAAAGGTAAATTAATTTTTGAACATTTTTCAAATTTAGGAAAGCATTTTAGCTAATGCTCTTTGTCATTCTGACTTCAAAAAAATTTAAAACGCTGAACCTTTTAAGAGGATGGTACAGCCAAGCTCTTTGGAAGATGTACACTGTATCTTTAAAAGTCTGTCTGCAACAAGATTTAAAAAGGGTGTATTTCTAGAAAAGGGTGAATATAATACAACACAACTTCCAGGCAGAGCCACAGTTATGCTCTGTCATTAGGGCACCTATTCAGAACAATTACATTTTTCTCCACTAATAGCTTCAATCAAGATGTTAATTAGCAACATGCTTTATCTCGTAACCCATTTCAAAAGCCTTAGCACTTTGACTTACTGTTGCTCGCATCCTTTTATTTCTCTCATTCAACTGGTGCTACCACAGTGACAAAGGATGAAGGAAGATTCAACAGTCACCACTCCAGCTGCTCCAATCTGTTCCATTCACTTAATACTGAGGTAATCTTCAGTGATGTGTTGAACACTGCCCCCCCCTTCTTTTAACAGGGCACCTTAACCTAAATGCCACGCCGGAGTATCTCACTTTACCTTCCTCTATAGCTGTACATCCATGAAGCATGTGGAGGCAGGATGTGAAAGGTGGGATCAATTAACAATATAGTCAGCAATACCTACCTCAAGCCTTCCTTCCTATCAAATTAGCCAACGTACAGTGAGCTTCCTGCTGTACACGAATGTATCATGTCACCATAGCAACTAAATCAACAAATAGCTGCTGCAGCATCTGCTTCTGGATCATCTAACGTCAGTCAACAGAAGGTTCGGGTTTAAGAGAACAAAGCTTCCAAATATATGCCATTTTATAACTGCATTTTTAATCTAGCCTCCCGATTCCCAGATAGGATATACTAACTCGGAATCAACCAACTTCTGACTTTATAATCTGTGATGCAGCTTATGACTTCATTTTGCAAGTAAGCCAGAAAGAAAGGAGGAAAACAATACCTTGTAATAGAATAAAAAGATACAGCAAGGAAATAATCAATTGGCTTCACGGAGTGTGGTTCAGTGAACATGGAAAATCAGACGCAGGCTCAAGATGCTCTGCCATGGCTCCAACATGGAATTACTGTGATTTGTAGGTTTGTAACCTCACCTATGCCAGAGTTCGCATTTGTAGGACTAGTACAACAATATTTGTAAGTTCTTACATGCTACTTATCAAAGAATACTGCAAGACTAGAGTGTTGTTATTCATTAGCAGCACCGGAATTGCCAGATGGAATCACATCTGTGGTTGAGCTAAGGTGATGTCAGTTACAAACACGGCACAATCGTTTTTCCATTGACTGTGTGTTCAAGATCTGCTTTTTATAACATAACAAGGCTAATGAGGCTATGAACTACTCTTTTCCACAATCAAACCCACTAACGCTTAGAAAACATACTAAATGGAAAAATGCAAAATATCTATGTAACAGGTATTACAGAGAGTATATGATTATTAAATAGGAACATCTGACATCAGTAATAAAAAGCTAAATTAAAACAGTACTTTAAATTTTATTTCTGAATTGCCAAAGGCTTATGAATCTCATGGTTGTAAAAAACATTACTTTCATATAATTCTTTCTTAAAGCCATCTTTCATAAGATTTTTCTATCTCCCATCTTCTTTTACATCTCCTAAAAACTTACTCTCTGCACATTTATGTTGGCTACTAACCAATAAAGAGTTCTGAAAATTTTAGGTTGAGCTTTGTACTATACCACACCAATTCACAGAAGACTCAGCACACAACATTTCTGTGTTATCTCTAAGGGAAAGTAATGTTAGAATTTTCTTTTTTTCCCTTAAAGTATCTTCTGTTTTTAGTATCAATGACAGATGAAAACGGGCCTCTCACTATTATTTATAGAAGTGTCCTATAGACTTTGATCTTTGTCCAAATAACATGATGTAATAGTCTTAACACTAAAGTTCTAAATATTCTGTTTTCCACAAATTCGAATTTACAGGCTTCCCATGATTACACAGCTCTCTAGCCTAGCATCTGCTAATATTAACTTAAGGATCTAACTGCTCTGTATACAGAGTTTAACACTTTCTCAATGAAGAATAGTACACATACAGATAGTGACGTACAAAACCAGTAACAAATCCTGGTTTTCAGGACTAGGGAGGAAATCCATACAGAATTAAGTGTCACATAATATGTTATAGTAGCAATTTACATTCTTGTGATTTTTAAAAAACAAATCCAACCCAAACTATTTCAGCTTACACAGATAATAGCAGCATGTTCGAAAAAAGCAAGAGAAAAAAGCCACCTTTTTGGTGACATGCTCCTAAGGCCTGTTTTCAGAGGACAGACCAAGCAACTCTTCATCATTTTTCTAAAAGGCAGCTGACAGATAATAAAATCAGCAAACATTTAATCTTTAACTACTGCTATAAGATCCTGTCAGCACCACTGAATGTGCTAAGATGACAGAATATCCCTAGAAGCAACTGGAAACAGGGAGATTGGACAGATGACTAGACTGCTCATTGTCAGTGACGTTCAAAAACTATAGATTTCAATTGGCTTTCATTGCTTATTGTAGAAAGGCAGGTTGGAAAGATCCAAGAATTGTTGGTTTGTTTTTTTTTATTCTAGCAAATAAATTGTTTTTGTTTATGAAAAGTTTTTTAAATTCTTACTGTACTTGTGTTTCTCCCCCTTCTCTTCATGTGGAAGATGATCAGCAGAAAGCTGATCCCTGGGAAGAAGGGCAGGGAAAGATGATTCGGAGCCTTGTTTTATAAGAATACAAAGTTTTCTTATAAGAACCAGTAAAAGATAAATGTTAAAATCTGCATCTAATATCACTGATAAACATTCAAGACTTCTTAGTGTCCACATACAACAGTGTCAATCAATTTATGTTCCATAATGTCTAATTCTTTATTATTGAGAAATACTTATAATTTTCATCTACTTGCTTTTGCTTTATTTGTCTCATCTCTTTTGCATTTTCAGTTCTCACAGCTTGGCTGAGCAAAGTTTTCTTTGTCTCATTTACAGCAAACCCAATCTGTTTCATCAGCACTGACACAGTCTGTGGCTAGCAGATAGTGCACAGAAAATTTGCTTCTTAAAATAATACCACTATTATATCTTTAAATCAGCGAAAGTATAAATGTAAGCAGTGTTTCAAAGAATTTCGATAATGCAACGGACAAACATTTGTGCTTCAAAGTTTTAAGCTAAGCCTTGTTTACAGGGAATTAGAAGGAAGCAGTGTTAGGGGCAGTCACTGAACTCTAGTCATGGCCAGCAGTTAGACACATCAACCTCTAAAAATAAAAACTGGAAGACTTCAATCAGATCATTCTCATTTCATGATTTGTTGTTTGAAGGCCACAGGACTTCAGTTCCATAATGCTAAGCAAAAGTGGATGAGGAACAAAACTCATACTGCACAGCAAAGTGGTAGCAAGGGCTAACTAATACCTTCCAGGGGCTAGTCCCCTCAGTAGGTGTTTTCCCTGATCAACAACTGCAACAGTCCAATACAGAATCAGGGAGTAAACTTTCATAGAAGTTTTATCTAAATGCCCTGAAAGTATAAAACTGCCAATTTAATGTTGGAAAACTAAGTAATTTAACAAAGATTCTTTGAAGTGAAAAATACAATTAAAAAACCCCCAACCCCCCAGTTGCTTAAGGTGCTACTAAATATTACACAGAATAAACCCCCCTCATTTTTAAAAAAAAACCCAAACTCAACTTAAAACTACTGTAATGTACAATGTGTGGCATTGTTCAAAGAAAGTCAGGTGCTTTGAAGATTTTTCATCTGATTCCTATCAGTTTTTTACATACTGTATTAAAAAAATAAAAATCTTCTCTTCCCATAATAACCCAGTCTTCTTTACAACACTTGTGGAATCAAAACACCCTTGCAATCATTTCAATTGAGTATCAAAAATGAAGACACTTTTCAGCTGTACTTCAACTGTATGTACTTTGCAACTCTCACACTTTGCAGGCTGTACTAGCAGTTGCCACGAAGTCCTCTGTGTTGAACAGGTATCATTTGGAGTTTCCCTATGCAAAAAATAATACTCCTGAAGACTCTGCTTCCAGGCTCTCCGAATCTGTTGTGATGACTTTATTGTTGAGAAGAAGGGAAGAGTTAGTTTGCTGTTTAGCTCATATTTGAAACAACCTGAACAGTTGTGTCATTGTTAGAGAGTTCTGCTAGTATTTTCCTTTCGAGTAATACCTAGTCATAACTAAAACCCAGAATCTCACAAACATTATGAAAGCTAGCCAAGATGAACAAAGTGAGGTGGACAGTTAAAAGATTTACTAAACATATCTGAAAGAGTGTGCAACCAGTTAGGCATTTGCCAAGAAACAATATCCAACATTATAAAGCAGATCAATCCTTTTCACCTAGAGGGTTGGTTAGGTGCTGGAACAGGCTCCCCAGGGAAGTGGTAACAACACCAAGCCTGAGTTCAAGAAGCATTTGGACAATTGGACAATGCTCTCAGTCACATGGTGTGATTCTTGGGGTGTCCTGAAAAGGGCCAGGAGTTGAACTCGATGATCCTTGTGGGTCCCTTCCAACTCAGCATGTTCTATGGTTCTGTGATAACAGCTGAACAACATTATTTCAGAAAAGTCATAGTGACAGTTGGTTCCCCCTCTGTAGGCTAAGGCAGAGCCCTTTCAGCCCTTGCCCTGACTTCTTTCACTCTTCTGAAGCACAAAAAGAGGGCCTAGCAAGCCCCATAGACCCTCTTCTTTCTCTCCCCTACAAGCAGTAAATGCTATGAACTTTAGCCTCCCCCTCAGAGATCTTCCCTAAGCATGTCACAGGTGAGCTCACTCAGGCTGTGCAGTATTCTGTAATTTATACAGTTGTTTCAAGGGCCAGTGGGATAAGTAGGAGAAAAAGGTACCACCTTCTCAATTTTTAAAGAACTCTGCTGAACAAAATTTAAATCAAATTAAAGTCTGTCATGAATACCCTTTATATCCTTTAAGAACAACCCCCTTCCTGCAATGCAATTGCAACAATTAAGAGAAAAATATAAATAAGCAAGCTGAAATTGAATTCAGACATATAAGGAACATATAAGCCACTGGTTTACAAAGTATTATGGACTAGGAGAGAATTTTAGATTTCCCAACATTGCTTCTGACAGCTCAGATTCCTGTTTGGGGATATAGCAAGTTAAAATGCCACAATATTTAAAACTATTGGATGTGTCTAACATTTTTACCTTAAATAGAGCACAAAGGGAAGTGCCAAAGGAAGAACTGTATTTTCTAATTATTCAAAATAGCATTTCATTAAAAAAAAAAGTTAGAATGTTAAGCATATCAATAGCACTTCTAATGTAGGCTTTTTTTACCCTGATAAAGTACCCTATACACCCAGCTTTGTGTAAATTTGGGCATCACCGTATATCAAACCACCGTGACAACATGAACTTGAGCAGGAAGAGAAATTAAAGGATACATCCCCAATTAGATCAGACTGGGAATGCTCAGTCAGCAATGGACCAATGGTTTGATGGGAGAAATCTCTACACCCCAATTCTCTCCCATATATTTTCTCTCCTACTTCAAAAAGAAAGGGAGAAAAATTAAAGCCAAGGGCCATTTTTTGCTATAGTACGTAAACCTGAGTTTATCTCTAGAATAGAGAATGTCGTTCTGGCTGCTCTATACAGTGTATAATTCAGTAACACAGAGAGGTTTAGATGGACTCTGCCCAGTTACAGCAAAGTCTCAATCACCATGGAATAGAATACGATAGACTATTTTGGTTGGAAGGGACCTACAAGGATCATCTAGTCCAACAGCCTGACTAATTGAGGGCTGACCAAGTTGTTAAGTGCATTGTCCAAATGCCTCTTAAAACTCTGACAGGTTTGAGGCATTGGCCACAACTCTGGAAAGCCTGTTCCAGTGTTTCACCACCTCTCAGTAAAGAAATGCTTCCTAGCAAAAAACCCAGGTTTCAGCTAGCAGAGGATGTATTCAGATTACTTGTTAGCCAAGTGTGTAATTCTCATATATTTTAAGAGTGGAGTTTCTGTAATTAAAAATATGACTTTGCAAAACAGTTACATTTTTGTCACAACTTACAGGGAGATTACAGGAGCCTGTGTTCTGAGGAAACAGAGGTAAGCACTTTATAGCACTTTCAGGACTTTATAGGTCCTGGACTCTGGCATTCAGATCCTGGCTTACTCAGCATTAAGTCTCCCATTGCATGGAGAAGGGGAGAGATGGGGACATGCCTGAGTCCAGGACACCACTTAGGCATAACTGTACCCTTCCAAACCTTACTGATAAAGGAGCACACAGACTCAGGAACTGGGCCCACTTGCAACAGACTGCAGAGAAGAACTGGGCTACCTCAGTGCTGATAGCTCCAGGCAATTTGCACCTTCTCACCTCATAAAAAAGAGAGAGAAAAAAAATAAGTACAGATCTTTAGCCACCTTCCTAAAACATGAAAGGGATCATCTTCTGGACATGCTTATTTCTCCCCATTGACTATATTAGCAACCTACAGTGACTAAATGACTTGAAATCCAATTTTCACATGTCATCCAATTCTCCCATATGTCAGTTTCTGAAAAGATTCATTCAACAGGAGAAATCCTGCCTCAAGTATCTTGGGAGGAATCTACTGTACCAGAGACCAAAATTAACCCAGGATTTATATCACGCACACAAAAACACATTTTAGAGAGAACAGAGGATTACTCAGAAGTTTTATGACGATGTTTCGTTCCATGAATTTTCATACCAAATACAAGTAGAAAAGGCTATGAACTACACAGCCTTCACTCTTGTTGCTACATTCATTTTCCGATAGCAAATATTAAAATAAATATATCTGAATGCTAGCATAAATTGTGCAATAAGTCTGATGCTGCTTTCTGCTAACCAAAAGCAGCATAGTATTCGTACATTACTATATACCAAAGAATTTTGAATCTTCATTTTCTGCTAAGGATGATGGCTTCCTCTAGGAATTTTAAAGCAAGTTTTCAATGCATCTGCAATCAAGGATATAGCTTAAATACATCAGAAAAATTCTGATCTCTAAGGCAAAAAAAAATTACATTTAACTAAGACAAAACTTCATCCTTTCTAACCAAAATATGATTAAGTCAAATAGAGGAAGGATCTAGTAATCTTGAGTCATCAAAACTCACATCCTTGTAGCTTCTTTTTTGTGATGTTGCTTTTTAAAAAAAATCATAGCCAACAACCAGTTAAAAACTTTTATGGAAGAGATTTTTTTGTATACAGAATGTCTCATATAAGTTTGATGATGTGTTTTCCAGTGACGGTTGCTACACAAAAGTACTAATCAATCCTGGGGAAAAAATACAGCTTGATAATGAGCTTCAATAAGCTGGCACTGAAGCACTTGCATGCCTGAGAGTTCCAATGGTTCCAGGGAACACATTTCTGGTGCACTTCAATGCTATGAAGTCACTGAAGAATGAAAGAATAATTGTCAACTAAAACAAACTTCAATGAATCTCCAAAACGTATCTGCTAATTCAATAGAGTCAAAGGGGAAGTACAAAAAAGAATAACAGAAAAACTCAGCCGAAAAAGGCAGAAGCAGCCATGCACATACTCTGTGTTCTATGAAATCAAAACACAGATGAAAGGAAAACAGCACAATATGGAAACCAGGGACAACAGTTATAACAGTATATGTTGTTAAACAACTTTTAACACGGATTTTTTTCTCGTAGAGGAAAAGATCATGAAACATATGCAGTTCTCGGCTTGATTTTCAGCAGTAAGGGAAAAACAAAGCAAACTGAACTTGATAATGTACCATATGCTTTTCAGAAGCAGAAGTGTCAGAAAGAAAACTGAGGAAATGCATTTAGCAGTGTAGTCTACATCTTCACTATTACATTTCTGCTGTGCTGCCCCATATGTAAACAACCTGAAAGCCAAAGAAGCAGATTGTTTAATTTGTTTTTATAGACATCTATTGCTCTGCTGACTGAAGATTTTCTCCTATGATAACAGGTTAATAATAACTTTAAGATCAGAGGTTTAAATATTTAAAGAAGAAATTTGTTTTAGAAACACTACCTTGTAGATTTGATGCTAAGTATCTACTTTAACTCACACACAGTATATACATACAGACACACATGCACTACACACAAACACATATAGAGTGTAATTTTTGGAAAACCCACCAAGGATCTAAACTTCTTAATAAAGTTTGGAGGGTAAACAACCAGCTTCCCAAGTTAGAAGTATTACTTTATCCCAACACCTTGCCAAGAAATAAAGCTGACTAAAGGTCAAACACTGTGTGTCCAATTCCCAGAGAAAAGGAAATGGTTAACAGGTACTGGGCTACTTTGAGAGTGCTATCTACCTTTTCTGGTAATAAAGGACACAAAGGTTATATAGAGATGCCTCACTTTGCAACTGCTAGCTTTAGTGGGAAGGTGCTGTGAAGGTCCAGAACTTCAGGGCTGCTGGAAACTTGTGTCAGCAACTTACTGTTTTGTTTTGGAATAGCACTGGGTGCTGCAGAAACTTTCCAAAACAATTTAACATCAGTGTGTTAAAATAGTTTGAACTCTTGCCTCTTCTTTTTCTTTCCTCCCACCAAATCAGGACTCACATAATCAAGCACATCCTTCCTGTCCAGCCTCAACAATAATCAGTAGAGCATGACTGAAGTAATATTCCTTACATGAAAAACTCTCAAGCACTTCCGTCCTCTCATAATATTTTCTGAGTCACTTGGTTTCTATCAATTCCTACAGATCTTCTCCATACTCCATCCACAACCCTACTCACCATCAAGATATAAGTACATTACCCACTCATGCTGAACACAGTGATAGGAAGGTGTAAAAGTAGTACTTCTGTGCTTAACAGAGAAGGAGGAGCCAACAGGCTTAGTCTTTGCTTTTCCTTTTCACTGGTTTTATCCTATGAAACTAACAGTAGTCCCTTGTTCTGTGGGACAGAGAATGCAGCAGTCTCCCACAGCAGCACTGAGTGACATATGAACATTCAGTTTAAGTTCCCCATGTTTTCTGACTGAACACTCATATTCCTCTAACTTTGCGGATTGTTTTGTTTTAAAACATGGTGGAAAGTTACAGCTTTAGCCTGATCAGACACTTCCACTATTTGAAGCATATGACCTTTCATCTTAACATGTTCAAATATTTGTACTGCTATTGCACATTTACACTGCTAGCAGAACTTCAAGTATTTGAAACAGATTATCTTGAAGATATGAACTGTTTCAGAAAAGTACTGAATGGTCTGTATTCAGTTGGTAACAGCTATGCAGTATATACCATAATTATAATAATTAATTCTGATAAGATGCAAGAAGGGGAGAATTGTTAAAAAAAAAATCCTCAGATGTTTTACAGTTGAACAAAAACTTACAAGTTTAGGATACAGTTAACTATTCTAACATAGAAAATACCAACATACAAACAAAATAGGTAAATAAAGAATTTTCTATTAGTCTTCAATACTTTTTCAGTCAGGACTGACTAAAACTAATTAGAATAGCTACAGACCAACCTATACACTATGAAGATAAAAGAATATAATATTTATTTACATGGAAAAAATAGTTCTGAATTTTGATTGCAGGAACACAATCAAATTCTGTCAGCACTACAGATGAAGTTACAGTTTATGCAATCCAACACCACAATGCTGTTATGAAAGCAACTGGAGAAGTATTTTTCATATTTTAAGGAAGTAACCCCGACAGAATATGTGTACCGTAGCTAAGTAAACAGGTTTTCAGAAAAATTACCAACTCCATCATGAAGGCAGAAGTCTTCTCCCTTCTTGTAGTTTCAAAGTCACAAGAGGGAAAAAAAAGTAATACAATGAACTAATATTCAGGTTAAAAATATTTTTCAAAAAAGATGAAAAAGGCTCAGTGTTTTGTACTTCACTACATCACACTTCATTTATATCTACCCCTTTCATTAGTGTACCATAAAAAACAAACAAATAATTTTAAGACTCTCTTAAATAAATAAGCACCTGCCTGACCTTTCTGCAGCCTAAGTCTTAATGGGACAACCTTGAGAGAGAAAGCAGTCCCTGCAATTCTGGGTTTCCCATATTTTAGATATACAAAGTATTTTCTACTTAGTGATGGCTTTTAAATCACCAGAAGCAAAAAGGGTTTCCAGTAGTTTCCTGCCATTGAACAAATGCACTTGCTGATTCTTCATGAATCATGTATCAGATGGGAAGGAAGGACAGAAAATGGAAGTTGCAACTTTCACTAGACATTGTGGAACATGGACAGTAGACAACATTGTGGTATAATTGTTAGTTATCATGAAATGAGGAAAAAAAATTACATTTCTTATTGATGACTGAGAATTTGCCCAATATTTTCTGAAGATTCTCTTTTTTAAAATATACAAGATCACTACCAGTTCCAGTTTAGACAGTAGCCTTTATGAGCTGCCCTTTATTTTTAACAAAAAAGGGCACCAATAGTATATATGCTGTTTTTCCCTTAAGAAGATTAACATAACCCCTCGCAAATTTATTTCTTTGAAGAAACACTTTGCTTGTTTTCCAGTTTTAATCTTACTTGGCAGGAAAAAGACACAACATTTTAAAGAAAAGGCATATCCAAAAGAACATTTAAACTCATATCTGACTCAAAATCTTGCATGATTACAGACTAAGCTTAACAGCACAGCTTGACAGCCTTATTTTTGTGGAGGGCAGAACAAGTAGCTCGGTCTCAACTACTTTTGAAAGGTCGTGATGAATAGGGGAGATTCCCAAGAACTAGAAGAAAGCAAATGTCAGGGCAATCTTTAAAAAAGGGCAAGGAGAAGAATCCAGGGAACTACAAGCTGGTCAACATCACCTTCAGCTCTGGGAAGATGAGTGAACAAATCTTCCTAGAAGCCATTTCCAAACACATTAAAGATAAAAAGATGACTGGGAGTAGTCAGTATGGGTTCACAAAGAGGAAATCATGCCAGACAAACCTAGATGGCCCCCAACGTGAAATTACGAGCTTAGTGAATGAGGGGAGAGCAGCAGCTACTGTTTATCATGACTTTAGCAAGGCTTTTGACACTGTCTTGTATAACATCCTCACACAGAAACTGGTAAATCACAGACTGAACACAGGCACCAAGACAGACTGAAAACTGGATGAAGTGCCAGTCTCGAAGTGTTGTGATCAGCAGTGCAAAGTCCAGCAGGAGGCCATCCACTAGTCACCTACCTCAGTGGCTGACCCTGGGGCAGAGAATGTTTACTATCTTCTTTATAGACCTGGATGATGGGACAAAGTACATCATCAAGAGACACAAAGTTGGGAGGAGCAGCTGATGTGCTACATGGGATGCACTGCCATCCAGAAATATAAATTCAAGAAGTGTCCAGGCAGACACTAACATACAAAAAAGCAAGTCCCACCATTTAAAGTACTCAGTTTTAAGAAAGTATCAATCTAGACATCATAGTTGTTAGCACACGCTGCGCCTCAGCTACTATGTTCTACTGTAGGGGAAGGTTTATTAACCTTAATAAGATCATGTGGTAATTTACATATATAGCTTCCAAATTAAGATGTGATCATGGCAGCTTGTCAACTTGGCAGCTGTTTGGTCCCATTCTTCCATGAAGTTCTTTCACAATACAGGTTTTCTGCTTCACACTCCTTACAAATTTCATCTCTGCATCAGTTCTACCTTCACCCCAATCTCTCATGAACGGCCAAAGTTGCGCAAATATTTTCCAGATGAAGGATTACTATCTTTTACAGTGTCAATATGTCAGTGATACCGTTGTAAGGAAAAAAAAAAAAAGAAAAAAATACAACTGAGGTTTCCTTACCTGTTGTGCTCCATCCCCACTAACAATGGGGGAAGTCAGAAGAGGGATTTCACTACTTATAATCGAAGTGGTATCTAGTAATGGTGGATGTTCTGCCATCATTGATGGTACACTAATTCACCAGATCACCTGCAAAGAAAAGTTACTCAAATGGTTAAACTATTTAAATATTTCTGAATGATTATGCTTAAAAACAGCCTCACTTCAGAAACAACAACAATAACAAAAGAATATTATGAAACCAGACTCCTTTCAAAAGTATGTTTCCACAACAATCCAGCAATCATTCAACCCTGAAGATGTGTTTTGTCAGCGAGTACAAGCCTTAGTTATAGAGAGAGGTTGCTTTAGACCCCCTCTAGCGGTTGGACCTCAGAAGAAGAAACATCACAGACCTGGAGCTAACAAACCCGAACCTTTTAACTTTGATAACAAACCAAGGTTTTGTCTAAGTTTGACTGGCACTGCTGACAAAACGCCTACTGAGGAAAAAAGAAAAGAAAAAAGCAGTTGCCTTAGAATCCACATATATAGTGTTCTTGTTTGTATGAAACTGGTAAAAAACCCCAAGACTTACAGGGTCACCTCAGAGACACTTGCTTTTTTCTTAATAATCAACCCACTTTTCCTATTATTATCATGAATGAACACATTATAGGAACAACTAGTTACTAGAAAATGTCCAAGTGAGGCACAAATGAATAATAATAAAAAAAAATCTTCTGCACAGTCTGGCATTTCTTTAGTTTCAAAGTGTATTAGACCCAGAAATAAAGCTGGGTCACTCTGATAACCAGTGGTCCTTTAATAGCTTTAATCAGCAGCTAAAACCTGGGGAGGGAGGGAAGAGGTAATGCCCACACACAAAATTATAATCCTCATAACTATACTACAAAAAAGCCCTTGCTAGCACACATTGTAAAGTTACATGAAACCTGATGACAAGAAAAAAAGCCACAGAAGCAAGAGGCCCATGAAAGCAGTGATACACTTCAACACTGAGGAGGATCACATAGCAACATAGCTACAGTCCTTATTCCCTCACCCTTTAGCACAATAGTTTACACATTCCCTACCCCATCACCCCATTCTATGTCCCCATATCAATTCTACCCCTGAATTCCAGTAGAAAATGTTTAGTCTTTTGTCAAGGCAGGCCTCTTCTGCTTGAGGACATCTGATCCTGGCCTGAACCACAAGAGAACAGTCAAGAAATGGGTGACTGTGTACCCTTTGTGCTCTGAAGAAGATGAAGATGATGAAGAAAAGCCCCCAGACCCAATTCCCAGGGTAGGCCAGGGGGTGGACCAGGGCAAAAGCTACAGGATGGACAAAACTTGGATGGGTTGGGCAGTATTATAAAATGTAACATCTCAGGCACGGCCTGCGCGCGCATCTTGTGATCTTTATGCCTAGGCACAAATCAAACCCTTTTCTTATCCTCAATTAACTGCTCTGGAGTTTCTTTTTCTTTCTCAGCACCTTTAGGCATCAAACATAACAGAAAGCAGCCAAGCAATCCTTTCAATTACCTTAACAAGTCATAAGTAACGTGTTTTCTGGTATTTTGTGTGTTAATGCTATATGAAGACTGGATGGAAGAATTAAGACCAAAAAAGCTGAAGAACAACATTTTTCCATGCTGGAAATACATACTCGAGTCTTATAAGCTGCTTTTAAAATTTCATTTCATTTTGCTTGAAAAAAACTGCAAAACCAAACCACTAAGTTATACTGGTTTAGTGTACTGGTCTTAACTCAATCCCAGCTAGACTCAGTACACTTAGCTTTTGAAATAAAAAAAGAATTAGATCAACAAGAATTGAGATATTGGTGTTCCTTAAAAAAACAGAAAGACAGATGGAAAAAATTCACTGGGTGAATGGCACATTTAGAATTCCCACAAGTTAATCATATTTTGCATCTGAAAACAGTACTTAACATCAAACATGGGCATAAAGATTAAGCTCAGAAGCAGCTTGTACAGTATTTTTAAACAAAACTGCCTCTCTTAGCCAGTACTTACAGTAGGCTGGTAAAAAAAAGTAGGTACAATTTTGAAGTTACATAGCCTGAGTCAGTAATGCCACAGGCGTTACATGTTTTGCCTTGATATCATCTGGCTAATGAAACTCTCTACAAAGACTTCCAAACTTCTCACACAAATATACTGTCTGCTCATAAACAGAGATGTTTACTTGTTACAGCATGTAACTTTAAATAAGAAAGGAGTGATAAAATGAGCTTAATGACACTGACTTCAATACCAAGATCTAGAGATATTTAGTTAAAAAACTGCTGTTGCAGATTACTACTCGGAGGCATCTTCTAAACTGACTTAGAGGCATCCCACCCAGCTGACTGTTTTTACTTTCTTTGCCCTCTAAGGCAGATGTTGTACCTCTGCTGTGGGTTGAAATCCGTAGTACAGTGTTGTCAGTACAAGAGGACTTGTGCACTAACAAAGCACTATAAGCCTCTTGTACAGCTTATACAGTACATATACAGTACATATACAGAATGGTTTAACTATTCCCATACTGAAGGTTGTCCTGCTGTAAAACTACAAACTTGGGAAAAAATCCATTCTGACGCTATTTAAGAGGATTCATTTCCTTTCCTGGTATAGTCTGCAAAGATTTAAGCTGGGGAAGAAAAATCCCTCTAGGTTAAAAGACTGAAACATAACTGTAAATACGAAGATTCATCAACACTTATGCTAAGTCATTTATACCTGCTTAGCCAGGCTAATTAGTCTCTCAAACAGTAAGAGCAGAGTTTTTTATTCCTATCTTACTTTAAAAGCTTTCCTCTTCATCAAACAAATTCTCCAGGCTACACAGTCAGTCCCCAACACTTCTGCAGGTGGGCAGAGGGCTGATGAAACTTACTTGGATCATCTTTCAAGACAGTAAAGTTTGATGATAAGCTTCCCAGGATACTATCCAATGACTGTTTAATGCATAATTAATACACAGCCTGGAAGCAGAGGTTAGAATCAAGGCATTGATTCCTGCTCCCACAAGAGCTAAAACCAGGCTTGCTCCTGGTGCCATTTCTTGGTCTTACAGCTCCAAATATTTTACAATGGTATCTAAAGCATCACAGAGAGAAAGGTAATTCCAATACTCCAAGGAATAATGCAACACACTTCTGAACTAAGCTGGCTTGAATTTCCCCAGGTTTAAGTTGAATGCAGCTCATTATTCCCAAGCCATGCTAATGAGTAGTTTCTTATATCAGAAAGCACTAACTGCCTTTATCACACAAAATGACTTTTGACTGAATTCATAACTTATGATGCACTCAGTGTTATCATCATTTTTTGGGCATAAACCAAAACATGTCTATCAAACTGAACATCAGTGAGAACTAAACATAACTCAAACTGACTCCAATAAAAACATCATTGCAAGTTCTTCAGGCCTTCCAAGACAGGATTGCTCTGGACATGCCTAACATTTGGTCTCAGGTTCATTCATTGATAGAATCATCTAGATTGGAAATGACCTTAAGGGTTATCAAGTCCAATTGTTAACCCAGCACAACCCAGTGTAGCACCAAACCATGTCCCAGAGCATCATGTCTACACATCTTTTAAATACCTCCAGGAATAGTGACTCACCCACTTCCCTGGGCAACCTGTTCCATGCTTGACAACCCTTTTGGTGAAGAATTTTTTCCTACTATTCTATCTAAACTTCCTTTGGTGCAACTTGAGGCCATTTCCCCTTGTTTTATCACTTGTTACCTGGGAAAAGAAGTCAACACGCATCTCACTACAACCTCCTTTCAAGTAGCTGTAGTGAGCAAGCCCAAAAGGCTCTATTGCCCTTGTCTGGACACACTCCAGCACCTCAATGTCTTTCTTGTAGGGAGGGGCCCAGAACTGGATGCAGGATTCAAGATGCAGCCTCATCAGTGCCAAGTACAGGGGGATGCTCACATCCCTGATCCTGCTGGCCACGCTACTTCTGATACAGGTCAGGATGCCATTGGCCTTCTTGGCCACCTGGGTACACTGCTGACTCATGTTCAGCTGGAGGTCAACCAGCACCCTCATGTTCTCTTCCACAAAGCAGCTTTCCTTTTTTTTTTGCAAAGGTGTTTTAACAATTTGATTTTTATGAAAATTAGATTTCCACAGGCATCTGAGTGCTTAGGTAGATAGTCTACCTTTGTTACACAGCCTTCATGCCTTAACTGGGACACAGCTAAGCTCCATGTCTGGATCCAAGTGCTTGATTTATTCTGGAGACAAAGCATGCTGCTCATCGATAAACCCTGACAGGAGGTACTGGTAGTGTTATTCCTGACACCCTCTACAACAATAATAAAAGTGCTACCTGTCAGACTGTGTAATCAATCTAGGAAAAAAAAATAAATCAATGTTTTCTTGACAATACAATATTAGATTCCTCTGCAATGTCACTGAACTAGTCTCGAAGACTAAAGGTTTAAACCTTTAGTCTACACTACACTACACGTTCATCAAAAGACTTTTCGCCATCAGTAGTCAAGAGGCAGCAATCTTACAAGTCAGCACGCATAATATGGTCAGACAGTAAGACGTGGTGTGTCTACCCATTGCAGGGGCCTTTTTTTTTTTACTATGAGAACAAAGAAAAATAGCAATTTGAAAAGAGAAAATTAGTGTGTGGCAGAAGGAGAAGTCAGCTAAAATTGACAAAAGATTGGCATGAGGATAAGAAATGGTCAATAAACTTATCCTGGAAATAAATTATATCACATTCAATGCAAGGACTTCAAATGGCTGCAAACAGAGCCTTTAGATCAGCAACTACCAGAAGCTTGCATTCAAGACTTCTGGAAGAGATCTACCTAGATCTTTGAGAATGACTTGCTAATGCCTTGGGTTCAGAGAAAGTCTCAGAGGTCTGGAAGAAAACTAGAAGTTTTGCATTAAATACTGTATTGTAAAAGGGTAAATGGGACAATATAAGACTGTTATCAAACAGTGATCTGAGGCCAAATAAAAATGAACGTCAACACTGGATGTTATTTGTAAGAATTAAAATAAAAGTAAGATTGATTTAAAAAGCTTGTCCAATTAACTTGATGCGAATCTTCTGGTGATGGACATTGCTGAAAAAGGTACTAATAAGTGAAGTGGAAAAACAATCTTAAAACCTTATTTGGCATTACACAACATTTCTCTTCAATAAAAACACTGAACAGATATTACATGGATTAAAACTGGACAGACAGTCCTTAAATATTAACAGAGTTGTTGAGCACACGAGTTTCCAATAGGAAGGGAGGTATCAATTCTCGGCTTCTCATTACAAAACACATTTTTGACCATGTTCGCAGAGGAAAAAAAAAGAAAAAAAAAGAGAAAAAAAAAAAGAAAAAAGCAAAAAGAAAAGAAAAAAGAAAAGAAAAGGAAAAAAGAAAAGGAAAAAGGAAAAAAGGAAAAAGGAAAGAAAAAAGAGAGAAAAAGAAAAAAGAAAAGGAAGTCAAAAGAAAGTCTGGAAATGACAAACCAGTGACAAGAGATTGAAGTTATTTCACTCCACTAAAATGGCATGAATAGCTTAAAAAGTTAGGCATAACAGAAGATTTTAGTACATAAAGGTAACACTATTCTTTCTAAAACAAAAAAGAATGAATTCAATCCTGTGAAGGGCTGATTCTGACAATGATAGAATAATAAAAGTGGACAGCCAAACACAGGTTTGCCAAAAGTCTTTATCAATTATATCAACAGGTTTACCTCCCTTAGCAACATGGAGGATATTTTCCCTGCCTCTGGCTGCAAATACCTACAATCTCTACTGGAATAACTTTACAAGCTTTTGTCTACAATTGGCTGACTTAAAATTGTTGATAACTTTTCAAAGTGTAATATGAGTGACAACTTCTTGAAAATATTGTTCCATATTAAAAATACCAAAAGCAAGATGTGCATACTGTAATTTCAGTCGTACTCATAAAACTGCTCTGGATGATGTAACTGTCCTCCAATTCCACCTAGTTTCTGGATGTACTCAGGGTTTAGTGAGGTCGTGGAAAGGGCACAAGAAAAGCAACTTGCATTTGGACAACAGGTAAGAATCAGCCTACAGAACCCACACAAACAATTCAGTAGCTTATTGTCAGGTTTCCTGCACCACTGAAAACTAACAGATGCAGCAGCCTTTAGAAGGGGTAAAATAACATGTGGGATAAACCTAAGGATTTATTAAAGGCCTACTCACCACACCATTCTTGTGGACATACTAAAAGGGACCAGACAAGAAAGAGGACACATTAGATGAACAGAGAGATAATTCACAGCACAGTTGCTAAGCACAGAAGCAGCTGAGAAGTAATTTGCTACTGGTGGTGCATTAAATGCATGGTTATTTAGAAATCTACACTGATTCATGCACAGCAACAACTGCTGCATGAATAGCCATTTCATTTCTTGTCTTGCTACTGCATATACTGAACCAGGACCAGACACTCAGAGCGTAGTTCAGGATTGCTAACTCAGTTGACACTGTTCTTTCAGAATCTGCACCGAGTCTGTCCTAGGATGAAAGTACAGGGTCTCCTAAGAGTTTAACCAACATGTGTAGGTTACTGCTTTGTATGAGACTGAAGTTGCAAACTACCTATTCTACACTACCCCCACCTGAAATGCTATTAATTTTTCTTATCAACATATGAATTTGAAAATACTTTGAAAAATTTTTCTGAAGGCTATCAAAGCTGAAACAAAGCGAGGGCATCTAAATTTACTGGTTATGATTTGTTTAGACTCCAGGACTTATGTCTCAAGAACCTTTAAGGAATGGATTACACTAAAAAGGCAAAAGGCTAAACAATGTTGACGCTCAAAGACTGTGTAGCATTCCATAGTTCAGCAAGCAAGTTTGCCTTCTTGAACGGTAATGACAATTTAACTCAATTCTTAAATGCCTTCAGATTTGGGCCTTTGATGTTTCTGTGGCATTACTCTCATGTTGTAAAGCACAATATGACTTTGCTTTTTAGTCAGTTGTTCATTAAGGGTTAAGGAGTATTGTAAGGCTGAGATCATTGGGCAGTGCATTCAGTGCATTTCCTCTGCACATGCAAAGGATCAGTGTTCCACATCTCCAAGAGACTAGCAGCTGATCTTAAGGATAGTCTCTGAAAAACACATCAGCATTAAATCAGCTGGATCACCAAGGTAAAACAACATGAGTCAGCAGCACATGTCCTCGGAGGAACAAAGGCTAACAGCATACAGGGCTGTATTTGCAGAGAAGCACAGCTGAAGGGCTGAGGGAGGAGGCAATTATTCCCCACTACTCAGCAGTAATAAGGTGGAATCTGAATACTGTATTTGGTTTTGCTCTTCCCAGCCACCTCCTCCTCCCCAGTATGAGATGCCATGAAGATTGTTACTGGGCTTAGGCCCATGAAAGACAAGGAGAAGCTAAGACCATTAGAGTAGCCAGGGGTCACACCTAGCTAGATCCCACTACCTGAAGGATGCTTGTTGAGAGCCTTAAATCAAACTCTTCTTGGAGGCAATGTGCAAAAGTACAATAAGTGTTTGGATAAGACTCTCAGGCACATGGTGTTATTCTTGGGGTGTCCTGTGCAGAGCCAGGAGTTGGACTCTATGATTATGATGGGTTCCTTCTAACTCAGCATATCCTATGATTCTATGCCAGGCACATGCTGTACCATTGGAAATTCTGCCTGGCCATAAGGAAAAAAAAAAGATATCTTCACAGTGAGAGAGGTTTAGCACTGGCCTATGTTGCCTGAGAGGCTGCAAAAATCCTGTAGATCACCAGTCTCCAAAGAGGGGTAAATGCACCCCAGCACAAGTCAAAGGCCTTGGAGTGTGAGAAGAAAATATTTTTTGTCACTGAAAAAAAACCCTTTTAAATAGTGGTTTTCATCTTTATCTTATCCTTTATTTTTTTTCTATGTGTTGCTTTATAGTATACATATATTAGTAGAATCGCATATGCATATAATTAAAAATTGACATATATTGGAAGAGCACACTCAGAACATCTTTACTGATGGGGTGGGTACATAATCAAAAAATTTGGAGACCAGTGCTGTAGAAAATCAAAACCTGACTATGCAAGGTCCTGACAAAGGGCTGAAGCAGGCAATCTCCAAAGGCCCTGTCAAGCAAAATTCTTCCACGAATTCCAGGATATTAGTCAATCAAAATACAACACATAATGCCAAAGTTAAATGGTTTTCAGTAGACTGGAACCCAGAGAAAGGACACTAGTTTGCCTCCTAGCTCTAAAAGCTGCCAGATTCTCAATTCAAATTTCAAAGTAACAATGACAACACTAACCAAAACTCAAACTTTGGAAGACATACCCATAACTCTGTTTATAACAGAATTACTTTATTATCTGGCCTTTCTCCTAATAAGAGGAAGAAGGTTGCATTAGAGGATAGCTATGAATTAAAAAGTTGTACTTCTGTATTAAACATCCTACACAAGCAGGATTTCCATTTTGGTTGGGCTGCAGGCACTACTCTGATAAATGTAGTGACAGCTAATAATAATGCTGTGTACAAGAAAAACATATGGACCACTCCTTTCCTAGAGATTCATTGCTTCTGGTTATTGAGTTTGAAATGAAGTATAATTGTTTTTCCCAGCACTGGAAGACTTACAAAGCCACACTCCACAATGTGGAGTGCCTACTGAAGGAGAAACTTGCATTGCTGTTTTTGTCCTCAGTTTTTGTGATTTATAGAACGCTGCTTCTCTACCTACCTACTTATTATCACAATCTTTACAGCAACTTAATACTCTTTCACATTCTAATTCTGTCAAATCTGGTGAACAGACACAACCTTTTATCATTACTGAAAGCTGTTAAAAGGAGCCTTGATCCTACACAACACAAGGACAAAAGTTTAAGCAGGGAGAAGACAAAAGCACCTAACATAGAAGGGCACAGTGTAAGAAACAGGTTTAATGAAATCAATATTAAATGTTTCCAAACTGTATATTATTATTACATAAGAAGTGATAAAGCCAGGGTTATCATACATATGAAGTTTCATAAATGCTTCAACCTGTGTTGAAGCTGCCAATTCAAGGTTGTCATAAGGTGTGTTTTCCCAGTGAGTTCAGTACAGCAGAGCAGGTGTGCATTCCTTCTTCACCTGGGTCTTCCCTCAGCTATGTTCCCCCCAGGAACGACAGGCAAGGCTCATCCTCCAGTCCAGATAACTTCCAGTAAGAAGGAAAGGTTTCTCTGAACAGGAGACAGCACTTCCCAGGTTTTGCCAAAGACCAAGAAATGAATTTACAGAACGTAAAAGACCATAAAACCATCACCCAATCCTAACGCAGGAAATGCTTTGATTCTGCCTTCTCCAATATGAAGGCAGCAGGTGCACTTGAAAAACAAACATCTTTCAAACAGCTGAAGCAATAAAGCCCTATTTTATATCATTAGAGCCTCACATCTGAGTGACTCCTCAGGAAGATGCAAGCTACTATTTAAACTTTTCCTATGACTGAAACATTTATAAGTAAATACTCACCTTGTCCATTCTTTGGTGGCTACTGTGAGATAAATTCTTTATTATTTCCTGGAGTCCTTAAAACATATCTCCTTCTTGACAATTTCAGACTTGTAAAAATTACTATCATAATTCCTTCCTATCTCTAAATTGGCCATCCAGTTCAGAAGTTATCAGATAAGAGTGGACAAATACAAGTGCCCAACACGTACAAATATGCTAAGATGAGGAAAATTCTAGAATATTCCAATGCAGTCCTAGGGTGAAGAGGAGAGAACAAAGAATATACAACAGATGTTAGTCATATCACTTAATGTAGTACTGGAAAAAGCTTGGATAGAGTGATGCAGCTGGCGTAGAAATGTATTAGAATATAATTACCCAGAGATCCATAAGGTTGTAGCTGAGCTATTAAAAGTTATGAAGCATGATGAAGAGTTTTGTGTTTTTAAGAATCAGAACTGAGCAGAAGGATTTTAATTCCTCCCCCCCCATACATTTACCACATTCTAGTCACACAGTTTCAGATGTGGCAATTACAGTACACTAGCTTTTTCTTTTCAGTTCTGAACTAATTATTTCAATTAATATGCAATTTATTTAAAATATATGATTTGTTCCCAATAAAGTATTTTTCCTGTTTTAGAAGTGTTTCCTGGGACACTTGATAAAACATTTTCCAGCAGAACAGAGAAGTGTTATTTTTTGTTAGAAGAAAGGTGTTCTGGGGACCATTTCTCTTTCACTAATTTGACAATCCCATTTTTAAGTACAGTGAAACTGAAATGGCTATTCCCTTCAGTGCTGGTCATAATACAAAATTGCAGATAGACAATACAGGAAAATTATAATAAGTATAGTTTCATAAAGTAAATCAACAAAGTCAGAGTCGGACATTCACTTAAAAGTGAAGATATGCTAAATGTTTTACTAAGCACTGGAACTCCCTATGGAAAAAAGAATCTACAACATATACCATAAATATGGAAATACTTCAGCTGTAGCTCTCAAGTGTTGTCACACTCAACATGATTTTCAAAGTCTGAGAAACATGATACACAACTCTGTACATACTATATTACCGCTAGAAGTTGAACACCAGAAGTTGTAAAATTAATGCAATACTCTTATGAAGGAAACATTGATTGATGAGCGAATGCAAGTTGCCCATGAACAGCCAAAACAGTTACCGGATCTAACTCACACCCAACAGTAAACATCTGATCTACCCAAAGCAAGAATGGCCAAGCCACACAATGGCAAACCTTAGCACTGCAGGAGTTAAGCGTGCTATAGTAAATTAATACTTACTTCAGGCTATCTTCATACTTCAGGATATGAACCACAATGATTTAGAAGCAGTTTCAAATGCAGTTCATGCATTCATGCCCTGGGTACTATAACCTAGATGGGAATGCATAGTAGATAATTGGAAATGCTCCAGCTGTTCAAGTTTAATGCATTCGTATTTATGAGCCAGCAGTTTTTGAATCTGAGCCAAAGAAGCTAAGTTCTTAATAGTAGTTGATGTAGAAAACTAAACTTTTGAAGGTGAAGAGTATATAGAGAAGAACTAGACACTGCTAAACCAGTCATCTGTAAAGGCACAATATGTTCATGGCACTTACCACCTCAGCTTGTCCAGCACAAGCGTTAAATGCTTGACTGTACACAGCGAGACCAGTGCAACTGAGACAACTCGAAAACACCACATTCTGGTTTTATATGTTATTATTATTAGATTATAAAAAAAACCACATTCACAGTCCTATCTGGATGAAGTACATATAATTTGAAGCCATTGCATAAGAAAAATTCAGTGCTTTCCAACCATTTGCCCATCCCTCTTATACCTTCAAAGAAGTCTAAACGGGTTCTGTAACTTTTAGTAAGTGGTAAGTGCAATCCTACCACAAATCAGAATTAAAACTGATAGTTTTACTTGGAACTAATTTGATAGTGTACATTTTACAATTAATGAGTAAACTATCAGTGCAAACTTACACCTAGTCTTTAGCAGGAACATTAATCCAATGCACTGACACACACTGAGAGCAATATTGTGGCCTCCTTTGTCTTAGAGAACAACTTTCATTTAGATTCTCTTGGGAATCATCCTCAAAAAGAAATGAGGAGAATGAACTGCATAGTGTATTTTTTGCACCACTTTGAAAGATCTGCAATGTAATTCCACTTTATTTATGCTACATTGATCTGAACTATGGGACTTTTGTGTTTTACACTCTTGTTACTCTCAAGAACTTCCTTAAAGCCTCCTAGCTTTATACCAGCTAAATTAGGTTCTTCTAAGCTTCTGCCAGGACTGGATTTCCTTCAGTTTGTTTTCTGAAAATCACATGGCTTCAAAACCAACTTGGTCTTTCCCAGTTAACTGTTACTCTTGCCTTCATTTCTGCTTAACAACATGCTTATTTTTTGAGAAAACAAGCAAATTTAATGCCAAGAAACAAGCTACTTCCCCATTTTTTTATTGACTCCCCTTTTTCAGAGGCTATGAGTAACAAGGACAAATTTCCAAAATAATTTTTCCTATGATTCCTTTAAGGCAAACTAAAAACATAGATATATTTTTATTAATGCCTGCAACTGGTCAGTGAGATAACTTTATTGCAGAGGCAGCTGCCAGTGTTGGAGCTACAAGCAGAACAAGCAGCTTTTAAAGAACTCTTACGAAACAGCTTTTTTCTGTTCATTTAAAAAAATGGAAACTGTGCTATCCAAATGTAAGATGACATACGATTGATGAGGCTACATGTCTAAGAGATTTAAAAACTCATCTCCACTGATTCTTTTTGGAAAACCTGTAGGTCTCGCTTCCATAAGGAATAAGACAACAGCACAAAACATGACAAATCAAGACAGGCATATGGAAACTACTTCTCAAGAGCAAAAATCCACCAAAACGGAAGGTCTTTTGAGGCCTAACAAACACATTTAAAGGGTGTTCTTTTATCAAGACTTAAAACTGCTCTGCTCCAAGTCAGTTCTGCTTAATTGTCCCAGCAGCTCCCACCTGCACCACTGCAAGCAACTGGTCAACAAAGTGAATTAAACTGTGGCACTAATGCAGTTTAAAATGAAACATATAAAAATTGGTTAGTTTTAACATAGAACAGTTCTCTCATCAATTTCCCTTTTTGCAAATACACAAATGAATGCCAAGCACAGGAATAAACAGAGACGATGTGCTACGAGAGGAACTGCTTCTGCCAGCATCAATGCGTAGCATTCATGAAGCTGCAGACTATGACAGTAAAGAAGGTCAAGAGGCATTGACAATGCCAGGTGCTTCACTTTCCTAATATTAAATGTAGCCACAATGGTACCGAAGCAGTTACTTGTATGCCACAGAAAAAAAAAAAATAAAGCAGAGCAGTCAAACAGCACCTCAACCTGAATGCAATTCTTGGAAGACAGAATGTGCTACTCATGCAAGAGTTCTCCAGTGGAGGAGTGTCTGCAACTACTGATGGGAAGACAAAACAATAGCAGGTTTCTCCGATGATATCAGCACTCTCTTCTCCCACGTTCCACACCATCCTCCAAGCAAAGTATTAGTCAGTCAAAACACCATGGGACCAACTAGTTGGATTGCCCAATCAAATCAAGAGGACAAAGCTGCTCTCAGCCTTCTCTTTTACACGTGAAGTTGCAATAGTTGTCAATTTATTAACAACAATACAGCCACAAAAATCAGAAACTGATCTGTTTGGAGCTGTACTGCCATGATATACACAATTAAATGTACTGGGGTATTTTCGAGATCTATTGCTTGATGTACGGTAACTTATCCTCACCATTGAAATGTCACCATTCAGTGGAATGTGCATACATACTAATATTATCATATGTGGACAGTGAAGTCATTAGCATGCCTGAAGAAGGTAAAACAATATTTCAGCTGCACCTAAGACCGTTCATTGTCAACAGTCACTACACACTTCCACAGCTTCTTTTAGCCCTAATTTCTTAGTATGTCATTTCAACACCTTCAATCTACTTTCATACTAGATTAAATAGGTAAATAATTGTCTTAAAATATGGTCTTCCCCATTTACATTTTTAATAGAATCTATAGGATTTCCAGAGGCATGGTAGCTCTTGTGGCTTATGACATTTATTCCTACTTCCTGTAGAAAGTCCTCTAACAGCCTATCAATATGTATTTTGAAATATTAATGAATTGTTATAGTCATGGTTCTCTCTCACTGCCAAGGCATTAATTTCAATCACCAAAGTTCATGTTAAACCTTCTTATCCATTAAATTTTTGCTTACAGATTAGTTTCCAGCTACATGCACACTTTTTGCAGATCATTACTACTTGATTTGCTATCACTATCTAAAATGTGTTCCTTTGCCACAAACTAAAATGAATCCACTTGCTATTCTGTTCCTTATGTCTACATTTCCTTCTGTCAAGTCATCTAGTAGATACAGTTCTTCCAGTTAAAAGGACAACAAACCCTGAGAAACAAAACCCTGCAGTTTGAAAACTGGAAGTTAGAGAAGAATTTGTTTTATAATCAAAGGTGTAAGATATAGTATTGAGTATGCTATGTTAGCAAGGGGAAATGAGACAACAGCTTGACAGCAGTCCATGCTTGTAGGATCCTGCACGACACAGACATTGGATCTGTACACTGGGGAAACTCCATCCCATTTACAAGGAAGTATTTACACTTGCGAAGTACAGAGTTTTTTTACTTTTTACTGCAGGTAACAGTAAAGCTCTAGGTTTGCTAAGTTGCACTTCAAATTACTTAAAATCAAAAGCCATTAAGGACTGAACTTCACAGATTTAAATGCAACAAAGGTACAAAATAAATGCAAAGTAAATTCAAAAACAACTGTCATGAAGAAGGTAAAGTTAACATTTGTGTCTTGCGTATTCTTTTTCCCTCCCGATTACAGAACAGAGTTACTATCTATTCACACCTGTCACAGTACAAATCCTTTTGGACCTTGTCACTTTCCCTAGGACAATCTCCCAGACTTTGTTAAATAGATTTTTCAAAACATGGAGGACATTGGTTTAATTTAGTGAATTTTCATAGTTTTGAAACAATATTTTTGACACTACATTATAGAAGCCTGTGTGTTGCCAGAAAGTAAAAGGGCTTGTTTTAGTCCTTCTGGAAAGCAGAAGGCACTTATTTCATCTTAGAAAGTGCTGTGCTTCTCTTACTAATGGATAATAAAAATTAGCTCTACTGGTAACACTGGGATTGAAAACTCCTGGATAATTTAATTTTTGACAACTCTTTATGCCTCAAGTAATTAAATATATAATAAGGTACAACACTTTCCATTGCCTATAAATGCAGAAGTTTTGCAGCTTATCTTTTCATCTGTCCTAAATGCCTTGGAACAGTTCTGGAAGCAAAGCTGGGGTGAAGTACACTATAGGCACATTCAGTGCTCCCGTTTAACTTCTGCAAACTGCTGTTGGGATGGTGTTTGACACCCAAGATACTAAACTGAAAGAGTGGGTATCAATGTTAACCTAGGTGATGTTTTGACTGCAGAACGGCATGAGCAGAAGGTCCACACATCTTGAAAAAGCAGAAACTTAAAGGGAGACAAAAATATAAATTATATTAACCAAACTGGTAGATACACGGGTAGGTCTGGTGAAGCTGAGGTCAACAAGTGTGTTCGCCCAGACACAAATGGTGAAAGTTTATTTGGAGCCATGAATAGAAAGAGGGTAAAGTATGCTCAGTCTAACTCAACTTGAAAAGTGCTGTGAAGACACCACTAATGAATTTGGTATTAAAGTTTTAATAAAGTGTTTCGAAAACACAAGGATATTCCATTCCTGAGATACTACAATTCTGAAAACAAAAGCATTCTAAATCAATACATCAAAGAAGAGTAGTAACACAGTCCTCTATACAACTGTGCCATCAAAGTGAAGACCAACAGTCTATGCAACCTGCATTGAAACCAAAACAGACTATCAACACAACCAAGAACGGGGGCATAACACAGCAAGTGAGTATAAAAAGAGTCCAGTGTGAAAGCAACAGCTAAAAATTCTATTTAATTATTGACAAAAGAGCATAGCAAATTCTATCTTAATTTTGCATTTTGTTAAGGTCATCTATGACAGGTTAGCAAAAAAGTCTGAAGATTTTTCAGTGGTTACAGGCTCAAGAGTATGTGAGCAGTTGGAATGGGATGAGATCTCTGGGGGGTAAACAGAACAACTTAAAAAATATTTGTTCCATCTGAAACTAAAGGTTAATTAATTGGAATGATTAAAGATGACAACCTACAAGAAACATGTAACAGTATTAAGTGTTACAGACACTTTCTAAACATCCTGCTACCTCATCAGCCCTACAAAATACCTCGGGATGACAATCCAAAATATTACTGAACATAAACAAAACCATTAAACCTCATTGATAGAGAAGTTTAAGAAAAAGGCTGATAGTGTTTTTCTATTGGCATCAAGTGAACATCAGCATTAAGGAAGCTCAAAGTTTACTGCATATGTCAAAGAACGAGCAAAAAAATGGTCATTTCTGTAGCTCAGGAAGCACTGGCCCCATGAGCAAAATAAACATTGTTCGTGTTTGCTGAACAGAAAAAGCAGCAGTGTACTCATTCCAAACTATTATCGCTTTCCTGAGATACAGACAGTATCTTTTAGTTAAGCTAAAGAGTTGACAACCCAAGTCAAATCTATTTTTACTTAGATCTGGTCCTACAGGAAAACTAATGGCTCACAATCGAAGTCGTGCACTATAAATTGCAGCCAAGTTGAATTTTCCTACAGATTGCCTGGAATTTCCCCAAGCCAACAGTCTTAAAGAAATTAATGATAAAATCTAGAAGTGTTACTGACACCTATAACAGAGATGAAAACGACACGTTACTTGTAGATAGTTTAGCAGAGATTTAACTAGAAATCCCATAAAGACTACAAGGTGGAGTTGAAAAAGAGGTACAGAGTTGCTGGAGAGAGGTTAAGAATTCCTCGGGTTCCAGGATACACTGACAAGAAATATCAATAGCTGCAGACAACAACTCTGTCTGGGAAGTGGGCCTGCATCCTCACAAAAACCGTCTTCTCTAGTGTCTCTCTGTCTGGGAATGAACAAGACTGCATGTTTGCCAGTTCCACCCAAAAAGCAGACTGGACTGGATTACAGGATTTCCTAGAGGTATCAATGGACAATCGCACTTAACACCTTCCAAGCATTTAGTATTTCTAGAGATGAATGCATTTACAATAGCATACACTATTTCAGAAGTGACCTTCCAGCAAGGTAAATCAGTGCATTGCCTAAAAGCATTTAGAAGTTAAAACCATTTATGAGAAAGTATTGACAAAGGTGAAAAATTGTACCTCTCCTAAAGTCAGGCT
Organism: Lepidothrix coronata; assembly: GCF_001604755.1. NCBI lineage: Eukaryota > Metazoa > Chordata > Aves > Passeriformes > Pipridae > Lepidothrix > Lepidothrix coronata. The sequence goes on along the minus strand of NW_016690228.1, from coordinate 2,539,113 downwards.
TTAAGAGTTTTGCTTCCCAGTAAGTCCTAAGACAGAACACTGCAAAAGCATGTTCAGTTAAGTAGTTAAAGTTGCCATAACAATTATGAAGGATATCCTTGAGATATTTTGAGCCAAAATGATTATCAGCATAACACTGAGTTAGCCAACGTAGGTCCGAATTCAAGTAAAATTAAATGGCCACAAGGCAAAGAATAACAAAGAAAAGCATCCCAATATCCACAGGACTCACAGCCCAAAGCAAGTGACTTATTAGTCCAAATCATAATTCAAGTTTCTGCAATTTTATTACATTGTTGCCTATAAAAATCTAAAGCTTCTGAGTTTTAAGTTCACAAACTAGTAGAAACTCCAACTTGAAAAAGGTAGAAATGCCACTAATGGACTGAAATCAGGTAACTTAAGTGTTGGGTGCAATGACCTGAGACTCATGTAATTCCTACATCTAGTGCTTGTCATACAGCAAAAAGCCTCAGAAGATTTCCATCTGCCCTGCAAAAAAACTCTGTGACACTCATCTAATTCTGTCTTAATCCCACCATCTACAGTAGTCAGGCTGTGACTCTGCTCAAAGCAGATTGCTCTCCTCCTGACCAAGTGACCTAAGCAACTGATCACTGAGTCCTGGTCCTTCTGAGGACAAGGATCTGTGTTTCTCTTAACCAAGGCTTCATCTACCAAAAATCATAATCCAATGCCCCAATGTAACTGATACAGCACATAAATTTTCTCCCCCAAAATCACCAGAAAAACCATTCTAGTGTAGTTTGCCAAAACAAGTCCCAGATTCAACACATAAGGCGTCAAGATGACTTGTGTACACTCCGTACACAGAGTGAACCTAAAACTAGATGTTGTGTTGATCAGCACCCTTCCTGCTCCCTCATGCTTAGTAGAAACGCCAGCTGTTACGAACTCTATCCAATTTGCAACATCAAGTAGTACAGAAACTCAGCTACTTCCATCCTTCACATACATGCACAGCTTTCTCCCTACCTGAAAGCTTGCTACTTCCCCATTCATCATGTGATTAAATTTCATAATTATTTGAGACCATTTCCTTAAAAAGTAAAAAAAAAAAAGAGGCAGAAAAAAAGTAACTGATTGTCCTTTCTGAACTTTAAGGACCATTGAACTGCTGTGATTTTGTGTTGCTATTTTACAACACAGAAAATAAACACATCTGTGGATGCAGGTTCACATCATGGCTACAGTTAAATTTCTATGCTGTGTAAAGCAGAAAGTTTCCCATTGCCATAACAACAAAATAGCTTATTTTAAGTAAAAAGCTGAGCAGGACTGGGTCCTATAGCTTCTAAGACAGAAGTTACCAAGTATTTAGCAGAAAAAATTATGAAATTTTAAGGTTCCACAATACCTTAAGAGATTAATAATCAGATATGTATTTGATCAAATGCAGACTTAAATTCTAAAAACAAATTACTTCATGATGTGAAATGTTCTGGAATAACATTTGACAGCCAACGTGGCTTATAAAATTGCCTTTGACAGGGTTAAACTAATGACTAACGCGTCTTGAGGTGCCGGTCATAGCGTCTGCTCCTACCCAGTGTATTTATTTTCCCTTGTTTCTGCTGCTTATTTTCTTCACTTTGGACAATAAAAATCAGCTGAAAAGTTTCATTTTTGCTTTTAGTTGTTTTCACTTTCTAAGTTGCCTAGAAGCAACGAAAAGTTTCTGTTTAGGTTAGAACCAATCTTGGGCGATGCTCGGGGAGGGAGGAATCGGGCGTAAATCTCGCTGAAAGAATAATGCCTCTGCCAGCACTCGGCGAGATGATTACCGTGTTTTCGGGAAGACTGTTTTACCTACACACAGAAGCTGAATCCCTTTAGCTGGGAGTTCCGGGGGAACCTTTAAGGCTTAGGAGAACAACAACAACAACAACAACAACGAGAAAGAGGTGTTGAACAGCACCACTTCCTTCTCCCCGCCTGTCACAGCCGGCTCAGCTGTTCTGGTCGCGCTCCGCATCTGCTTCTTTCTCCTGCTCCACCATCGCCTCCTCCCGCGGCCGCCCGGCGCTGACAGCGGGCCGATCCCACCGCCCCGGCCGGCACAGGCACCTCCGAGCAGGGACGGAGGCACAAAGTTTCTTTCGCGGGGCTCCGCCGGCAGAACCGGCTCCCCGGTTCTCAACCGGGAAAGCGCAGGCAGCGCGGCTCCTCAGGCACCGCGGGCAGGTATCGGCGCTGCCCCGGTCCCCTCGCACCCCTCCAGCCGCCCCGCCGAGGGGAAAGGGGCGGTTCGCCAGCAGCGCCTACTCACCGCCATGGCCCCGCGGCTCTCCCGGCTAACGGTCCGCGCTCCGCCGCCAGCGGGCAGCGGCGCCGGGGCGGGCAGCGCCGAGGGGGAGGTCCCGATGGCGCAGACCAGGCTAGGGGCGGAGCTTCCCCCACCCCTTTGCCCGCCTACTGGACGTACCTGTGGTCCGGCCGCCGCCACCACTCTGCCGCCGTCCCTTCCTCACCTCCCCGCACCTGTCACGGCCTCCCGCCGCCGCCGCTGCAGCCGCCGCCGCTGCCACCGCCCCCGCCCCGCCGCCTCAGCGTTGTCCGCCACCTCACCCGGCGGCGCCCGGCCGCCATCTTTGGGGAGGCCTGGGGGGGGCCGCGAGGGGGGAGTTGGCTCCGGCGCGCAGAGCGCCTGCGCAAAAACCTCCGGTGGGGGGGTGTCTGTCGGAGGGAGGGGCGGTGACAGATCGGAAGGCGGGGCTTGTGGATCGCGGGGCGGGGCCGGAGCGGAGGAGGCGGGGCCGGAGCGGAGGGGGCGGGGCGTGCGGGAGGGCGTCAGGGGAGGTGAGGGTCTGGTACTGAGTCTGGGTCTTGGGCCTGTTTTGTGGTCTGGGTCTGTGGCCTGAGATGTGGGGTCAGGGCTGCACCTGAGCCTTGCCTGTGGCCCTGGTACTGGGGCATGTGGTGTGGGCTTGCTTGTGTAAGCGCTGCTCAGCAATAAGGAAAACACGTCTATATAAATCAACCCCGTGTTCGCTACAAATCCAAAACACAGCCCCATACTAGCCACTGTGAAGAAAGTGAACTCTACCCCAGCCAAATCCTGCACATTCCATGCTTTATGCCATACCATTTACATCATGCCCAGGTCCCACGCTATTCAGCACAACTTTAAACATCCCCCTTCTTCCTGTACTTTGATATAATACACAGATGTCATTCCTTTAGTCAATGGATCACCCTTGTAAAATGTCCATAAAATGGCCACAAAGGCCCACAAAATGTCTTTTGAGTTCATTTATTCCATGAGTTTGGGTTCCATCAGTTATGGTGGTCAATCAGGACAGGAGAAGGGGTGTGTTGTGTGGAGTTACTGGGCGCCAAAGTCAGCTCATGTCAAGTCACTGATGCACTGCTTCTTGTAAGGTTCTCTTCCATTGGTTTGGGTGGTTTCTGCTGTGATAATTCCTGTAACCCCGGGTCGCAGCGGTGAGAATCCTGCACCCTAACCACTAGACCACCAGAGTCCCCCAAGGTTCGATTCCCAGCCCCCCGGGCAGATGGAGCTCGTCAGCCTGGTAAGGCAATCCATCTAAGAGAAGGTCACTCTAAACAAACCTATGTCCTGGGGACCTCACTGCCACTGTCCAAGCTTGCTCGGCCCCGGCAGATGAACCTCAGGATTAAAGGGTGGGCTCAGTTCAGCGCACGCTGTGTCTCACCTAAAAAATCCACTGCGCAGGCTCGAAGGGTTAATGACCTTTCCCAAATCTTCGCTCGTGAAGACTGGCCATTAATTCCTGTAACATGCAACTCGAACCATGGTGCTGGGGCAGGGGCTTGCCCAAGTTGGGCCCTTGCATTGGCAGAGTGAAGGGTAGGAAGGGCTACCTCTTTTCTGTACAGCCATTACTGCAATGAAAGTCAAAGGACTGAGATTGAGCAGAGCTCCAGGTGCATGTGCAAGGCTGTGGGCACCTGGGGCATACCCTGCCTGCTGCCCAAGCATGTAGTGTCCAATATCCGAGAGGAAAGGGGAAGAAACGCACCTTTTCCAGGTGCTTGTGCAGGGAGCAACTATCTTCCCTCAACACCTGCAATGTTCAGCTGGTGTTCTGAATGCTGATTTGTGATTATCCTTTGCTTAATGTTTGTCCTTTCAGCCATTATGGATTGAAATTATTTTACTACAGCGTTTGACTTAATGACCTTCTGCAGCAGTGGACCAAACAGAATGAGATGTTTTATAAAGTGATTTTGTTAATTTGCCTTGAAGTTCTCTGTTATTAAGTTAATAAGTTGTTATTTCTTTTGCATTTCAGCAGTGTTCATACCATTTTTATAGCTTCACAGCAGGCAGATAGGTAACTCCTATCAAAAAAGCGTGCATTAAACGATGTTTTGCCATCTCCTGGTTGCTCGCTATAGGCCCCCTTTCCAAAATTCATAATTTCAGTGGTGAATAGCATCCTAGACTATGGTATCTCAGATCTGAAAAACTAGAGAGACATGGGCCTGATCAATATTTGGATGAGCTACCTCGTTAGATACTGCGGAAAATGCTGCTGGTGATTCATTCAGTGGCATTCGTCTGTCTATGAGTCAGGCTGAACAAATGCCACTGCACAGCATTTGTGGGTTGTACCATCCAAGGGCATAAACTGGAGATTTTTGCCAATTGCAGCTGTTAGGAGATCACTGATTTTCGTACCTTGTTCCAGTTTCAGTATGGGCTTCTGGAATTAGCCAGCAGTTTTGGTGGAATAAAGCAGAGGGTTTCCACAGTTGCTTATATCAGGCACCACTCATTGGTGGTTGGGCCAAGAACAGCAGTGGCAGCAGCAGCCATGGGTACCGTTGTAGGCAGCCACAGATCCTGGCTTTGTGTCAGACTGTAAAGTTTTGAACTGATGCATGCAGCAATGATTGTATGTGCCCCACTGCCCTGGGAGAGAGCGTCCTTCGTGTCTTCTCCTGGCTTCTCAAGGATGCTGCCCCCTCACATTCCTTGCATGTGAAATTAAGAAATCTGTGTGATGTTTTGGATATATGGGTGCAGACATACAGCTGTGACAGGGAATAGATGAGAGTGCTTAGGGCCCTTCTCCCCATCCAAACACTGGTCCTGGTGGTGCATAAGTTTGCATTGCATGGCACAGTCCTTCATCTGCTTCCTTCATTTTAGAATAATAGATGTATAAGTAAGTGCATATAAAATTCCATTTTCTGCTGGAGAACCAATTAAAGTCACCTGGAAATCATTCTGCATAATATTAAAAGTGAGTGGAAGGCATGGGGAACCAATATAGCGACCTCTGTGTCTCTTTTTAGGGGCTTGTAAATAAATGGATTTTTCTAAGCCAAAACTAAGATAGATTAGATTATTTACAGGCGTGAATTGCCTATACAATTCTCAGGCACTTCTCAACAACTGACCCAATGCTCTTCCTTTCATTTGTTGTAGAACTTCCCAGAAGGACTCATGGAGACAGAATTTTTTTACAGATACGCATCCAAGTGCTCATGATGAACATTTATGAAATTGGTACTGTAGCTAAATACAGTAGAGGAGAGATGGGGAGACAAGTACAAAAATGTATTGCAGAGTACCCTCTTAAGATATAGTCGTGGTTGTACAGCAATCTTCTTGGCCCTCATTTTTTCAGTCAAACAAAGTTACTGTCTCCAGACTACTGTGAAAAATTGGTGTTATAACAGTCATTACTTCAAGTTTGCATTAAGTTGTATTTACTCAGCAAAATATGTAGCAGTCTGGTGCTGGGATTAGAACTCAGAAGCTCAAGCTAGTTTTAAAGTGCACATCACTTGATCCAATTCTCCAATTCTCTCCATCCTTGCAAGATGCTCATCCCTGGAAACATTCAAGGCCAGGTTGGATGCCCCTCTGAGGAGCCTGATCAAGATGAAGATGTCCGTGCTCATTGCAGGGGGATGGACTAGATGAGCTTTAAAGGTCCCTTTGAAACTAAACTATTCTATGAACCATTCTACAATGAAATGAGGAAAACCTCCAGTTCTAAAGTGAAAATAATGTGGCTTAAGTTGGAGAGTTCAGCAAGTTTCTTACACGTGCATCTACCTCCATGGTGAATGACCTGTTTTTACACTTCAGCCGAGTTTGTAATTACGTGTAGCACCTCTGCCAGAAGGGAGAACAGTGACCTCTCTTGGTAGTGGCAGCTCTGCTGCTGTCACATGGGACCTCCTGTAAGGGCAGTGGTTGCCAAATGCAGATCAGCAGATCTGCAGTCATACTTTATAGTGTTTTATGTACCACCAAACAAACAGGTTTACCATCCAAGCTTCATTTGAAAACACTGCTGGGAACATTTACCGTGGTCTCACACACCGGAAGGAGAGCAGTTTGGACTGTGGACTGTAAAAACCATGAGTTCAGTAGCACTGCTGTCTTCTACCAGACAAGTACCATCAGTATAATATACAGCAAGTAAAGAAATAAAGACAAGTGTCCACTTTCTTAAACAAGTAACTAATGTATAAACATAACTCCCCTAAAATAAACAAGCTATAAGATGATAGCAGCTTTATAAGGTGAATGAGGTTTAATTTTGATGTGTTGGTAAAAAAATTGCAGAAAACTTTATTATCACAAAACTGAGTTACTGATTTCTTTATGTCATCTCAGGCATACAATGTCTTCACCTGACCTACATAACACTCATTGTATTTGTCCAGATTTCTTTCAAAGAGGCTGCCAATCAGTATAAATTATTTGCTGGTTTTTGAGTTGTATGAAAGGTTTTGAACTGTAAAAATTCCACCTTAATATCAGAATGATGTGTCAACATGCCAGTTCGATGAGAACTGTTTAATACTAGACATGATTCATTTCAATGGTAAAATACACGCTAGTAGGGAAAAAGGAATCTGAGATTTAGCTAATATTATCAGCTGTGTTTTCTAAATTTGGTGAATTAGTAGAACTCAGAACACATTGAGTAGTGGCATATAGTACAATTTTTATCATGTCTATAACTGGTTTTTGACACTTGTTATAGAATAAATATTGTATTATATATTTTACCACGCTTTTCTCAAAATTCTGATGAACACCTTAAAAATACACAAATCCACAACTCATTGTCTTCTTTACCTGCTTTTCAGGACATGGATGATGAAGTCAATCATTCTATGACAGGATTAAACTGTCTGAAATTTCAGAATGATGGCACGAAAATGAATGGGAGGATTAAATGGATAAAAATACTAATCCCATCAGAGGCCACAAAATTCAACCATTCAGCTCCTGCATTACAAAAGTAACTCTAACACAGAATTGGGAATTTGAGGGAAATCGCAGTTTGTTAAATTCAGAGGTTAGCTGAAATCTGCCATTTCCCTCTTACTCCTTTATTTCGTTTTCTGGGAGAAATTTCACTGATTTCAAGGGGATTGCTTTCAGAACTGGACACTGATTGACATAAACAGGTATGGCATTGTGAGCTTAAGATGTTCAGGAGTTAAATCAGACCAAACTCTAAAAGAAAAATTAAGTAGTCAAAAATTTTAAATTTTAAATTTAGTGCAATCTAGACTTCAAAAACATTCACTGGAGCCCAGCTGACAAAGCAACCTAATTGTGTGGCATTTGTTTTTCTGATATGTCTATTTGCTATGAGGAAAAGAAAAATAGAGTCAGAGATTACATGAACAAAAAGGAAATACATGGTTTAGAACCCAAATTATTTATCTTACTTTGTTAAAATGGAAAAAATATATGGCACAAACCTACTTGTTATAATGTTACTTTTCAAACACATGTCAAAAAACTAAAATACAAACAGTGAAAAATGCCTAGCAGTTATGTTCACCTTGGCATTGTTGCAACTGATCATTTTGTACCTTGCAAATCTTTATTTGTTGAAATCAGCCACTGGTTGAACTGTGATTTTCTCATCATGAATTAAAGCTATGCTCTCATATTATTTACAGCCTTGAAGTGATATTTAAAACAGGGGTTGTAGACAAAGCAGTATTTATTAGCCTCATTACTTTCAGAAAACACTGATGTTTGTTTTGGCTTTGTGAGCAGAGATATTTCTGAAATGTCTTTGGTGATCTCCTAGTTAACAGTTGGTTTGTGATAGATAAAGCTGAATAATCAGCCAGCACTGGCTGTAATCAAAATATTTACCAGAAGCATACTTTGAATTTGTGCTTCTACTTGCAGTTGGTTTGAAATACTTTTGTAGCATTCCTTTTCAAACCATGGTGAAAAGTTAGACATTAAAAGATCCATTGTATGGAAACAGAAAGGCTTAGAAGATTCAGGTGCAGAATATAAGTGGATAGGTTACCGATCCACATTTATTTAGGACCTTTTTCCTTCTTGAATATTCAGAAATTTCATGCCCAGGTTTAGATTTTTCCAGGAGATTTGCTCTCTGGATAAATAGTAGCTTTCATCTGATGAATCACTGAGAGTCAAATATGAATTTTCTGGAAGATCACCTTTCTTTCGGTGAAACCTGGCAGCGTTTAGTATGGACTGACTGTGCTTAGGACTTTATGACCTAATTGAGGTCCTAATTGAGCAGCAAGGAAACTACCTGTCCCATTTGAGCAGCTATGCCCCTATTTTGAGGAGTTTTGAGAAGCAGGAGATTTCCATTATCTCCTGCTGGAATGCTGAGTTTAGGGTTTCTGCTGTGACTCTTTTTGTCCTTTGAAATACCAGACTCATGTTGTGCTTGGAAACAAAGAAGTTGAAAAAAGGTTTCATCAACCTCTTCACATAAGGGTGTGTTTCAAGCTTGTTCAATAAAGGACCTCGAAGTGCAAATCCTTGTCCGCCAAGATAACAGCCTGAGTTCAATGTGCTCAGGGAATACTAATTAATCTCTTCATTCAGGTTTTCCTGCTTTTTTGTGTGTTTTGTTTTGTTTTGTTTTGTGTGGTTGTTTTTTGTTTGGTTTTGTCTTTGTTTGTTTGGTTTGTTTTTGTTTGTTTGGGGTTTTTTGGGGGGTTGGGATGGTTTTTTGATTGTTCTTTTTTCTTTCCCCAAGAAGTCTGAATATTTAGCATGTCACCAACATTCTTTGTGGTTTTGCAGAAGAATTTAACTGCTTCAGGATGGCTTGGAGAAAGTCGGTTCATCTCATATTTATTTCAAGTATTTTTCTTCCAAATGAAGTATTCAGACGATGTGAAAGCATCATCTGTGTGTTCAGACAAATACTGTTCATACCTAAAAACTCTATGACAGTGGAAATCAAGTGTACTTCACTAGCTTCAGAATAGCGGAGCCATTGAAAAATCTTCAAACCAAGATGAGCACAAAGAACAGTCTTGACTTCTGAAGTTCTGTGCAATAAAAAGCTTAAGTCATGGTTGATGAAGTGTCTCAGAGACGTTAGCAGTGTCAAACAACTGGCAATTGGTTCCTGTGGCAGGAAATAACAAAACCAACTCAGTGCTATAAGCAGTAGAAGCTGTCCTATCTGTTGTTGGAACTGTAGTTTTCTCCTTTTTCATCACCATGTATTGTAAGTGAATTTGTTTTAGTCCCCAGAGAAACATATCTTGCTTTTGTGTGGTAGGAATGGTACTGGCTAATGTGTGCACAACTTTTGGGCAAACTCAAATATTTAGCCGGTCACTTGGTTAATGCAGTTGCATTGGTTGAGAAAAGTTTGGAACATGGCAGGATGAAAAAGGGGAATAACGTATGCCACAGAGGACTGTTAAAAACAGAGACACTGCATCTGGCTTAGGAATCTTTGAGACACAAATTGCTACAGGATGGGAAAATTTTGTTAAAAAGTATTACTGTGCAGCTGCTCCTTGCACTGCTGTTGGCCATTGCTGGAGACAGGGTGCCAGGCTTTCAAGAAGAACTGCACTTTGGTCTGACCTGCTATGCCTTTTCATCCACATCTGCGTTTATATTTTGCCTGTGCAAAAGAATTGTAACAAAGAATAGACTACAAAGAAATTAAATTGCGTTGTGTTAGTCTGTAAGGAGCAGACCTTGGCCCCAGCCAAGATTTTGTCCAGTTCTGTATGTTGATATAGTTGAGGATGAACACTAATATATGTGAGGCATGAGCAGAACATGTAAGTACTTGCTATGGTCTTAGATTGTTGGTAGGAAAAATTGCTTAATGAAGTGAAATCCTTTTGTTTACCTTGAAGCATCTCTCTGTTCTAGCTGATTTTGTTTTAACACTGAAAACTATTTAATTCTGCTTTAATTTCCCCCCAAGTAGGCTGTAAACTTTCCATGCACTTCAAGCAGAGACCATAGGTTGTTAAACTTTATATGTGGCTGATTATGGATACTACTGCAGATACTTCTTTACAAACTAGAAGAGTCCTCGGACTGTGCAAGTGAGCAGCTTCTGTTTATTTGTGCATGTCCCTACAAACAAATAGACAACTGACAAGTGCTTCCTAATAAAGTATTAAGAATAATAAACCAAAATAATATAGATAAATAGTTTGAGCTTCTATTTGATATTTTTTCATTCTAGTATTCCTTGAATCCAAGCAAGGGATATGTTCAGGGATAACTCAAGCAGATTTCTTGTATGCTGACCTTGGAAATGATGGCAGCCTTGCAATTCTTGAAAGGATCTCTCTTTGAAAATAAGGGTCAAACAGCTTGAAATTTTGCTGCTGATGTAAAAAGAGCAAAATATATTTTTTCTTAATTGTTTTTGGTCTTGCAGGAATCACTCCCCATTTGTTCCAGGGTGGATGAGCACCACTCCAAAGGCCCTGACAAGTGAGAAGAATCTAGGGACATAGACTAGTCAGTATGACCCTCTTGCTTCAGTAGATATCCCTTAAGCTCTGTTTATGCTGGGAAGTTCTACCACTGTCTCACCATGTATTGTGCAAAAAATAGCTGTCCGTGTTTGCAGATCAGATTCTCCTTTGGAAAGATGAAACCCAGAATGTAGTGGAGATCTCTGTGGGCAAAGCAGTGATTTGAAATATTTGTCTGAGAAACAGGCATCAACTCCACAGGAAACAGCAATTACCTTGTACTCATTTTCTTCATGAGTGTTTTTTCTTACTATGGTCAGTACTTCTGTATTCTGACCATTTATTAAAATACAGACATTTAAAAAATATAGGAACTTCATCATTGTTATAATGCCTCTTAAGTAACTCTCTCCCCCTTCTTCATCTATCATCTTTTAAGTCTGTCTGTTCTTCATACCAGTAACTGAATTGAATGAAGCATGGATTTACATTTACTCTAGAGTAAGCAATTTGTTTCAGGCAAAATTTGAGATGTCTGGGGAAATATTAATTTTGGATTTCCTGATAAAAGGCACGTGATTATGTGAGTTTTAACCATTCTAGATTTCAGTCACGGTGTGGCCTGTCATTGAAGACTTGGTTAAGTCTTTGTCCTTTTTTCACCCAGGATATTGGGTCTTCACTCACAGTCACAGATCCTTCTAATTTTGTATTATTTTTTGTTCCTTTGGTTTAGCACTAATCTTATTTTCAGTGTGGTGCAGCCCATCTCATTTTTTTTCTATTCTATGTTTTTGACTTCCCTCTGATTTTAAGTGAAAATGGGTAGAGGAGAAGTCTGCCCAAATTATCTGGTGTCAGACACAAGAGTCTCTTCCAGTCTTCCTTTCCATGGCACTTACTGACTAAAGATATAGAATGATGCAATGTATAAATTTTTTTTTTGCATTCCATATATCTGTAGGGGTTCAGCTCCTCCAGGACTTTCACTAGTTCAACTCTTCAACTTAAGATTATTGTCTTTAATTTATTTCTGCTGCTGGCCAGTGTTCATTAACTGCTACAACCCAAGGTGCCTGAAGAAAATTCTCTTTATCTGGTGACACAGTTCCAACAGCTTTTGCCCCAACAGAACATGTGCTTTTACAGAGCTCCTCCCCTGGATGTTTTTGTGTGCCTGGCCTGAGAGCCCACTGAAAGGTAAAACTGACTGCTATAGGGAGAACAGTTTGGCTGCAAGATAAGGAAAGCAGTCTAGACTGGTCTGTTTCAGCATACAGGATAAGATTATTTTGCCTATCTAAAGTTCTGTTCCAATCGTTTAGTGCTTATTTATATTTTTGGTGATGATCTCTTATTTCTTCAAGGATTTTTATGAGAAGCAATCAGACTCCTCTAGCTTCACAACCTCCTACAAATCATACTTTGAGATTTTAGGTCCTGTGCTCAGGGCTGCGAGCCTCACTAAAGAAATTTGCTTTCAGTGGACGAAGAATTTCCATGTTCCTGATAAAGAATTTTAATGTGCAATAGCTGAAGGATTTATGTTTATTCTAGTATTACGTGCTTTAACATTTCATACTGCAGGGGCATTTGATGCAAGTTGTGTGCTGAAAAGATGTGGGACTATGTTGGGAATACTAAAGGCTAACGTGGACCATTTTAAGATATACTACGTTGTTGCAGAATCAATCAGTGCCTCTCTTGGGATAGATTTGTGCATACCATAAGAGTAACCTCAAAATATCTGCAAGACTAAACTTGTGGACTGTTGCACTGAGAACCCGTCATACAGTCTTGCACACATCTCTTAGACCACTGTTTTGCTTCTCCAGGCACATTTTTATTGCTTGTAGACAGTCTGCCAAGGAGTCTTATGTTTGAGGAAATTGAGACTATGTCCAGAAGCATTTTAGAAAACCTCATTGGAAAGTGGTAAAGCTGGAGTCACTGTGTTGAACTCTGATCCTCTCTGAAATTAGAATACAACAGAAAAAAGTGTAGAGGAAGCAACAAAAATAGGCTTTGTGAGACAGAGACAGAAAGGTCAGGCTATTAGATGCTGTGAAAGAACAAACAAGGGATGATATAGTAGGTATAAACAAAATTTTCCTTAGGTTCTGCAAAAGCATGAGCTCAAGGGAGTTCCCAGTGAGGTTAAAATGACAATACCCCTCAAACTGATTAAATTTGTCTCTCCAAAAAGCACAGACTTTCAGAACTCATTACTCAAGAAAATGTTTTAGCAGGAGTTGAACAAGAATTTCTGCTGCTACCTTAAATAGAAATAATATGCAAAAAGTTATAAAACTTCATGTTCCAGGATGAAAGTCAGCCACTTCCTATTTAGGGTCAGGAAGACACTTCCTCTGGAGGCACACTATTAAGACTTGTGCATTACATGATTTTTTAGCTTTCTATTTCAATCCAAATACTGTCAGGGACAGTGTTTCACTAGATTAACCACTGTTTGGTAACTACTAGTCCAACCTGTTCTAAATTTAAACACCCTTTTCAAATGTCTCATACCTTCCTGCCCTAAAACTCTTATTTTTATTTTGTCATACACAAGCATAAGAAATAAGATGAAATAGTTTCCCTGCTGATCTGAATACATATCTACCAACTTGTTTAATTAGGACTGTGTGTATAGAAACTGTTTTCTGATTTCTTTTTCCCTAAAATACTGTAGGCTAAATTCCATCCACCCTGGGTAAAAAAAGCCAAACTGAAGCAGTAGCCCCTAATTTAGTACCAGGGTTTTTGTACATTTGAGACCAATAAAACACTCCTGCATTTTTGCTCTGGTACTTACCATGAGTGGGCAAACTCCCAGTTAATGACGTTACTGACTCACCTTCCTGTCTGCCCCGACTTGAGGAGATAGAAGTGGATGGGACATTGTCGGAATGGACAACAGCAAGTGAATGTTTCCTGATAATCGGCTAACAGGGCATCAAGCAGTCATCAGTGCAGAAAGTGGAAAAACACAATTAATCCTCTAAAGTATGAGAAAATCTGCTGTCATTTTCCGCAAAATAACCTCAATCAACTGAAAATTGTTTCAGCCAGTTTTTTAAGTGGTAAAACATTAAGTAAGAGCAACCTTTCAGAGATACTGATTTCTGATCTGCCTTAATAGGTAAATATGAAGGCTATGTATGGCACCTTCCCTGAAATATTTGGAAGGAAGAATCTTGTTTACAAGGTAAGCATCCTCTTTTCCTTGATTCTCTACACCAGATGATCCCTATGATCTCTCCATCACTATGTTGGTGATGGCACATATATTTTGGGCTGTATGGCAAAGCTCAAGTCATGAAAGTTGTGGTGTAGAAAAAGGCTTTGGTACACCAATAAAGCTGTATATCTGGGTGGTAAAACTATATAAGATTATACATTTTATTAGGTAGATTAGTTACAAGCTTGTAGCTACCAGTCCACAGTTATCACAGGAGTCTTTCTTATTTTTCACTCTCTTGCATAGTCTTTTCCATACTTAAGTCTCACTCTCAAGAGTGAATTTATTTTCCACGTGGAACACTAAAATGGACTCTGCTGAACCATTATGCTACTTTGAGAAGTAGCATCTCCTTCAAAATACAGAAATATTCCTATGGGTTTATGCTGTCAATAACTCAAAATAGCTTGTGATTACCACAGCACAGCAATCATGGACATAGTCATTCCCGCAGAGGGTCTTCGTTAAGTTTGAAAAATGCAAATTTTGAAATCAAAGGATCTGGTTCTTGTTTACATGGTTGTGCCAAGAAGCCTTATAGAGGTTGCAGATGACATTGCACAGGCGTCCTGGTCTCAAGTGTGAGACGTTCACAGCATTGCCTGGCTCAGACCTCCCACAGCGTATGATGCGTCTTCTGGCCTTGGCAAAGCAGAGTCCCCTCATCCTTTCCTGAGGGCACCATGTGGAGCCCACCTACGCTCTATGGACCCTTTGATGAAATACTTCAGCTGGTTTCTTCTGGTAGTACCATGTGAATTTCTTTATATTCTTAATATTGTCTCACCTCCATGTACTATCTGATTGACTTTTTTTTTCAGGGTCTGGCTATGTCATGATTTCATATGTGTATGTGCATTTGTATTACTTCATCACTTGAAATTCTGAGTAAAGTTACCTTCTTTCACACTCAGAGAAGTGTGCTTACCTGGTTTGTATGCACTGGGTTTCCAGTGATTTAGAAGCAATGTCTCCTTAGTGTGAAGCAGCACTTCAAAAAGTGTTGAGCCAGGTTTTTAGCTGTAACAGCAATTTTTATTTCTCTTTGAGAGTGTTCATTGCTCCAGCCATAATTTATAAGTAGAGATGCCTTTAATTTGCAGCCCCCTGGAGCAGGAGTTTTGATCCTTTACCTCTGATGCCTACTTAGGACTACTTCAGATTAGTAAGTTCTGAGAAGAGCATAGGTAATATTAATAAACATTTTTAGGTAATTTACCCATATGGTAACAAATTTTTCATGGAGTGCTGCTGCCTGCTAGTATCCCAGCATTTGCCAATGGTTGGTATATCAAGATAAACCCAAAAATGTCAGTTTTCTCACTAACTTTAAAGGGGACTTCAAATGACTAACTGATTTGTAGAACAGCAGTCAGATGATTTGCAGTAAGACAAATTACAGTTGAAAGGATAATAGGTACATAACTGGACCCTGTGAAGGGTCCACAAAGCCTTCCTGTGATTGGTGGTCTTCTTCTTCTTTGGAGGATGGAAGCATGCACAAATATTGCTGGAGACCAAAATAAAACTTTTGGGTTCATGTATTAGGCTTTCTTATTACAAAAAAAAAAATAAAAATTAATGGGCTGAATTATTTAATCTGGCTTTTAGCTTAGTATCTGTTTATATGGTGACAATTTCTATCTCCACTATATCGTCTTTCAGCTGTAACATTTTCTTCACTTTGCAGCCAACTAACTGAAGTAATTTGCCATGGAAGGTTTTGAAACATTTTTTATGGATCCATTCTGTCACCCTCAGACAATATTCTGAGATGATCTAATACATCTGTACATAACATTTTTCTATTTTTCTATGCTTTGCTATTTTTCCATGCTTTGCTATTTTTCCTGTACTTTCTCCTTTAAAAAATATAAAATACAATAATTATTTTATTTTGTGTTAGAATTCTGTAAGAAGACATGTAAAAACTCTGTTCCATATCTGACATTTTTAGATTAATTCCTATAATGCAAAAGGTCTAAATAAGTTCTGATCAATTCAATTGAGTGTATAAGACAACTCCATACTTCCTAGTGTTTCTTATGTCTGGATTTGTGATTTCAAAGTGCTTTTGAGACTGTTTTCATTGTTAGGAAGAGAAGTTACTTTTTTTAGAGTTCTTCAATGACTGAGTTCACAGTTAGCATGACATATGAGACTCATTTCCTCATTTGTTACTATTTTAAATGTATACTTATCCTCCCACTCTTCCTGAAGAAGTTCTGTTTCTTGTAGATTCGCTGCCCAAAAGCCTCTATAAAAGCTAACATTGCTCCTTAATCTGGCAGACAGTGGGCAGTGCCTTTGAATAATGAATAGGAACAGTCAATGTCTCTGAAGGTCATATCTCCATGGGCGTTTGATAGGGGTTCCTGTGGCAATGCTGTGCATGTTCTATGCACCAGCCAGACACTCTAGGTTTCCTTATGGTCAGTGGGGAGGAATGGGCACTTCTTGGGTGCATTTCATCCACACTGAAGACAGATACGTTAAAGATGTGAATGGGTTGTTCTCTAACTGTAAAATGAAAGTTCAGAGTCCTCTGCCTCTGAATTTCTATCATTCTGTGGTCCTGAAGTCGACCTCTACCTCGTTCCAGGCATAGCTCAAAGATTCTCATAGCTGCAGTACCTACCTACATCTTTGGTACAGCTTCCAGAAATGATTGAGGTGCAATGCCCAGACATCCTACTTGGTGGGAATAGGTATTATTCACTTCATGGGGCTGCATTTCCAGGGTTCATGGATTCCTCCTTCACTCCAAGCTTTGCACCATGGGAATGCTCAAATGTAGAGACCGTTCCACACTTAGAACATTTTTAAATGCTTGCATGCATTACACTGGTTGGAAGTACAGTGTTTTTTATCCTACCTGCCTCTTCTTTTTTGTCTCAGTGCTATTGTGTGATCTCCCGGACTTTGGAGATTTGCATATGTAAGAACTCTTACCCTGGGTTTAGTCATTCTTACAAAACTGCAAGCAACCGCAGTGTATGAAGAATAAAAAGTAATGAAGTAACGAAGGATAAGAACACTGATTTGCAGAGTGTTATTTAATGCAAACTTGCCAAGTGTATCTTCGTCTAGAGATTTAATGAAATCCAAAGTTGTTTGTGATGACCATATAATTAAAGGGAAAATGATCTCTTATCTCGTGGTCAGTGATGTATTGATATGGTTAGTTGTAGCAAATTAAGTTGCATCTGAAATTTTGTTTCCTTCATCATGTCTGCTGGAAGACCAACACAGAGTGTTTTAATGTGTTTCCTCATTTTAACTTTACCTGAGTTCTTTTGATTTCTATTGCATGTGGTTTGTAAAATCATTCTGATTTTTTTGTTTGTTTGGTTTGCCTTGAATATTTGATACACTCCCAACCTGAATTTCACAACATTTTATCATTCCTATTTTACATGTAAATCACTGTTTTCTCCAATTGTCTTTTTAGGAAAATATCATGAAAATAGTACTTAACCTTTGTAGAAAACTGTCTCCTAAACAGAGAACAATCTTTTGTCTTGCAGACAAAAGAGCTACTTTCCAGTTGCTTTAGAGCTTTTTTTTCTTTTTCCTGACAGAATCATAGGTAAAATAGTGGATTTGGTTCCCAGGATTTTCTAAAATGGAACACTGATATATTTTTTCTTCTTTAGATTTTATGAAAGAAAATATCTCCCAGCAGGGGAAAAAACCCCTGCCAATTTTTTTTCAAGCAATGCTTCTGCTCATAGTCTCCCATATTGATTTTATAGTCCAGACTCTCTCAGTGGTAAGTCTACTTGATAGAGTTATTTGCCTAAAATATAACAATTAACTGGCTAATGGTGTTCTTAAGATTTAACAACTGGTTAATTAAATAGTTTGTCCACTAGCTAAGTCATAAATGTTTAATATAAACTCTGTTTTTTTCTAATTCATCTTTCCTTGTTCTATGTGAATATTTAATTAAAGCAATTAATTTTGGGTATAAATGGAAGGCAGGTTATGAGGAACGCATGAGTCCAAGCTAAGCTCAGTAGCACTACGTTGATTGCATAGGGCATGGTCAAGGCTCTCCAGTGATTCTCTTACTACAGAGGGAAAGGTTTGGGGATTTTTCAGAACTCATGCTTTACTGGTCTACAGGAGAGCTGCTGAAGATATGACTGGAAGCACCAGTACAGACAACAGTCTTGGTTTGAACTGTAAAATAGTCTTTTCTTTTTAAAATAATTTTTCAGTTCTGGTAGTTTAGAGAAAACAGGTTGTCAGGTTATCAGTGTTGCAGAGGCTTCTTAAGAAAACAAACCAGAGGGAATAAAGGTACAGATACAGACATCTGAACAAGAGCTTCATCTCCCTGTACAATGAACAGGTGAGAACACATCTGAGTATTAGTGCCTTACTCTGAGTTGTCCTTGGGAATGACTTTCCCTTTTCCACTGACTGCCAAGGGAGCTAGAGAGACTGGTTTTCCAATTTAGGGACCTAAGTCAGGTACTGACAATTAGTAAAACAGGAATGATGATATAGTAATGGGTTTGTACTTGTGAATTTGCCTGTGAGATGTGCTGGCCAGTAAATACTTCCTGATAGTGGTGTTGATGAGGACTCATCAAGTTTTGAGCAGGAAATTGGAGCAGACATCTTGGTGCCACTGAAGTCTGGAATACTGAATTCACTGGAATTGGTATTTCATCCATTGCTATGCAATGCAGCAAGATACACTCCTCCTGACCTGTTTGGTGCCCTCTGGGAGCACTGTGGAATGTGTAGGTAAAAGATGCTCTGATCTACAATTTCAGTTTACTCCACTTGCAGAGAAAGAACTCGATTATCTCCTTTATTGCAGGGAAACACAGAGGTGAACGGAAGATGTTACTAAGAAATGAACATGGAAAGCAATTTGTTGTTTTCATGTCCAAGTCTGTATGACAGTGGTACTTTATTAATTGAAAACTGTGTTTTTCTGCAAAAGAAAAAGAAAGTCTCTCTTTTCTACTCTGCAAAGTTCATTTTGGTTGCTAGAGAAAAGTCTTTGAAGAGACTTTATTGAAATCTGCTTTTACTGAGAATTTCCCCTGAATCTCTCACCATATAATTAAATGGTGGTCTGAGTAACTGATTACTATTAGCTATTACTGGACATATCCTCATATTTTCCTTGAGATTAGGGTCACACAAATGGATTTACTAGAGTTTTCAACTCAGAGGGAGACAGATTGCCAAGGGGTACATCTGAGGACACGTCTGGGCTGTGCATGGTGTTAAAAACCCTTGCATTAGGTCTATGTAGCTGGATATGTGCACAGGGACCAGTGTGATGCCAAGAGGAGGCACTAGCTTGAGTCCCAGAAGCAGAGCACCTGCAGTGCTACCTTCAAGGTGTCTTGTCCATCTTTTGGAAGCAATGTTGCAGGTGCAGATACCTTGTTCCTGGCTTCAGATCTGGTGTTTTCAGGGTTGATTTGGTGATCCTTTGTGCACATATCCCCATCATGCAGATATATTATCCCCAGATTTTAATGTAAAACCATTGGGTAGGAGCTAACAGTGACTCATCAGGTTCAAAGTTATGCGTTGTTCCTTAAGAGAATGAAAGAAATTTTGATGGAGATATCCAGCAACTAAAACATTCACACTTGCGTAAGGGAACTTCTCACAGATATTGCCAGAAAGAATAAGACAGCTGGCATAAAACAGTACACAGCAGATTGTCTAGAAACTGCCCTTAATTTTTACTCAAGTCAGCTTCTAATCCTACTACCACTACTGGATTCTGACTGCCATCTTAAAACAAATACATTTGTGGAAGAGGGATCAGCTACTGACCAAGGCTTTCTTTCCTTAATTCTGCATTTATACTTACAGGTGCTGTTTTTGCTGTCCTAGCAAGGTGAGATCAGAGAATCACCTTCCCTATATCCAGGGGAGTTGCGGGGAGGGTATACTTTTTTAAAGTAATTTTCTTCCCTGAAGTTGACTTGTATGAGTCAGGCAGACCCAGAAGAGGCAGAGCATGTGGGTGTGAGAGGTTTGGAAAAGATTATTGCACTCTCTCAATATTCTGTGTTTCTTGTCATCTATCTGTGGTTTCAGAAAATCAAAAAATTAACCTTGGAATAGGAAGCAAAGCATAGTTCTTATTTTTCTAGTGTCTTCGTTTTCTGAAGAGGTTTTCTGGAAATATATGTAGCTGACTGGCTTAAAAAAAATTTGAGATGTGGTTTATACAGAGGGGATGGCTTGAGTCCCCCCCTCGAAACATGATGTGCCATGTTTGGCTTGCCTTGCAGGGAAACAGAGAGATGGGTGTTTGCATATTCTCTCTGGAGAAAATGCTCCTCAAGATGTTGTTACTGTTTTGGTTGTTTGTTTTTTTTTTTTGGGGGGGGGGTACTGTGTGGTTTACCCAGGAGTCTTTGAGAAGGCTTTGAATATTAATTATTATTTAAAGGTGGCCACCTGGAACATGATGAACAGCAGCTTCTAAATGAAGGGAAAAGATGCAGATACCATTTGGTTACCTGATAAGACCAGTGTAGGTAGAAAGTGAGAAATAAAGCTGGAGTGGAGACACAGTGGAGTTCCCTGAAGGGGAAAAACTTCTAGAGTATTTTAGCAACTTCACTCTCAATTTAAAGTATTTTGGTGGCAAAAGAATAACGTCATGTGACCAATACCAATAGGTGAGAACAGAAGATAAGTTTTCCTCTGCATCCATGGATGAGGAAAGAAGAAAAAGCTTCAAACTCTTGGCTATTTATTTAGGGACATAGTGAATGCCAGGGAGAATGAACAGGGAAGCGATAGTGGAGAAACAGCCTAGAGTATAGAGTAATGAGAACTGGTGAAAGAAAAAAAATTTACAGCACAAAAGAAGACAGAAGACACAGGTGAGAAAATATGAGAGGAAGGAGAACGTAGGAAAAGGCACTTGACTTAGGAGATGATTATTACTCAGAGAGGGAAAAGACAAGAAAGAATAAGAGTGTTAATGGTAGCTGTGAAGAAGGAGGCTAAAACTGGAAATAGAAGAAAAGGGATTTTGTAAGACAAGGGGGGTTCAAAGAAGTGTTCTTGGAGATCAAGCAGTAAGTAAATTTAGTAAAATATTAGAAAGAAAAGTGTGAGAGTCAAAAAGAAAGTTGCATAAGGCAGAATTAATAAGGAGAGTGAAAGAGAAAAGGAGAACAAAGGGAGAGAATTTCTATGCTTGAGAAAGTTGATTCTGACCTATTTTGATATAAAGTGTCTTTAATATATTGGACAGACAGTACCAAGAGAACTTTGTGAGGATTGGGGAAGCCAGTCTGGCTGACCCTAGAAGACAGTGATGCTGGCTGAAGCTCTGTAATATGGAGAGGAAAAGGTGGTTGTGAATTGTCAATCCCAGCAAGTAAGCCTCACTGACCTTTGCAAATTTCTGTAGGGCCTTTTACCAGGCCCCTTCTGCCAACATAGGGGTCAGGTTTCAGCTTTTAAGGTACAGAAATGGTGTCTCAAGCCACACCTAGAAACCTGGTGAAATAAAATACCGCCTGGGCTATATACATCTTTATTTGCCAAAGTGGGATGAAGTGAATAGACTTACCAGAATGGTATGTATTGACCACGGAGAAGGAAAGAGGAGGGGAAAAGAATAGAATAGTAAAATAATTTAAAAGAAAAGGGCCTTTGCACACCTCCAAAATACAACTGGTACTGCAACCCCAGGCACCTTGATGGTGTTCTACAGGACTCACTCCAGCATACCAGAGTCTGGTTTGGACTGAGAAACCTGAAATCACACACAGTATTCCACATGAGGTTTTGCAGAAGAGGAAAAGACTTTGGGGTTTAGGTGCAAAAAAAGCCCCTGAAGGTTATCAAGAGAGCACAAATATTGGGAAATATTGGTAGATACTCTGTTATTAAACTTTCAATATCTAGGCATTTCCATTTTAGCATAACTGTGTTCAGTGTTGTAACTCTGATCTAAGAAAAACACTCTTCTAATAGTCTAAAAGCATGCAGTTAGAAAATGATATCCACTTAAGAAGTAACTTCTCTCATTTGATGTTTAACTGCTTCCTTTTCTCAGATTCCAGACAGCTTGGAGGGAAAGGAAATTTTGATGTATCACATGGCTGATATTATGGAGAATGAAAATAGCAAAATGTTCAAGCTAAATTTAGCATTACCTTGCACTTAACCATGCTGCTGCTTATCTGCTCTTTTACTATGAAATAATACAGTTAATGTCATATATGAACCTGCTTTTGATCAAAAAAACCCTATTAAAGGACTATTAAACACAAACGACACAAAATGACTCGAAATATTTGTCTTTTTCGAGGATATTGTTAGAGTGTGGAGCCAAAAGCTTGTTCAGAGGCTGCCCTGAGGCCCCTTGGGGTTACATTTTTCTAAAAGGCAGCCAATAACCCTCGCCTCCACAATGGCAAAACTCATTTCACTGACTCATCTTTCCAATAACAGTCACATCATCCCTTTGAAAACAAGCAAACTCAACGACCAAATCCAAACAATTTCTTTGAATTGAGTGTCAGTGAGAGACTGAGCTTTTTATTTTACCTACTAGCTCTACAGTGACAGAGGTCCCTGGGGGGCACCTTGGGGTGCGGGGGAATGAACAGGAAATAGAATTGTGGTAGGTGCTACCTTATGGTATGAGTATCCCTATACCCTTAAGCATCCTGTTATCGCAGGGAACTTTTGTACTGTGTTACCCAATGCATACCATTTGCATTCCAAATACCCATTACATAAATATTTGTTATCTTTGCTTGTTTTGCTGCGAGCTGTGTAAGCTCTTTAGGACTGTGCCTCATGATCCGGAACTGGGTTCATTTAGCCATGTTCGGTTCCGCTGGTCTATGACTTCTCCCATGACTTTTGACCGTTAATGAAGCTTTTCTGTACTTCAGCTCATGACTCATAAAATAGGAGACAGGGTTCTTGTTGGCCAAGAAAAAGCTATTAACCCTTATGGAGATCTTGCATACCCAGGTAGGAGGCTGTATCCAGAGGATTTAGGAAGACCTAAAATCTGTTAAAGGGCTGATATGTTGTGTAAGGTCAGACATAGCTCTCTTTGACTGGGGATGTCCCTTTACCAGACACACACATACCCACCAAGCAATGAGAAAAAGGATCTTTCTCCCTACAAAAATACTTACATGCATTAATACTTACATGCTTACAGCAACCTGGTTTAGTGGATGGTGTCCCTGCCCATGGCAAGGTGTGTTGGAATTAAATGATCTTTAGGGTCCCTTCCAATCCTAACCATTCTATGATTCTATGATTTACCAGGCTTTCTCTCAGAAAGTTATAGAAATATCCACTTTTAATGTCTCCTATGGTCCAGTTAATAAATTTCTGAACACTATGCTCAAGATAGAGATATTGCAAGTAAGATACAGTGTATGATAGGTACGAGGTTGCATGCAATTTTTTGCATAGTCTAGTATACCTGAAAGAGCATCTTTGACCAACAAAAAAGATCACATTTACTGCAGACAGATCTGTAGATGTGCTGCTGGCATGTACACCTGAGGATGAACTGCTACATCACAGGAAAGATTTAAGACTCTTTGTAATCTGGTCATGTTAGTATGATTTGCTCTTGGCCTTGTAGGAACTGAATAATAACCTGTCCTACAGAAAGGATCCTGTAAAGATACACTGTTTTTTAACCACCTTAACTAATGCATATGAAAGATGAGATGGTATCTAACGCCATCAGTGTAGCAGAAATCAATGAGTTTACATTTCTTCACTGTGGTATCTACTAGCACCAAAATACAGGACACAATTGTTACCTTCTCCTGAGCTGATATCAGTGTGGTCATTTTCACAATGATATTTCTTGAGAGGCAGAGAGACGATTTTCATGGTGTTGAGGTCTTTGTCATCATTCTTTTTTTTTTACAGATTTTTCTTTGAATTTTAAGTTCAAAAAGTGAAAGATGAGAAACACCACTGAAACATGGAGAGAGCAAAGGCATTACTTTTTCAGTCTCAGGGTCTTTCTCAAGATATTTTAAGACCAAGATATTTTTAGTACATGGCAAAATAATTGGAGATGACGTTTATCCTTTACAGAAATTTTCAAAGAGGCCTAGCTATTTCCATAGTGCTTACTTTAGAACTGAGCCAGTTCCACATAGAAGAAAATATAAAAGAAAAGTTTGTCTCTTTTCTCAGTGTTATTCTTTTCTAGGCTTCAGGAGTGGTTGCTTGAAACATAACAATTTTGCAGACAGCGTTAATATTATGTTAGCGTTGGCAACAATGTATGATATCATTGTTCCTTGGAAGGTGTTTTTTTGGGTCTATTTGTGTTCTCTTGTGGGGCCCCTTAGTCCCCCACCCACACCTGCTGCCGTGTTTGCTCTGAGGGACGGAAAGATTGATTTTGTCTAATTTTACCACCCGCTCTGAAGCTGTTCATTCATAACCTGTGATGAGACTCTTTACTTCACACCAGATTTTGTGAATGGCAAAGCTACCTAAAAGGCAGCTTCTTAATTGTTGAGCCCCTTCTTTATAGAGAATTCCTTGCAGAAAATTAAACCAATCACCCTCTGAACTCACTATATGTATGATGGTGGCCTATAGGGTTTATTTAATTTTCCTCTCATTTTTGGTCCCTACTCACATATTTGTACATATGCACGCGCGCACACACACACTCACATTTTGGGAACTGACATGGCAATTCAATGTTCTGTATCTTATCCCTTCTCTGAGCTGTGAAATTCTTAACAACTCCTGATAAATCAGTATCACAGGCATCTGACTGGGAACCACTGAAACTAAAACTTAAAAACTTAAGTTCCAGGTGCTTTACAAACTCCATCTATTTCTGCATCAGGCATCCACATCTCATATTTTGAGGTCATTCCAAAGGCACCACAAAGAGAGTCTTTGCTTTTTAGAAAAGAAAATAATGCAAGAGTTTTTTGAAAAAAATATTGTTTGCTTGACAGTGAAATAAAAAGACAAAGACTGGAGAATCTCTGTAGGACTTATCTGCATCCAGGTCCTGTTCTGTTTCCCTTGGGAAACAGGGATCATGTTGTATTTCCTGAAAGCCATGCACCACACTGAGAAAAATAACATTTCAGCCTGGTAGGAGTTGTCTATGTGTTTTGTTGCAGCCTGTAGAGATTCATAACTGCAGCAGCCCTACTTCCTGTGCCCTGGCTTGTAGGACCTCAGGTTAGGCTGGCTCTGGCTCCCTGCTGCTGTTACCCTGCTGACAGAACTGCAGGAATCCCCACTCTGCCAGTTTTTGGGAGCTGCCAGGCTTAAATAACCCTTGAATTGAACGAGAAGGGAACTGAACTAGTAATCAAGAGCTTTGTGATGTGTGGGCTGTTCAGTCTTGCCTTTTCTCAAATGGATTTGGTCAGTACTAGACAAGTTTGTTAGAAGTGTCACAGGATGTTTAAAGGGCAAACATTAGTCATTCTGGTGCAGAGCAGTTTGGTGAGATTAATATGAGGCTTGATTCATAACCTGGATTAACAGAGGATACTTTTCAATGAGAAGGTAAAAGAGGCAGCTCTAACATGAAAGAGTATGTAACACGTAACAACTGTTCCTCTGGTGTAGAGAAATCAATTTGTGGTATATGAAATTGAATTAAGACGACAGTGCCCATCATCATGTGAAATAACATGTGACGTGGTGTTAGCTGTTACCTCCATCATGAACAGAGTATTCATACAGACGTTCTCTGCTTTATGGAAATCCTAAAGCACATGAAGTTGGAAAAGATTATTAAAAGTCTCTATAATTCGATATGTTTTGCAGGGGAAGACTTCATGCTAAAACTACTGGCCTGAATGAGAGTCGAAAAATAAAAATTACTTGTTTCAAAGCTCTAGTGTGAAAAATGCAGCAGCTTTGCCTTGTCCTTTGACCAGTTCTACAATGAATGGTGACATTTGACAGGCTTCTCACTGTGAAGGGAAATTTAACACAACTGTGCTGGCGTCTTAAAGGTCAGCTGTCCCTCTCTGACATTCCTGTCTTTAGTAAGAGAGCTGGCATCACTGCATGTGGGAGCAGTCATGTTCTTCTTGGGATCTGCCCCTAAATAGCCCTCGCTATTGTGCACAGTTACATGAGTCTATTAATACATCCCTCTCAAATGCCCATCATTTTCTTTTAAAGATTATTTAAATATCAAGTATACTTTAATCCCATGCAATTCTGCATTCCTTTTCATTTTTAATGTGGAAAATTCTTTGCATCAGAAATATTCTGAGGTTGCAGGAAAAGCTCCGAGGGTCATAGAAATGGTGGTTGCAAGGGGCTCTAGTCTGACCTCCCACTTAAAGCAAGATTATCATCAATGCTGGGTTGCGTCAGAAGTAGCTTTGTACAGCCAAGTCCTTGGAAACCTTCAAGGCAGGAGATACCACTCTGTTACTGGGTCCTTGTTCCAATGCTGCACTACCCCTCCAAGGAAGAAGCTCTTTATGCCGGAGGCAAGAAATCCCATAGCAAAAGAAGATTCCTTTGTTAATGGGATTTTTTCTTTGTCACATGTATGGAGTCCTCCATTTGGGAGGACTGTACCACTCAGCTGACTGGTACAAGTTGACGTTGCCTTTCAACAGCGTGAATTACAAGCCTGGTATGAACTCAGATGGCTAAATTCATGCCTGCAAGTATTCGTAGTAAAGAAATCAGCTGTGCAATGACACCACTAAACATACTGAGAGCTTCTGTTAGCTTTTCACTGCATAAATAGGTGGGAGTCCTTGGAAGGGGGCATGGAATGACTCAGGAATTTACCTTGTGCAGTGTGGAAAGCTTAGGGCTGTTGCAGTTTTTGTTGCAGGGGAGAGAGAGAGAGGCATCTAACTCCCTGACTCTTTCTCACACCCTTCACTGGGCAACTATTTCCCTACAGAGCAAAAAGATGGTTCTTCAAACAGTTGCCTAACCAGGACTCTGAATCTAAGTTCCCTTGATAACTTTAGTAGTTATCACATATCAGCTGAGCTGCGTTCTTCTACATACATGGGTATATGGATAATGTTGTCATCTTCAGCCATCAGGTGATGGGATCTAGGGATAGCTAATGCTGGATGGCATACATGCCATGTGGGTGGTCTAGGAGCATGCTGTGGTGTCACATCTTTCCTGGTGTCCCTGTGGTGTGGGGAGGTGCTGGTATCTCTAGTGGAGATGCTGGTATCTCTACCAGAGGTGCTGGTAGCTCTACTGGTGAATTTTCAGAAGTGTGTTTTATTTCTTGCCCTTGGTTGTGGTGTGATGTGGAAATATTGCTTGCATTCTTAAGCAGCTGCAATGCAAGAGGGCTGTGTGACAGTGGTAAGTGAAAGGATCTCTTCGTGCAGCTGATCTTGCAAAGTGCTATGGAGTTTGTCACGATGCTTAATTGCTACCTGATGCAGACCAGTCACTCAGTATGGTCCATGGGTCTTTGTATTCAAAAGTTCCCTAAATACTTCACGTGGTCTGGCTTGGGGAAAAAACAAAAGAGAGTGTATAATGCAATCTAATATCACTACATGAAACATAAATTTCCCTATTTGATATACAAAAAATCTCAGCTTTATTTATTGTTGCTTCCATCTACATAATTGCTTCTGCTTCTCCATTATGGGATGAAGTGCCAAACTGCTTCCTTCACCTGGCACTGCCTGTGGGGTGTCTCCTGCACCTATCTACATAGGAAATAGTGCAAAACTCCTCTTCTTTTGAGATGTCAGACTTGGGTTTTTGCACACATAAGACTTGCAAGTATTATTGTTTGCAAAAAGCAGCAAGTGCTGCTATGATTTACCCATCATAGAGTTCAAACCTTTCTATTTTCCCCATAGCTTGTGCTTTAATGCTCTGTTGAAGGGCTGTGCCTGCTCCTGGAGCTGTGTGTGCAATTCTTGTTGACTTTAATAAAAACTGTATTGGGTATCTGAGACAGAAGTAATTTCATAATATTGTTTTCCTTTCTGCCCCATATTGCTGCATTCTGTAGCATCTGTTTAATAAACTTCTTTCTCCCACTGGAAATTCTCCTCAATCCACAGTGGACCAATGACTGAACTGACTTTTTTAATTTAAAGTATTTTAGCTGAATATTTGGGTCACAAAGAGTGAGATCCCAGCCATGATTTTGCTTTACAGATGTCCACCTGCCTCCGTTGAATTCTTCACAGGACCCAGCTTGCGGTGGTCACCCGGAAAGCACATGTGGTCCTTTTTGATTTTGTTTTTTAATGGCAGGAGAGATGCTTACATTCAACTTAAAGCTAAGTTTTAGACAACTCTCGAGCAAAAGCTGCTGATCAGATGAAATTCCTCTGTGGTCCACACCATGACTGCCAATGTGGGCTACAAATATGGGCTGTGTGAAAACCACCAGTTTGCTTTTCCCTGAGGCATGAGCTGGGATCACATCGCTATGGGAGCCACTGTAATGTAGAAGTGCTCGAAGATAAAAATTACAGTCCCTGTGCCGTGACCTCCATGTTTGTCAGGGAGAAACAGGGGTGTTGAAATGGCAGGGACCCACGGTCAGGTGGCCACACTTGCTGGAGGTTAGTTCCTCGTCACACTGGCAGCCCCTGCTTTGCAGCCCTTGTTGGGTGGAATTTGTGCCCAAGGCATGCAAGGAGCAATTATTCCAGTATTGAGTGGACAGCTGGCAAATACTTCTGTCAAGATTTCAGCAGGGGTTTGGCTGTTTTACCTACAATTTCCTCCATTTTTGAGCATAGTAGTGCAGATGTCCACTTTCAGTCATCAACCTGGACATCAAGGTTTAAGGGTGTTTGTTTGAGTGTTCAGGCTTGATTGTTTCTCTTTCCTTCATTCTTACCATTCCTCCAAGAAGTCTTCTGTCCTTGGGAACCCTATGGGATTTTTCTGGGCTTCCTCTAGAGGGAACATACGTGTAAAATCATGGAGATACAACCACTCCCTGTGACTGATTTTCACTAACTCAGCTGTCGCTTCCCTCAGACGGCAGCTCTTTCTAGGTTACTGTCAGAGAACCAAGCATTTCTTTCACTTTTGTCTCTTCCTTGTCTCTTCAGTGCAGATCCACAGGAAGCAGACGATGACTAGAGGGTACCAGAAACCTTTTCAAAGACAGGTGCTTGCTGCCCTGGGCATGAAACAGGTTGGTGTTCACTGATTTTCACAATGAACAAAAGTTCAGTTTGGAGGACTAACTGTTATACCTAACAGTTATATCTTTCGTATATAAGAAATCAATTGCTTTTTAAATTGAATTTATTTTGTATGGAAATGTCATTTCTAAGGGTGAGTGGCTGATGAAGCCTTTTCATCCTCCATGACTAATTCAAACTCTGCCCACATTTGTTGTGATTGAACATTTTACCAAGCCACGGTTGCTCAGTGACTTATGTTAAAAGAGCATAGGTGATTAATTTGAAGTGCTAGTGACCTGATGGTGACAGGTTATGCCACAGTTGGCCTCAGTTAAGTGAGTTACAGTAGGGGTGGATGTATCTTCTGGAGCAAGATCACTTGCATAGCCCAGGAGACAGTGGTAATCCAGTGCCTGCTGTGTGTGCTGGGTCCACGCAAAATGATGAGAAAAAAGAGACATTTTGCAATGGCTTATGCTGGGTAGCACAAGGCAAGGGATGAGTCTGTGTTCTCCTTCATCCCTGTTCAAGCTTGTGGAGGCTGCTCATGAAGGCTATTTGCATTCTTCCATCAGAGAGGTGGAACTGTGCGAAACACAGATCTTTCTCAGCTTCTGTACCAACTGCATGCCAGAAACAATTACAGAAGGATAGGAATAGAGAAGGATTTATTTTACTGTGTAAGTTTGGAGTCTGTCATTAGTTACTAAATAATCAACTTAAAAGTGATTGTTTTTAACCTATGTGACAGCTGAGATCTTTATTGATTTTCTTCACTTTGTTAGGGATGCTTCCTCAGGTGTTTCACAGTTTAAACTCATAGAGAATGGAGAAAAGCTCTTGTGAACAATGTATGTAATCAATATACACTGAGGCAATAGAACAACTTCCTAGCACCATTTAATCTCAAAGAGAGGGTAGGAGTCGATGACAATCCACCAGGCTTCTTTGTTGCTAGCAGCGTAGACGAAAAAATGCAAGCAGGGTCCTACTACTGAGGGAAGGAGGGAAAAGTGTGTTGCAGATATGTTCCTGTGGTATATTGGCAGTTGAAATCAAACAAAAGGAGGAGGAAGAAAATAGGAAGTATTGCTCTGTTGCACCTCATAAAACAAAGGATGTGAGTCCCTAAGCAAGAAAACCCAGAATTACTGCATGTGCTGCTCAAGGTCAACATGTATGAACAGGACAGAATTTTGCTTCAGCCTGAAAAATTATCAACTCCCACATTCAATTCTGTAGATGATTGCAAGCGTTTTGGAAGCTAACAGTATCACTCTGTCATGAACAGAGTCATCTGGCCTGAACAGTCCTAGCTACAGCACTATATTAGGGTGGTTATGGCATGGGTGCATGGGGCTGTCTTATAGACGTGGCAAGTCCCTAATGTGTCTGGTCATAATATTTTACTGATGCAATAATAACTATAGGACTTTGCCCAAGATTTGATGTTTCTGAGAAACATGTTTATATAATTGCAGTCAGGCAAACTCTTGATATGAAAGTGCAATCGAATGAAACATCCCTCTGATGACATCCCAACAATTTATCTGTTATCTTTTTATTTTCTAAATTTATTTCATAACAAAGCAAAGCCATTGATTTTCTTAAATCATTTTCCTGACTAAGCAAGGGGCTGTGTTATCTCTGAGCCAGGGAAGCATTCAGTCCGTATTCATTCTGAATGGTGCAATGATTCATAGACATTATAAAAAAGAAAATATTTCAAAGTGAGCAAATTAAGGTAAATTCACAAGAATCAGGCTGAGCTAGCTGCTTCAGATCACTAAGATGTTGATACGTTTTTCTGTGTTACTGAATTGATGGATACCAGCTCTAAACCTTCCGCATACTCCTAATTTTGTCGTTCCCCGGAACCAGAACCACAAGTGCCTTCTTTGCAATTGTTCCTGGGGAGTAGGTGTTCAAAGTGCAGAACTAACTGTACAGCTCAGTGCTGTGTTTAAGATCTAGTTTTTTAATAATCTGAAGAGAAAATGGAGTCTATTTATCTGCAGACCCTAAGGTGGCTTGAAATCCACCTTAAAACAAATGTAGTGGTTTCGTGGCTCATACTACTTCCTGACATGGTGATCTCAAGAATTGCTATTTAGTAATTGTATTGCATAAGTAGTATAATGGGGTTTCTTTATTATCATGAACATCTAGGAGCAGATGTGATCCTTTCGTTACTTGATTTTAATTGACTTCACATCAGGAACACGGCTCGAGTGAATTTGCTTCAGGCGCTTGTAATCTAACTTGGGTGTCACCATTGTGACATTTAAAGGATGTGGCAGGAGTGTAACATTGACTTACATGAGACACTCCAAGGGAAAGAAGTGGAGGAGGTGAAGGGAGACACTTTCACAGTGCCCAGCTGGGAAAGGCAGTCTTCACATTGTCTCATGCTCCATGGGCAGCACTGAGTCCTCTCCTCAAGTCTTCTCTGACCAGGCGCTGGCAGGACATGCTCACCAGCTTTTGTGGCAGAAATGAATTCCCACGTTGGTTCAGAAGAGCCAGTTACAAGTTCCCTCTCTTAAAGGTCTTAAAGGTCACCAGGATGCTGAAATCTGAGAATTGAGTTTTAGCCTCTTGACTTTGAATGGCCACTTGTTCACTGCATATCCCTTAGCAGAGGCCTTATCCTGAGATCTGTATCCACCTAGGGTGGATACACCACAGTCTGGGTGTCAAAACCCTGACTGTCTCTGTGCCACCTCTACAGCCGTAACATTATAGGACACATAGACAGAAGTTTGTCATAGGTTACAGCAGTAACCAGAGATTTCTCCCGCTTCTAACATGCTTGCTTTTTCATTTGAGGATGAAACAGGGATTTCAGCTTCCAGAGGAGTGTATATATAGTGGTACTTGGACTTTTCCTCCCATGTCCGAGGAGTGGCTTCAGCCACAGGTCTATTCAGCCAGGGCCAATCTCAGGAGCCCACCTAGAGTGAGGGGCCAGCCAGACCAGTAAAAGAAGAAATCTTTGATCTAGCTGACATATGATCACAATTTAAATATGTCTTCGCCTGCTTGCTAGACAGAGCCTTGTATTACAGTTCCCCTGCACCCTGCCTAGTAAAGGTAGAGAGGAGCAAACCCTCCACATGCAGCTCATCATGACATGCCTTACTTTGTTATACAGTTCAGTGACTATCACAGCTCATCTAGAGAGCTGAGCATATGCAGCACTTTTCAAGGTTGGTAGGCTTACAGTGTTGTTCACCATTGCTGAGATAGTTGTTTAATACAGATTTAGAAGAACAAATTTTAAATCTGGAATATATTTTCTCACTGCATTGTTATCATATTGTTGGATGATAATAATTCAATTCACTATAGTTTGCTGAATATTTTTATACATGGGAAGAATCTCAGTAATGTAATTGAAAAACATTGGTGGAACTTGTCCGGGTTTGTGTAAGCTCATGGGAGAATGTTTCCCCCTGTTAGGAGGAAGAGTTGAGTTGGGATGGAGTCTGAACAGTGGAGTCTGAACAGCAGAGTCTTGGAGAGTTGGATTTGCTCTTCCTGCTTCCACCAGGCATATGTGAGACAAGGTAACAATGATGGCTTTATAGGAGTCACCAGCAATAGTCATACATCCACACATACATATATGTCTCAAACTTCAGCAGCAGTAAGCCTGGGTTTCCAAAATTTTTCTAGTAACAACAGGATCATGACTCCCTGCAGTCTGCTGTCCTGGACAACTCCCGTCCTTGACTGCCAAAAGCTTGCTCTGACTATGAACTGCTCTGATCAATGCAATATGTATATTGATAAGCATGGATTTACTCCTGATGGTTTGCACCTGGGACAGAAAAACCCATGTGACTGCTCAAGATGAGAGCTGACTTGGTAGAGAGCAGCTCTTCAGAAGAGGACCTGGGATTCTAGTGAACCCCAAGTTGAGTATGTCATCAGTCTGCCCTTGCAGAGATGGATGCATACTGGAATACATAGCAAGAAAAGAGCATAGCCAACAGATCAAGGGAAGAGACTAGTCCCCTCTACTTGTCACTAGTGAGATTGCATATCAATTACAGTGTCCAGTTTAGGGACACCAGTGCAGGAAAGACAATGAAAAGCTGGAGCAAGTCCAGCTGAGGGCCTCTAAGATACCCAGAGGGCTGAGATTAGACTGGAGAAGACAAAGCTAAGGGCTGTTTTCCTAAGCTAAAGGGGAATTACACAGAAGATGTTGTCAGACAGCTCTCTGGATACGCACAGAAGATGAAAACCAGGTTGAAGCAAAGGAAATTCTGATTAGACATAAGGAAAACTTCTTCAGTGAGGATGGTCAAGCAATAAAGTAGGTTTCTCAAAAAGTCCACAAAATCTTTGTCTTTAGAGGTATTAAAAACTAGACTTAACGAGGCCGTAAGCCAGCTGATTTAACTTTGAAGATAGTCTTTAGGGGATGAAGAGAAAAAAGGTCAGCCTGGGTGACTTCCAGAGGCCACTTCAGCCTTTTGCATGATTCTATGGTGATTTGCTCTTTCTGATGTCCTGGATGCATTCACGTATGCTGTATTATGGACCAGTGTATATTTAGGCAAGCTGAGTACAAATGCCTTGGAAAGCAGCATTCCCACAGTGTAAAAGAGAAAAGGCCCCATTCATTTCTACAAGAAGCTCCCCACTGTGCTGGCGAAAGGGGAGCTTATGTCATCCTCTTCCCCATCCTCCTCACTGTAGCTGTCTAGCACAGACTACCACTTATATGCCAAGTTTGAAGGTAACGGGCAAACTTGTTCTTATTTATTCTAGAAAGGTCACTTTAGATGTCGTATCTGGATTCTGGGAGGTCCAGTCATGACTCAATCGTCCAGCTTAGCTGATTTAGGCAGCAAGAAGCCAACTGCATTGCTCATGTTCACACATCCAGCATGAGTCAGTAGTTTGGCTTAAAGTTGTAACTGCAAACCCCTGATTGCCAGAACTTTAGTCTCTCACCTGAGGCCTCCTTTTTGGTTTGACTTGATCCTAACTCAATCTTTCAGAAACCAGCCATAGCAGTGTGACCTCTAATGCCTTAAACCTACACAGTCTCAGTGGCTGAAGAAACTGTTGATCTGCAGCAGACTTCCCAGGAGCAGGGTTTTGACCCAGGCTGGGTGTCCATCCAGCATGCGCTGGCAGCCCATTCTCCATTGTTCCATCAGCACGAGGCTAGCTTGCAGGGAGTGAAGGTGAGCCAGTGCCCCTCACTGCTGGATGCGCAAGCACCCTCAGCATGGGACAGGAGTGATCACCACACCATCTGTCAGCGGATTCAGGCAGTCCCAACTGCAAGGTCTGGCTTGAAGAGAGCGGTCACATCCCGGACGTGACTCCACTGAAATTTCCAGATGGAGGTTATTTGTTTGTCATGTACAGTTCTTCCACTGTGCTTTGTAATGGAGCAATTACACGCTGAGTACAGCTCTTCAAGACATGCTACTTGCCTGCACAACCCTGCAGAGTGACTTGGGCATGTTGCTTTGGGCAATTATCTGAGGGCATTTAATTTGCCTAGTCAGGAACAGTTTCAGGATGAATTGATATTTACATCTGTGAAGCACAACCTGAAATCCTATGTTTTCATCAAGGCAATCTGACTTCTGAAGTAGCAGATGAACTTTTGGAGCTTTTGAAAACAGATTTTATATATTTAACATTTGCTAAAATGAGCATTGTGTGGTCAAACTTTCCTATGTCCTTTTTCCTGTTTCTACTTGAGTGCTTGGGAGGGAGGGATTGCCCTGCAGCGCTAACTAGGGATAAGTTCCTGTTATGTTTCTGGGGAAGCTGCCTGGGGAAGCATAGCTGCTACAAACTCATGCTGGCATGGATGAGGTTGAGAAGTCATTTGACTGGAATCATCCCCGTGTTAAAAGACTGGTATTGCTCCATCCACAATGGGCAAATAAGAAAATATATGGTTAGGAAACCCTTGTTTTGGGTTTTGTTTTACAATCCAAAACCTCAACAACAGTTGCATGCAGTTTCTGTTTCTTCTAGGTTAGTGAAGTTTAGGAAAATAAAAACGTTTGCAGGCTGGCACAATGAACATGGGACCAGCAGCTGTATACTTCCTTCACTATTTTTCTTTTAAAATAGACTGCCAGAAGAGACGACCTTCCACCACAGCTTCCAAATCTTCCATTTACTCAGTTTTGCTGACTTTTAACCAGATCATGTTCTGCAACCCTCCCTTTAATCATCCTCTTTCTGCAGAGGCTGCTGTCTCCTTCTCTTATGAATGGCTGGTATCCCCGATGATTAAACAACAAATATAATTTTCTCACAGACTGTGTAATTGTTGTGCAGCAATGGAAAAAATAGAATAAAATGGAATTATGACTCAGTTCTTGGCAGGCTGTGGAGAAGAGGGGTGTACAAGAAGAGATAAATATTTTGAGGATTTCTGCACAGAAATTCAGTTTCTAAAACACACTTAGCTGATACAATTAATTAAAAGATAAAGTTCTTAAGTGCTTGACTAATCTATCTGGGATAAGGGAATAAAGAAGTTTATATTTCTCTAGCAATGTGCAAGTCAAAATAGCACTATCTACCACTATAGATAAATGCCTTGGCAGAATTCTGTGATAACCCAAATTCCTAAGACTTTCTAAGTCAGCTCTTTTCCTTCCTATAGCATATAGTCTGCTGATCCCTCTGATATTTATAAATCCAAAATTCATTTTTAATTCATTCATCTCTCATTTCTAAGAACTACTAGACACATGTTTCCCCAGATATATATGCATAATTCCAATTGATTTTAATGGCAGCTGGCAATTACAGACCTAAAAAAAAATTTGGTTGTATTTATTAAAAAAAAAAAAGAAGAAGCTTTACTTTGAGAAGACTGTGTCTAAAGAAGGCTTCCAAAAAAGTGCTTTATTAATGGAATTTCATTCTGAAAGTTAAAAATCTTCTTTTCTGAAATAAGGAGACAGTTACTGGCTGGCTGACATTATTACTAAAGAAATGAGTGCTTCCGTCAGAATTTTTTCCCTCCCTGTATAAAACAAAAATGCCTCTAAGGAAGGAGCTAACACTCATTTCCCCTTTCCACAGAGCCATGACTAGAGTTGGTGCCTTTGTATCACTGTAGGAGAGCTCAGCCAGTGACGGACTCCCAGGGTAACAGTAACTGAGAAGATGAAGACAATGGATTCAAATCAAGAAAAAATGTCCTGCTGACAAACTCATAATGAATCAAGTTAAAGTAGAAAAGCTGTGTGAGTCTGTGAGGAGACAGATTAAATACCACTGAAGACACACTTAGAAAAAAACTAGAATGGTAAACTTCATTTGTTGTCTTAAAATCATCTACTTATGAAAAGCTACTTGCTGTTTGGGTATCTGGAGCTCTGGGACATGTCCTCCTTCTCTGTCATTCCCTGGGATGTTGAGAGCTTGACGTTGTAAACTGTGCTGGGAGTGTCTGCTTGATTAATTCAAATGCCTTCCATGTGCCCTTAAACAAGTCTTTGTGTACCAGTCCAAGGGCTTGCAGCGTGGAGCTGAGCACACTGCCCTTCTGACTTCCCTGTGAATCCCAGGCTAAGCTTCTTGCAACCACAGAAGAGGAAGAAGATCACCCATGAAGAGCATGGAGGAGAGATCACTGCAAAATGCTTCTCTCCTGGGACAAGGGACTTGTGACCTTGTGTGCTGTATCTCCTCCTTCACCCTGGTGGCAGGTGGGTGTACTGGGTGGCTGCTGTGATGGTGACTGCAGTCATATTAATTGGCATGATTGGTATGCGCTGCTTCTGAAGTCCCCATACACTCATGTACTGCTCTCATATCTCTTGTGTTATATTACTGATCCCATCCCTACATGACTGAGCAGTGTCCCTTCACTCTTCCCAGGGTACCTGTCCCTGCTTCCACTAGGTATGCATTTTCTTCTTGCCCTTAAGTTTGACCAGTGAGTCTTGATGCAGCCATACCATCTTGCCTTCCTTTCCTGATTTCTTACACCTGGGGATCAGTAATTCTTGTGCTCTATAGAAAGAGTTCTTAAAGACCTGCCAGCTCTATTCTGCTCCTTTGTTCCTGAGAGCAGTTTGCCAGGTGGCTCTAGTGACTACATCCTTGAACAGCCAGAATTCTGCTTTTCTAAAGTTCAGGACGATCCTTACTTTACTCTTTGCCTGACCCTATCCTTCAGAACTGTGAACTCCACCCATGTGAGATCATTGCAACCAGACTCCAGTCACGGGATTTGTCCCACCAAGTTTCAGTAATAGCAATGACCTAATTTTCTAGGAGAACAGTGGCTTTCAACTCCTGCTGCTTGTTGTCCTTGCTATGTGCATTGGTGTAGAGGCACGTCAGCTGGGCTGTTGAATGTGTCACTTTCTTATGGGAATACCCCTTAATTCCTTTGAGGTATTTCACTGGTTGGCTCCTCCCTGTTGGCTCCTATTATGATAGGAGGCCTTGGCTTATCTCCATAAGATTTCAAGCATGCTCCAATGTAGCTGGCACATCTAGCAACATGCTGAGGGCCCTCACTAGCACCCTGTTCCTACAGAGTTGCTGTGATATTCCACAGCTTGTCATGCAAGCCTGATATTACCTCCCTCTCCCTTCAAGTCTGGTTTAAAGCTCTGACAATGAGTCCCTTTTCCCATTTCAGAAAGGTGGATTCCATCTGATACCTGCAGGCCTGGTGCTGTGTAGGCCAACACAGAATTGTGGTGGGGACATCAGCCACAGAACCATGTATTAATAGACTGGCTGGTCTGTTTGTTCCCATGTTGGTGCCCACAAACAGAAAGAGAGAGGAAAAAATAACCTGTGTTCCTGATTCCCTTGTCAACTCTCCTAAGGCCCTGAAGTCTCTTTTCATCATTCTTGGACTACATCTTGCAGCTTCATTGCCACCTACATGAAAGAGTAGTAATGTATAATAGTCTGAGGGCTGTACCAGTCTGGAAAGTTTCGCAGACTTTCATAGACTAAGGCTTAAACTGAGCCCCAGGGAGGTAGCAGGTGAACGTATCTAGGTCTTTTTGCTAGGATGGGATGTCTGCTTCAAACCCATTTGTGTAGTAGAAGACAGTGTGAAAATGTATTTTGCATTGTTTATACTGAGGTTTAGTGCTTGGAAAATGCTTGGTATTGTGTTTGCCAACCACTGAATCTGTTTGAAGGAGGCAGACTTTATTAACCTTCCAGCTATGAGAACCCTTCTGTAATCTTCTGGCATTGGGTTGGCATTGCTGTTGCTGTAGTGTTTGCAGACACTCTGAATTATATTGAAATACTGAGGGCTTATGTGCCCCTTATATCTACAGTGTCTTGAATGAGATGTTCTCCATGCTGTACTTGTATTTGTCATGTGTCTCTCTTATACTGAGAACCACGAGTGTGGCATGATGGAGGAAAGTATTTAGCTCTCTGATATTGAGAATAAGCTCCTTCATATCTCTCCTTAGGAAACCAGTTAGAAGAAAAGAATTCTGGTTTAAAGGAATTGTATGATTTTTAGTTGCAGCTGTTTACTTTTTCTCTGTGTAAGCCTTGTGAGGTGCACTATAAAAAACGCTGAGAAAGTCAATTTTTTCTAGAGTGTGTTTGAAACAGGACTGTGTGTGTGGAAGGAGCAGTTACTAGCATCTGTATGAACATTGTCAAAGTCATTTCCATCTGGGATAAAGAAATAGGAAATGGATGAGATTGAAATAGATTTATTGCTCTTGACTACAAAGTCCCACCAAAACATGTGTTAAAGGAAATGACCAAGGCTGCACAGACATAAAAGAGGCAAGAGTCCTTTCCTTCTCTGTAGTTTTTAATGTTTACATGCTGTCTCATAATAAACACTGGCAGAACTGCAGTCTTTGACAGTGCTAGCAGTGACATCTTTTATTTTTTCATTACAAGTGTGAATATTACCAGTAAATGTACAGTGACAGAACTTCTCAATATGGAAAAAGGTTTATCTGTCTTCTTCCTGAATGACACACACTTACCTTTAAATTTCGCCTCAGTGTATTACAAACTATGTTTTAATGTACAGATATGCTGATCAATCCAAATTGGTCTCTATGGCAAGCTTTGTCTTCCTCGTTACTTACTTGTCTTCCTCATTACTTCCATGTTAGTCAGTTATTGCCTTAGCCATGACTTTTTCCGAAAGTAACTTAAGATACCTACAAATCACTGACAAAGATTCTGCAACAAACCCCCCGCTATTTTGTGTAGAAACATGTATCTGTACTGTCTTTCCGAGATGTTTCTTTTCCATCTTTCCAAGGGAAGATCCTATGAATCTTTAAAATGGCATAAAAACATCCTTAATAATCCTACCCCTAAATTAATTTTTCTGGGATCTGATTCTGAAAATGTCAAAAGAAAACAGAGAAGCTTCATATTGTTGCCTAGAACTTTTCCCAAGGGATCTATATAAAATCAGTATGGATATTTTTAATTTGGTACGTTAGAAAAAAGAGAAAACCAAAAGCACTGTTTTTCTTCCCTCTAAAAGAGTTTGATCTCTGAGCTAAAATACTAGAAGGCCAATTCCAGTCCAGTCCTCAGGAGGCTCTCACAGAACATTTTCAAATCTCTGTGAGATAGAGAAAAAAAAAAAAAAGAGAAACAGATAATAAAAAATGGAAAGAAAATTATTTTCTAGGCTGATGTCTTCTGAATTAACACAGGGAATCATACTTAGTAATATTAACACCTACAATTTGGTAATTTCATTTTTTTAACCTGCTGTTTTCTCTCTCTTTCAGTTAATTAAAAAAAGCAGATCTGACCTGACAGTGGTCTCCATGGTGCTTGTAATCACACTTTCCTAAACTCTGACATGCTGTTGTTTGTTATCACATCTTCTTGGGTTTCCTGTTGTTTTTGAAGACATTTTGCTCAATTGAATAAGAGCTGATAGGAGATAACATGCCAAAAAGGTTGTGTGAGTTTTTGCTCTGAAAACAACAGCAGTGAGAAAGGCATCATTTGGTAAGACTGCTGGGCAAGGGTTTCAGATAAGCATTGCACTGACAAAATACAGGCAGATGAGAACTGAGCTGCCTGAAAATGTATAGAGCAAGTCAGAGCTGTCGTATCTTTCAAAAAGCAAGGAAAATCATTGCACTGATTTTCTATTCCTTTAATCTAACACAGTAAGAAGTAGTTTTCCAATTTGTGTCCTGATGTATATGCTTGCATCACTGTTTATAAAACAAATCAAGCAAAAAGTGAGGGAAAAGACCTCTCTGTTAACCCTCACAGCCTTGTAGTTTTTCCTTGACTGATTACAAAGTGCTTTCCAAACACTAATTAATCATGTTAGAAGGCAGATATACTGATATTCTATCAATTTTCAATGCCAAACATCTTTGCAGCCAACAGGCAAGCAGAAATTAATGAATGGAAGAGATTTTGTGTAGGAATAATTCAGCTGGTAAAATGACGAGCAAGGAAAAAAGGGATCCACTAAGTAGCTAAAAAGAAAGAGAGAAATGAGTGTTTTTAAACTATGTCCAAAATATTTCAGGTAGCATTATGGCTAAAGCACTTTTATTACAAAATACATAGGTCCTCACCTGAAACAAAATTAAACTTCAGTGAACTAGTCACAGGAGAGAAGAACTCATTAATAGTGGTGTGGAAATTACCAGTGTAAAATTTCTTAGGCTACACAGTGAAAGGCAACTTGACAGGATGGCTTTGATGCTTCTTCCGTATTTGAGATGTCTTGCAAACCCACAGAACTATTGAACCATAGAAAAATTTGGGTTGGAAAGGGCCTCTGTAAGTTCTCTTGTCTAATCTCTCCCACAAAGCATATCCAGTTACAGCATGTTGTTCAGGGCCTTCTTTGGATGAGTTTTGAATATCTCCAAAAAATGGAGATGCCAATACCTGCATGAATATTTTGCTGTCCTCATAAGGAAAAGATATTTCCTAAAATCTGATTGGAATTTGTGTTTTTGCAGTTTATGTCTGTTGCCTTTTGTCTGATTCCTCTGCCCCTCTGAGAAGAGTTTGTTTCTGCTTTTTCTGCATCATACCATAATGCAGCTGTGGTTAACAACAAGATACTCCAACCTCTCTCTTCCTCAGGTTGAACAAGCTCACCTCCATCTCCTGTTCCTCATATATCCATCCACATGCTTCTTATGGATATGTCTTTCATCAGTTGACTAGAGCATAACTTGGACTCTTGAATTAGGTGTCTAAACACCAACAGAATGAATCTGTGTCAGCCAAGAGAGAGGACAAAGTCAGAGGTCTTTGACCATAATTTAAGACTTGTGATCAAAAACTGTTTCAGAAGCCACAGGGTAAAAGAATGAATGACTGACTCAGAAGAATGCTGTGTTTCATGGTGACAACAGAAGAGACTCTGCACAAGCTGAAGGGACTCATCCAAACTGAGCTTGTCTGGCAGTGATTGCTTTTGCCTAATTAGGAGAGTTCCTTACTCTTTGATCATTTGATTTGCTTCAGATGGTTAAAGTGGCCACCAGTGAAATGGTTAACTCTGAAACATAAATTCTAGTCAACAGATACTGTGTTAACAGCACTAAAGCGCTCATGACTCTCGGACAGCTGTTGCTTTTGTCTGTATAAAGATGTTGTATCCAGAAGGCTGCAGAATCAAAGAGAATTAAAGTCAAATAACTTCTGAAAAAGCTG
Source organism: Lepidothrix coronata (assembly GCF_001604755.1). NCBI lineage: Eukaryota > Metazoa > Chordata > Aves > Passeriformes > Pipridae > Lepidothrix > Lepidothrix coronata. Next base: position 2,497,329 of record NW_016690228.1, on the reverse strand, counting down.
AATTATAAATGTGTAATGGGAAGAATGACTTAGGAAAACAATTCACAGTAATTCTTTCTGAACTCGGTAACTTTCTCATAAATAGGAAACAGACTGCAGAACTGAAACGAGTGGCTTGTCTTACTGAGATTTGCTCTTACAAATGACTATGTACGCTTCTTCCCATTATGTGACCAAAGGTCAGACTGGTCTTACGGAGGAAGGATTTTGAGAAGAGGAAATGATCACTGTCCAAAAGACCCCACGGTCACTGCAACATAGCTGTGATGAGAGAATAAGAGGCCGGTGATCAGCCTAGGGGTGAGGTAATGGGGCTAGGCAATTGCCAGATTATGCAGCACATTTTTTTTTCTAGTGACAACTAATATACAGACCAGCATGATTTTTCCCTCTCCATTCTTCAGTCCCTGGAAAATGACTCATGTGATGCATCAAGTGATGAGACAGTGGGAACATGACACCAAAAACAGATTTGCCTGTGACTCTGAAGAGCTTCTCAGAGCTCTGCAGAGGGAATCTGGGTTCAGGCATGTGGCCAGCAATCACTAAAGATGGGGTTGTGTGGGTTGTTCTGGTGGAAATACCAAGTACAAATTAAAATGGATTCTCTCAGCAGCAATTTATCCCATTTAAACTAAACAGGAATTACTAGTTTGTAAAACTGTACAGGTCCTCAGGGACTGAGCTGTTTCAAGGTCCACAATGAACTGAATTCAAAGCTTTCTCCCAAACAAATGACTGGCTAAAATTTCCAAGACCCCAGGCTGAGCTCTGCTACACAGGAAAATTCCATAGAGGACATTTGGGTCCAATATGATTAAAAGTGCAGTGTCCTTGCTCTTCCAGGAACTTCAGAGGAGCTCAGCAAAGCAACTAGTTTATGTACATTTTCATTTCTTAAAAAAAGTTAACTGAGTTCACTTTAACACATCATACCCTGTGCTTTTTCAATCACAATGAGCACTGACCATCCTTGTGCACAGTTTTATCCAGGCTTGCTTGGGGATGGCGGAAGGAAGTAATAGGGAAAGAGTTTCTCCTTTTTTTGAAGTGGGCGAGATACAACAAGGGTGATTTAAAAGGAGAAAATCTGGCACAAAGAGAGAACTGCTTGTGCCTCCGTTCTCGGTGGAGTTTTGAGTCATTCATGCACTGCAGTAGCTAGGGAGCCTGAGTGACTCATACATTGCTAACTGTGGAGAAAAAAAATACATTTTCTGAAACATTCAAGCATTACTCACATTTTCACTTAGTATCAGCTGATTCTAGTAGCCTTATTCCACCTTTTGGGATTTAGTACAATGAGTTATATAAAAGACAGATCGGGCTCAGGCTTCCTTAAAACTGATGTGCTAAATATGGCATCAGACACCTTGCCTAGATTATTAAGTATTTTGAATGCTCCTCAATTCAACATGGAACTTATTATCTTTAATAGGGAGGAGCTGGGGAAATTGTAAAACTCACATTAGAGCTGACTTCAAATGCTCTTGATAATTATCTTAATTTATATGTTGTGATTTTTGTCCCAAAGGCTTCTCAAATATTTGGCCAACTGGTATGCAGAGCATACCCAGGGACTTATTACCAACTGGTACAGTTTCTAGAATCTTCAGAACTCAAAATCATGGAAACATAGGAAAGATTTGAGTCTTTTTCAGGCTAAACCAGCTCAGGTCTCTCAGCCTCCCCTCATATACTGTGTGGACTAGTTACCCGGCCAGCTTGGTGGCCCTTTGCTGGGTTTGCTCCGCTCTAGCCATGCCTTTCAGTGTGGGAGAGCGCAAAATCAGAGTCTTTGGTCCCAGTGTGGTCCCAAAAGTGCTGGGTAAAGGGCAATAACCTCTTCCCTTGACCTGTGGGCTACGCTTTTGCTAACACAGCTCAATGTTTGCTTGGTCTTTGCCATAAGCGCTTATGCTGCTCCAGAGTACCAGGCAGACACATGACGTGGGTCAGTGCAGGCACATTGTAACACTGTGCAATACAAAGATGGCCAGGAGATGTACATATGACATACATAAGATGTATTATGTTAGGACATCTACATATGGTCACACTGTCCGTAATTTCATCTACTTTGTGGAAGACTGTGTAGACTATTTCCTAGATCCCTGGAGTAAGACCAGAAGTTTGCATGAACAGTTCCCTGATTTATTGGATAAAAATGAGTCATTTCAGTTTTAAAGAAAAGTGAAATTATGTAGACCCTTCTTGCAAATAGTTTTGAGGTCTATAGAAAAGTGCTGTCTAAGAGCTAGATATCATTTTGCATAGGCTTTTTGCAAATGTTTGTGTGAAGTTGATTCCTGCTACAAAATTTGACCCCAAAGTAAATTTCAATATTTGTACCACATTATTCTAGAGACTTTAATATAACACTGTGGCCAAGAGTTTAGTATGAATCAAAAGAAAACTAGATATTTTTCTGGAAAATGGGAATACCCAATTTGATTAGCAAAGATTAAAAAATAGATAAAACCTCTGTGAGTTCTGGACAGGTTGGGGATCCTCAGTACAAGGCATGTTTGTGCTGTGAATAAACAGGAGCAAAAAAGCCATTTCTGTTAGAGTATTTCCACAATGGTCTGATGTAGTTTTGTGCTTCTTCCTTTAACTTCTCTGATAGACCTTCTCAGGGTCAGGACATTGACATCAGACTGGGAAGATCTGAGATTTCCAGTGCTGGGAGACTGAAATATTTCACCAGAGACCACTGAGAGCCTTCATTTGTGATTGAGATTGAGGTCCCACGTTCCATGGATTACTCAGATAAGAAACATGTGGACAAATCAATGTTGGTGCAGTGTTCTGCTCCCCTTGGCATGCCTATTCCTGCCCCAGTGCAGCTTTGGACAGAGGCTGAGGTTCCCAGCACCACAGGTGTCCCAGATAAGACAGATGTAGTGAGGTCAATATTGGTGCAGGATTGCACTCCTCTTGGCATGCCCTTTCAAGTCCTAATGTCCCTGGATCTGTTGCTTTTGTAGATTTCTGAACTCTTACCTTAACCCCAATGGAGGGTTGGAGTTGAGGCTGAAGTCCCTAGTACCACTGGTAGTGAAGATAAGAAAGATGTGGATGGAGCAATGTTGGTGAAGCGATGTGCTCTCCTTGGTATGCCTTTTTCAGCCCCATTGTCTGTGGAGCTTGTAGGCATTGGGGTTCTCCGAACCCAAACCCTAGCCCTAGCCCTAATGGTGTCTTTGGACAGAGGGTGAAGTCCCTCCACCATGAGTGGCCCAGATAAGAAATGTATGGAGGGATCAAAATTGGTGCAGTGCTGTGCTCCACTTGGCATGCATTTTCTGAGTGCCTCCTCATGACACCCTCCTCTACTCAACAACATGCAACAGCATTTGTCTGCAACTGAATGAGGAAGAACCAGACATGTTTAGATGTTGAAGCTTAGAAAAATATGGATTTATCTCTTCTGATGGCCTAGCAGAGCACACAAGGCAATACAGGCATGGATGTGGACACAGAAAAATCAGTCTGGCTCTGCAGCGTACTAGGATAAGTCAGACATCAATCACCATGGCTAACACTACAGTTAAGCCTAATTCCAATCCATGATGCATGTACTTAAATGTCAGATTTCCCAAATAGATAGATAGATAGATAGATTTATTGAATTTGATATAATAATTTCTAATGGATTGGACTCCTTTTAAAGTCTGGCTAATATTTGTTGAAGCTAGCAGGTATTTGTGGGGTTAAATAGTGCTCCACCTTTAGTGTGGTGATCTCCAGTGTTCAGGACTGTCACAGGGGAAACAGGCACCACGAGGGCTTAGTCAGGCATGTTCTGGAATGTGCATATACCAGATAAAGACAGATGGTTGTTTGCTCACTAGAAATATGTAGGTTAATTCCCTAGTGGAACATATGTATCTTTACCTGATTGCACTTCAGGGGAAATTTGGGTACAAAAACTTCAACGGGAATTGTGAGAAGCACTGAAAAGTCAGGTCACAGTTCCTTGTCGACTGAGGTATAACACTAGGCAACATAGTTTGAAACTGTCAGCTAAGAGGTGAGACAGTGCTACTGCAAAAAAATTGTAGATTTTGTAAGACAATTGTTACAAAATCAATCAGGAATAGGTCAGGAAATATTATTATGTTACTAAGTAATGAGTAATGTAACTGGGAATGCAGGATGCAGTTTTGTCCCTTCACGTCGGAGCTAGAAAATGTTGAGAGAAAGATGTGAGTATGAAGTGGTTTCCTGATTAAAAAAGCTCAGTGGACCAGGAGTCTCCACCTTAGAATAAAGACAGCTGAGATTCTATAGGGACCTATATATCCCATTGGGGTCCATCAAATTTGGGATGACACAGAGGAGAAAGACATAAAGGTCATTCACCATTTCTCACATTTTAAGAACTAAAGGGTCTCCAGCAACCAGCAGGTTTGACACAAATAAAAGGAAGAATTTTTCACTGAGTACCTATAAAATGATGGAACTGATTGCTGTAGTAATTGTGAAGGTGGAAACCATAAAAATATTCACAACAGACTGAACAAATTACCTCTGACTCTGATTATTAAGAATGATATTGCAGATGCAATCTCCCCAATCCCTTGCAGCTGGATGATAGCTGCCCACCAAAACTGCTCCATCACTCCACTCCTCAGCTTGGCAGGGAAGAGAAAATACAGTGGAAGGCTCATGGCTCAAGGTAAGGACAGGGACAGATCAGTCACCGATTACTGTCATGGGTAAAACACTTTGACTTGGGGAAATTAGTTTAATTTATTGCCAATCAAATCAGAGTAGGGTAATAAGAAACAAAACCAAATCTTGGAAAAACTTCCCCTGTGCTTCCCTTCTTTCCAGGCTGAACTTCACTGCCAGTTTTGTCTACCTCCTCCACTGTAGAGCTGCAGGCGGAGGGGGAATGGGGGTTGTGGTCAGTTCATCACACATCTCTGATGCTCCTTTCTCCTCAGGGGGAGGACTTCTCACACTTCCTCTGCTCCAGTGTGGAGTGCCTCCCAAAGGAGACAGTCCTCCCTGAATTCTCCAACATGAATCCTTTTCGTGGGCTGAAGTTCTTCATGAGCTGTTCCATCATGGGTCTCTTCCACAGGGTGAAGTCCCTCAGGAACAGACTGCTCCAGTGTGGGTCCCTACAGGGTCAAAAGTCCTACTGGCAAACCTGCTCCAGCGTGGGCTCCTCCCCCCACAGGGCCACAGTGCCTGCAAGGAGCATCTCCAGTGCAGGCTTCCCATGGGGTCACAGCTTCCTTTGGGCATCCACCTGCTCTGGTGTGGAATCCTCCATGAGCTGCAGGTGGTTTTCTGCACTACCATGGATGTCCATAGGCTGCAGGGGTACAGCTGCCTCGCCATGACCTGCACCATGGGCTTCAGGGGAATCTCTGCTTTGGCGCCTGGAGCACCTCCTCCTTCTTCTTCGCTGACCTTGGTGTCTGCTGAGGTGTTTCTCTCACATATTCTCACTCATCTTTCCATCTGCAATGACAAAGGTTTTTCCCTCTCCTTCTTAAATCTGTTATTCCAGAGGTGCTACCACGGTTTCTGATGGACTCAACCTTGGCCAGTGGTCTTGGAGTTGGCTGGCATTGGACATGGAAGAAGGTTCTGGAAGCTTCTCACAGGAGCCACTCCTGTGGCTACCTGTGGTCACCATCCACACTACCAAAACCTTGGCACACAAACCCTCCTTTGGCAGGAGCAACCAAGAAGAAAGATCACTTGTCTGATTTCAGTCTTCATTTCTGCTACTTGATATATATTTTCCACTTCTCACCATCATTCATGGGGAAGTTGTTTTTGTGGAATGCAGTTATGCAATTTTTCTGGACATCCTTGTATTTATCCTCATCCTGATCTCTTTGTTGGATTTTCTGTACTCACAGGACAGCTGCAGAGAGCTCCTCCTGGCTGTACAAGTGTGACTTTGTCCACTGGGCAGGGAACAGTATCTTGCATAGAAAACAAAAGAAATGACAGGTGCAATATCCCTCAGGTCCAGGTTGTCACATGAAACCTTGGTTGAGTTCATGAAAAGGGAAATGTTGTCTGGACAATCTCACTAGGATTGTTTTCTTAGTGAACCTCATCCTTCTATTCAGGAAAGGAGCAGCGTTTGGTATCCTTGCTGTCCATAGAAATGAACTCCTTTCACCCATAACATACACATGTGAGTGTGTGCTCTTCCACTTTGGACAGATGCTCCAAAGACATAATGGAATGCAAACCTGAGTATCTCTGCTGGGGCACCACTGGGAGCACTGGATGGAAAAGCCAGGGCAGCATGGTGGTGTTCTGGAGTGAAGCAGAGGCTACTGCTGGCTGACAGCACATGGCTACCTGAGCCATGGCCATGCCCTCCAGGGCTGCAGCTGCACTGTGGGGCAGACATGGCATAGTGGGGAGTCCTGTTGCTGGTGGAACATGCCAAAGGAAGGACCACAGGGAGTCAAGGCTCATTAGGGCACTCTGGATATTGCCAGCCTTGCAGGTGTTGTGGGACACCCCAGCCACACACCCGTACTGGCCCTTGTCTCCTATTGCCCCTAAAGGGAGCTCTTGTCAATTTGTACGGCACTGGGGAAAAATCAAGTTATCTGCATCTGAGGACATTCAGCACCCTATCCCACTCAGGTGACCAGCGTTGGTATAGTCAGTGGTGTCTCACCATGCAGGTCTCTGGCAGTGGAGACTACTAGAGGAGACCAGGACCAGTAGTGCCAGGACCCGCACTGTCCTTCCAGTCTCACCTCCTCTGCAAACCCACTGGATGGCAATGGCACAAAGTACATTCTGCTCATGACTTACCCTGTGGCAGCTGTACCCTGCAGTGTCACCAGCCCTTGTACTCCAGCCTTCCCAGCCATGTGACACTTCACCTCTTTATCCATATCCTCCATTTTCCTTCTACCTCTGCCCTGCCTTATCCCAGGCTAAGCAGGGATGGACATAACCAGGAAAAGAGCTGTGCAATGGTCCAGGCCTTGCCTTGTCAAACATCACCAGGCACATGTTGTGTGGAGTTGGGCAATGGGGAAAGGAGGGCATACCTTTGTCGCTTTCAGCTGCTTCATCTCATTAAGCTTCAGCTTTAGAGTGGAAATGCTGGACCACACTGCCATTTCCTATTATTCTGTGCATGACTTGGCACAATAAAGCCCTCTGTGGCCGGTATCCAGGAGCTACTGTATGCACCCTATACATTCTGAAGGAATCACTGGGGAATTAACACTGCTGTTTTCAGCCTGCTGTTGCACTGCATGAATAATTGTGGAAAAAATTTGCATTCATTCGGCAGTGTGTGGGAATGTTTAAATTATAAACCCCACTTTCATTTAATTAAAGGGGAGAAAAAAACAACAAAAAAACAATCATTCATGTTAGGTAGTCTGAGATCCTTAATTTGCTTTAAATGAAAAGGTTGCTGTCAGTTTAGGTTCAGTCTAAAAAGATGAATAATTTGTTTGATCACTCGAGAAATAAGAGATCATGTTGCCCAGTAGCTTGTTATTATATTTCAGCGATAGTGTCCTCATCCGAGGTTGGCTAGAGTTATAGAACTGACAAAGCACTGAGCTGCTGAATCTACGGCTTTATGTCTTTTGATAGCTACTGCTGA